>NW_017728886.1:112072399-112080689 GCF_001723895.1 Crocodylus porosus
ATCGTCACCACTTGCTGGTCTTGCCCTCCACCATTCTGTCCACTCTGTTGCTGCCGCCTCTGTCCCCTGTGTCCCCGCCATCATGGTGGGGCTGCCACCTGTCCCAGCATTGTATTTTCACTCTGGTTGTTTCAGTCAGCCAATCAGAGTGCAAATAAAGTTTTATGGACGGACAGGCAGACAGAGTAAGATTTTTATAATGTTAGAATAGAATTAACAACAAAACTAAAAAAGTACGCCCATGTTAATTTTATGCCCCAATAGCCACAAATATTTGAAATGAAATACTTGATTAGGAAAAAAAATTAAATACAGCACACTTTTTAATGTGGTTTAAATATTATGTTCAAACAAATTCAAAGGTTTATGTGGAATTAAATTATTTTTATTGGAATACTTGTATAAATGTAAAGACAGTACACAATAGCATGTACTTCCATTACATTGTTCTGCTCTGTGTGTTTGCTGAACTGAAAGTGAAATAAAAATTAATCACAGTTTTTAGTTGTGGTTTTGTTTTCACTTGTAGTCTTTAATGAAATAAGAATTTTAGCTTTGGTTTTGATTTGACCTGCAGAGCCAATTAGACCTTGATTTTAGGTTTGGGTTATTATGCGAGTGTATTCACCATCCTGTTTACATATGTTCTGTTGATTTATACTCTCTCTCACTCTTCCGAGAGATAATCACTTGAAAAAGGTTAATTACAACTTTGAAACTTCCAAGCTTGTCTAATATTGTATTGGCATCCATTCATTGTTACTAATGAATTTTATGAAACAATGAATTTTTAGAAATAGAAAATTTCCCATGGAAAATAAAGCACTGGAAAATTTCCCAGAAAATTTTCTGCCCCACATCTCTGGTCTGAACCATGTACTGTTCCATACAGCTGCTTTACCACCTTTTTAAATGTTGTATTCCAACCGTTTGGTGTCATTCTGGTTCAGGTGGAGACCCAACCCTCCTGTACGTGCTGCCCCAGTTCTTAATAAACATAACCCCTCCTCTTTACACCATCATCTCACCCACATATTAAGACTCTGGAGCTCTGCCTGTGTACCCAGCTCCATACATGGCACTGGAAGCACTTCAAAGAATGCTACCGTGGAGGTCCTAGAGTTCAGCCTAAATTTAGCTTCCAGGGCCTCTCTTCTACAATTCTCCATGTCATAAATACCCACATAAACCATGACCGCCAGCTTCCAACCCAGCACTCCCTAGCAGCCTGTCTGTATATCATGTGAGGTCTGCTACTTTTTTCACCTGGCATGCAAGTGACCAGGTAGTCCTCCCAGACATCACATATTTAGCTACTATGTGCCTAATACAGGTTTCCCTTGCTTTATGCTGTACATGCATTCCTGGAAAACGAGGCATAACTTGAATTTATATAAAGGGAACCCACTTTACAATGCAACAAATAGGGATATGCTCCAAGACCTCAGACCCATTTCTATCACTTTTGCAAGACAATTTTGGTACTCGCCAATAGCAGACAGTACACACAAGCACAGAGTGGTGGTGAATGCTACCATAATGGGGCTGGCAACTACAGAAACACGGGTTGCAGATGAGCAAGGAGCACAGATCCTCACAGGAAACTATATTTTGGTGCATGTCACTCCCACAGTGCACCCACACAAAGCAGCTGACTGTGGGCTTCCACCACACCAATATCATAAGAGTGAATTTACCTTTCATATAACAATTTTTGGTATAAAAAGGGTCTTACATAAGAGTGAATTTGCACATCCCGAACCCTCATAAAGTGAGGGAAACCTGTAATCAGATCACCCACTACCACCACCTGCTTCCTTTTTAAAGATTTGAACATAGCAGAGTTGTTTTCTGTATGAGCCTGCCCCTTGCTTGTAGAAGTAAGCATTTGTTTTTGAAACAGTAGCAAAATGGGACCAGATTCCCACAGTTCTTCAGCTGTGCTGCAATTGAAATAATGCTGTTGCTTACGCTGTCATTGTAGTCTTAACGAAAGATTCAGCCTTTTTCACAGCTGAGTATCTTTTTCAACAACTATCACTAGAGACTGTCACGGCTTGTAGTCTTTCCATCTTCCTTCTCTTCCCCTTTCCCACCTTTGGCAACAAGTTGGGTTTTTCCCCCCATCTACTATTTAAATCAAGTATTTGTGAACTACTAAAAATCATCCTCTAGCCAACTGTACTGCTACCCAAGAAAAGGCAGAATTATTTGTACTGAGGAGATGGGCAACTTGACATTTTCGTGTAAGTGTTAACATAATACAAGTCTCAGCTGTTTTCTGCCTTAGTTGGCCCTGCTCTATTCACTGTCTAGAGTGTCTAGGTAATTTCACTTTTTTGCCTCTGGACCATTATATAAATTAAATTATTATTTTACATTTATGATCTTAAACCATAATTCTGTCTTTTAGTTAATGTTTGAAGTTTTTTGTAATTTCTGTTCTTTGTTTTGTTTTTCAGATACAGAACGTGGTCTCAAACTGGATTGAAGCAATCTTGTTGACTTTTTTTCTATTTATGTTTTTTTATTCTTGTATTTGACTTAAAGTGCCATGAGAAAATTTGCATATTGCAAGGTGGTCCTTGCCACCTCATTGGTTTGGGTCCTTCTGGATATGTTTCTACTGCTTTACTTCAGTGAATGCAACAAATGTGATGAGAAAAAAGAGCGGGGACTACCTGCTGGGGATGGTGAGTGAATATCTGTAAATCATAATTTGGTTTAAATAATCATAGTGGAAAAGTTTCCTATTTAATGATTTTATGGTAGCACAAGGTATGACTTATGAAGGTTTTTGTTTTAAGACTTGTGGTATTCTGAAGACAGATATAGAACTCTTTAAGATGTGAGTTTGGGGAAAAAATGCCATGCTGTGGGCTGTTTAAAAAGGTAAAATAATTAAGAAAGTAGCTTATCCTGAGATGCAAGAATATATCTGTAATATTTCTGATTTTGATAGAGATACAGCAGTGTAATGAAAAAATAGTATTTGGCCAATGAATATTGCAGTTTTGAAGGTCAATGATCTCATTACCAAATGTCAGAGCAAAAAAGTTATTTTGATAAATGCAATAGCACTTCAGACCAAGAGGTGAAGACTGCTGCTTTTATTCCAAGCAAAGCTCTTCAGTTAAGCTTTGCAATTTTTCTGCTAGTTTTCTTAGTATCTGTGAATTTGTCAGCCAAGCTAAGTGTAGGATTTTATTTTGTTATGTTTTTATGAAAGGTTACACACCATAAAACTTATTACTTTGGTATATAACATGGATCTGCCTGGGTTCTATATACATATGCCAGTTTTGGAGTTATATAAAGCAAATTAAGTAAAGTTTGAAGATGTCCAGGTGGAACTATGTGGCTTGTTAAAGTTGGCCAAAGCTTCCTTTTTATAGAATCTTTCTTTTATTTATAACTAAACCAAGCATCCGCTGTTTAGGTTCAACTTCCCCATGTTATACATCACTGTTGTACTGAAATTTTTGCAAAGCTGCAGCAAAAGTGGTTCAGGCATTACAGGGAATTGGGGAAATAAAAAAAAAACATTTGCTTCTCACACTTATTTCATAAAGAAGGTTCAAGGCCTTGATGGCTTGGAGAAAGTGGATTTGAAATATTGTAGGGGTATTTCTCTAAAGGTAGAAGTGTTTTTAAATAGATTCATAGATGTAGGATCGGAAGGACCTTGTAGATCTTCTAGTCTGACTCCGTGCTCTGGGCAGGAGAGAAAACTGGGCTTAAATGATCCCAGCCAGGTAAACGTCGAGCCTTCTCTTAAAGACCCCCAGGGTAGGAGCCATCACTACTTCCCCTGGAAGATGGTTCCAGATCCTCCAAAGCAGGGGTAGGCCAAATCCTGTAAAGCAGAAGTAAGCCAAATCCCGCCCACCAAGCCATTCTATCTGGCCTGCGGGGCACCTAAGAAGTTTAAAAAACTAATATTTAATCTGGTTCTGGCTGCCTACCAAAGATGACAGGAGTCAGGAGCAGTAGGACCCCGGGGGAGTCAGCAGGAGTCAGAAGAGAGGCTAGCTCAGCCCCACCCCTAACTCCCACCACCCAGAAACCTCTGTTTGCAGCTGCTTTCTCTACACGCTGCTGCTGCCTCCAATACCATGTGGCCTCCGGCTGCATCACTGGACTGTGGGAGCACAGGGCCGTACTGGTACACAGAGCGTGTGTGTGTGGTGAGCAAAGCACACGATGTGTTTGCAATGAGAGAGGGAAAGTGTGCATAGGACAAGTCCCGCAAACACCCGGATCATACACATGCACCCACATCTCCTCATACTGCCATACATGCAGACCCACACATACACACCCAGCCATCCTTTGCCCATAGCCCACATCCCTATACAAATATGCTCCCTCACCCCACATATGTATCTACCACCTACACACACCAACAGCCCCCCACAAACCTGTACCCGCCCCTCCATTCTTCCTATACTCCCACAGATTATGAGAGTAAGACTTCATTTTAAGCTACTGTGCGATCACCTCTATGTATGCTGCACAAACGCACGTAAATCAGGACAAAATATTTTTTGAAATCAAATTAATGAATGTTGTAGGTTTTTTTTTTTTTTTTTTTTTTTTTTTTAGAATGTATTTTGGTGTTTTTCTGGTTCTGAGATGGCAAAAGTTGCTGAAAGGAGTATTTCTGGGGACAAAGGGAGGGGCTTCTGGTGGCAAAGGTCTGGGGCTAGGGGATGGGACTTCCACTCAAGATGGTGACCAGGGGGCGGGGCACTTGTCAAGGGACAGGGCTACCCATGTGGCCCTCAACAGCTTGCCAAAACTCAGTACGTGGCCCTCTGTCTGAAATAATTGGCTGCCCCTGCCCATCACATAATACATGTGATAGTATTATGACTGCAAGGGTTTAACAGTGGTGTATATGCAATATCTATTTTTGGTAGCAAAATTCTAAGAATATTCTGTGAGTCCAAAGTGTGCTACCTCTCAGGACATCAGAGATGAAGTAGGATTCTTCTGCAGTTACTCCTCATGAGTGGCTTGGGGCTGTTGAAGTCCTATTTAGTAGGCCAAGGAGTACAAGGACATTTTCTCTTCTCTCATTGCTCCCCTGCTATTGTCCATTCACACTGGAAGAGGATTTTTGTTGTTGCTCAACTTGACACCTGAGTACATAGTTGTGCTGAGTACTTGCAACTGCAACTGAAGTCAATAGGAGCTGCATGGAAGAAAAAAAAAGCACCTTAGAAGTGACCAATAAAAAATTATAGGTTTTTTGTTTGTGTGGGTTTTTTTTGGGTTTTTTTGGGGTTTTTTTTGTTTTTTACAAGTTTGGCAAGTACTAAATGACTGTGTGGGAACTGGCGTTTCTGCGCAGTAGTGTATCTGCTCAACTTGGTGATGCTGACCAAGTAGTAGCTTGTTACTACCGTATGGTCACGCTTCGTGCCATGCAGCGGTACTGCATAGTAGTTGCAAGCTACTGCAGTCAACGTCTCATGTAGATCTGGCCACTAGAACCTTAAACTTAAGTTTATATGCACATCCTGAAAACTGGCATTTTCTAACTTTTGAATGCTTGACTTGAAACCTTAGTGCATTTTTAAGGTAATTTTCATAGGAACTAGAGAAATACATTTTCTTGGTGTTCTTAGAAGTTGCTTTTGGATTCCAGTGTGGTTCCTGTAGAAATAGTTATTAGAGGTACAGATCACAGGAAAGCATAGCTAGAAATGTCTTCACAAGGTCATCTAATCCAGCTCTCTGCTCAAAGCAGGATTGTCCCTGGTTAAACCATCCCAGCTAAGCGTCTGTCTAACCTGGTCTTGAAAACCTTCCAGGGATGGAGATTCCACAGTTTCTGTAGGTAGCTTATTCCAGTGCTTGACCACACTGAGTCAGAAAGGGCACCTATACACGAGTGTGGAGGCTGCTCCAATGTGCTGTAATTTCAGTGTGTCGGAGCATATTGGATTGCTCCAGCAGCCTCCTGTGTCTCGTGTACCAGCATCTTGGCAGCTGCCTGCATCTCGTGTATCAACGTCCCTATGCCTAAATACCCCATTCAGTGAGCTTTAGTTCAAACACCCCTGCTGTCTTTTTTAAGCATGGGGATGCTGATACACAGGACACAGCAACATTTTAATTAGAGTAACTCTTGGGAGCCACTCTAATTAAAGCGCCACCCCTTCCCCCCACCCCCTCCAATGCAAGTGTAGAAGTGCCCAAAGTTCCTGCTAATCTCCAACCTAAATTTCCCCTGCTGCAGTTTGAGGCTGTTGTTCCTAACCCTGCCCCTTACAGCCACAGAGAAAAGCCCAGGTGTGGCACTGTCATAATATACATAATAACCTTAGATGCATGTGTGATGGTGTAAATCCCTGTTCAAGCTAGTAGTTTCTTGACCTGAAGAAAGAGTTGGTTCTCTCCCCTGAAAACATCCAGTACTATAGTTTATGTAACCAAATGGTGAAATGCCTTCTGTGAATCTTAAGACAGTCGCAATATTCCTTAGCTTTCTTTTTAAGAGTGTTCTCTTAGTTTTCAAAGTTGTTTAACAAGAACACTGGTGTGACTGAAAATTAAGTTACTGTCATGAGCTGGTAGTAGTGTTCTGCATGTAATTAAATCATTTCCAGCTATCCATGATGTTCCAACATGCAGTGCTAGCTTTCCTCTGTGATACATCCCTAAAGTGCACATGCTCTTAAGTATTGGAGGACAGATGGAAGCATTTGATTAGGCCCTGCAAGAAAATTTGGTTATTTTGGGATAAGCTGTGTCTTACCTTCTTAGAAAGATTCATCCTTAAGCATTTTATTAAGAGAATGAAATCACATGTGGTAATCTACATTTTTGGTTGCATATAAGGACCTAGATGGGGGGGTGGGGAGCATGTTATATATTTATTATGCAATTAAAATTACATTCCTAGGGCAGCTATGGACTAATGAACTGAATGTCAGGAGATTTATATTCTAGTTCTGGCTGTAAAACTAATTTAGGTTATGGACAGATTATTAAATTATACTGAATTAAAAGAATAGGGGGAAAAATTATGTGCGTCAACTGCTTCACAGTAACTATTTATTTAATGTACACTTTTACCCTGCTGTAAGTGGAAGCTAAACCAGGTACATCTACCAGTGAGTGAAATGGGTCTAAATTACTGTGGCTTTATTTTCCACTAAACTCAGAATAGAAGGGGACATGAAGTTGCTAGCAGAACAGCTGGTGTGTAATAAGCACGGCTCCTGGTTTTCTCTGTTTAAAAATTGCAAATTCTCTGATTTATGAACCCCCAAATCCACAATTAAAATGAAATGCCACTATATATAAGTATCAATTGAACACAATGTTTTATTGATATATTCACAATTTTAAAACAATTTGGAAGTCTACCAGTGCCTTGATCACTATAATAAAAAAGTACTTACAAATTTTGGTATTGATTTTTGGGTTTCTATAATGGAAAATCAGAGCTCCTCCTGCCCCCTTTACTTGCACAGGATGGAAGTCCAGGCCCCTCACTCCCAAGACACAGCCCTGCTGGGGGGGCCTCCCAGCTACCAGGGCTACGGGGCCAGGAACCCAGGTCCACAGCCACATACCACCTGCACACTGGTGACACGTAGGGGGTCTGCACCCCCTGAGATTGGCTGCCGGGAGAAGTGCTGACATCCTCCTCCTCTTCCTCCTCCCCTGAGAGAAACCCTGGCAATGAAACCAGAAGTGCTGGTGGAAGTGCCACTGGTACTTAGGGTTTTGCCAGTGGCTCAGTGATCAGGCACTGGGGAACTCCTGCCCCGCCAGTCAGTAATTGGCCTCTGGGGAACGCCCCCCCCCCCCCCAACACCCCATCGGCGATTTGGTACCCCCCCCAGACTTGGGACATACCAGTCGCCCGTGCCCCTACAGCAGTACTCGAACCCTGGCTGCCATCTGTGGGAGGTGCCAGCTGCTGCGGCCACAGCAGGGAGCGGAGCCCAGAGCCCAGCTCCCCCTCCTCCATGAATGGCATGGAGAGAGGTGGGGAGGGGAGGGAGGATACATGCAGACTGCCTGCTGCAGGCTCTGGCTCCTTGCCCTGGGGCCTCCATGGCTCAGTGGGTGGAACCTGACACTGCAGTGCAGAGCCAGCGTGGCAGAGAAGCCAGCCCCTCCCTTTGCCCTCTAAACAAGCTGCCTGTGGCTCCTTGCTGGGGCCCTGTGGCTGCTCATTCCAGCCTCCGGCCTCAAGCCCCACACAATATCCCAGCTGAGCAGCAGCCCTACCCCTGCCCGACTCCCTCCTTGCCTATGGGGGCCTGAG
>NW_017728886.1:112080789-112089745 GCF_001723895.1 Crocodylus porosus
TACCAGAGCTGTTTGCATGCACATGGTGCCCCCTCCCTGACTGCCTTCCTCCTACAGTTTGCCAGCTTGCAGAGAGCCCGTTGCAAAAAAAAAAAGTGGAAAATCTGTGTGTTTCTGTTTAAAAAAATCCATCTTTTCCTCAGCTAAAAGGAAAAATCCATGTTTTTACCATTTCTCCATGGGAAACGGAAAACGCAGATACCTGATAACTCGTGGGTTTCTGTGGAAACTATGAAAAACGGTGTTCTCTGTGATCACCTGGAAATATTGCATTGGCTGCAATTTCCTGTGAAATCAACCTTTAACAAAAAAAAAAAAAGGGGAAAGGAAAAATCCCATGGCATATTATTTGTATAATAAATATGATGTTTTAGAAAGTCCCCATACTTAACACAATACAAAGATAATGCAATAGTCACTGCAGCCGTACATCCCATGATTTGAGAGTTACTGTTTGCGAATGAAGATGCTAGTCAGTGAAGTGGAAATATTTCGGAGTCATCTTTTAAGAAGTTAAATGCAATGCTGCAGTCTGAAGATGGGTGAAAAGAAATTTTTAAAAAGCTAAATACATTTCAGCTCAGGATTGTGTAACAGGTCCCTGTAGGAACCTTACATTCAGATGGTGGCAAATTGGTTTGGTTTGTTCATCTTGCACTGTGACTGGATGTATCAAGGAAAAACAGTCTTGGTTGCTATTTAGAGTCGTAATCGCATAGAAAGCGAAAGACTTCTACAGAGGCTGAAGATCAGAACAAAAAACAAATGATGATGTCTTCGAAGTGTTAAACTACTTCAAGTGGTTTTAAATGAAGAGAAGGTACAGTTGAGCTAGTGGAAGCATTCACTGCTGCCAACATACCTTTGGAAAAACCTGATAACCCAAAATTAAGAGTACTTGAACAAGCATGTACCAGATGCTGGCACTTTCCCATGTGCAAACCAACTTCTCCAGAATTATCTACTAGGAATAATTGCTTTGCATGTTCAGTCTACAAAATCTGCATTAGCAGAGTATGAATTAATATAGATTGTAGAAGATGAAGCAACAGATGCACAGGATAACTATATACTCCACTTTTTATTTGTACCTGGGAGCTGGAAACATAGAGATCTGCTTGTTTTTCAAACAAAACTAGTTCAACTTTTTAAGTGTAGCACAAGCTGTAGTGAAGGCTGTGGTAAACTGTGGTTTAAAATTTAGCCAGATTTCAGCATTTCTCTCTCATAATTCGGTGTGTATGTGCAGAGCTCTTTCTGTTGTGCTCCATGGAATGATGCCATGGAATAATGAAATGCAGTTCATGTTACCTGCAATGTACACATTCCATCTTTAATAAGTGATATTTGGTGCACATTTTCCTGATGTGGACATCTGGGTTTTTTTCTTTTAAAGCATTCTCAAACATTGTCCAGGCCATAATGCAACTGTGTCGCTTCCACCAGAAACAGTGCTTACAAGGTAGAATTCATGTTCATTACCATGCAAAGAATATTAAATACTCCCAGCAATTTGTGTGAGACAAGCTTGAAATCACACTTGGCACACAGTGTATGTTTAAGCTACATGATCTCTTAAGACAGGGCTACATTGGTGATTTAATTTTAAGTTGGTGGCTGAAAATGCAATCCGGTTCATGGAGCCTCTGATGCAGTTTGAAAGGCTTTGATTCACCAAGCACCCAACAAACTGATGGATTTGATAAGCTGGGTCACAAGATATGGAATCAAAACAACTTTCAGGCTGTCAAACTGAAAAGCAGTACAGACAACAACTGTTAGCGTCGATAGCTATGAATTTAAATCAGTACTAAAAAGTATGATCAGTCACTATCACCAATTTAAACAACTGACTACCTCTGTTTTTTTTAGTGCTGTTCACACTTTTTACCCAATTCATGTTCCTTTTCTGAGTTTTGACCCTTAAGTCAATCCTTGGATGATAGAAAGAGCATGAGAATGAGTATGCTGCTGACAAAGTTTATCAAAGAATGCCAGCTGCCTTTGAATGTAAGTAACTTTGAGGATTCTGTTTCTGATTGGTTTTCACATCTCTACAGCTTGGCAAAATGCTGCCTTACAATTCTAACCGATTTAATGGATGTAGAACATGTGATCTCAGTGCATGGACAAGTCTTCATACCGCACTGACAGGATGTCTGCTGCAACTGCTGGTGGATGCTGCATTCTAGTGTTTAACAACTAAAAGGAATTGTTTCTATTAAGATTAGCTTTTAATTAGTATTTCTAAACTGTTTGGAGAATGCTACATGTAAATTATGATATAATTCATATTGTGTATAAATTTATATTCATAATGTACTTAAATTTTAGATTTCTAATGAGATGATAAATTATACGATATGATTTATAGAGGTACACCAATATATTGGTGCCATATCAGGTTGGCACCGATAAAAAGGAAAATTTAACATCCGCTATCAGCCTTTTTTGGCTGGTGCAGCCAATAATGTCACTGTTAAATATAATGCTCCTTCTGGCTGGGGCCTCTGGGTGCATGCATGCAGCCATACACATGCACATGGCCAGGAATGCAGCTAGGCAGGCTAGAGAGCAGTGCCCTGCAGGGAAGTCTGTGGAGGGGAAAAGACATGGGGAGGAAAGAGGCATGGAGGGGTGCAGTTTGAGGTCCCATGGTGAGAGGGAGTAGGGCAGGGCTGTGGTTGGGACTAGGGCACTGTCCAGCCAGGGTAGTGAATGGGACCCAGAGCTGGGGCAGAGTGGGACGGAGCTGTAGGTGGCTTGTCCAGGGGGCTCAGGGGAGGGGGGAATAGCTCCCTGCTGCTGTGTGCACCCCTGGGGAAGGCATGGGGGTACGTATGCCCCCCTCCAGACTTGTGCACAGGGTGAGAATGGAGGTAGGCTGCCTGCTGTTGCCTTTGCCCCAGGAGCCACATTCCAGCTGCATGCCCCCTGCCTACCTCACAGCAGTGGGAGTGGCAAGGTGTGCCACCTCCTGCTGGGTGGGCAAGGTCCACAGTGCATGACTTCTGGGTCAGAGGCAGCAGGGTGGAGATCCCCAAGCCTGCAGTGGACAGCCCACATCTGCCCTTGCCCCACTTTGGTCCATCCTGGTTAGAAGCGTCCCTGCACTTAAAAACGGTGGTGGCGGTACTTGGCCTAAAGCTCATTTGACAAGCTTTAGTTCAGGCACCCCGCCACCATTTTTAAGCACCAGGATGCTGATCCCTTGGATGAACCACTTCCGGCCCCATCCCACTCCCTGCCTTGGACCCAGGGTTCCATTCACCACCATGGCTAGGCAGTGCCCACTGCCCCTGCCCCACTGTCACCATGAAGGGCTCAATCCTGTCCCCCTCTCCCCCCCCCAATCCCACCTCACACTCCTTCGCCTCCACAGACTTACCTGCGGGGAGCTGCTCTCCATGCTGCCTGGCTGCATTCCTGTAAATTGTTTATTGGATCAGTATTGGCTGATATACCTGGTGAATAATTGGTGATTGGTATCAGCCAAGAAAATCTTTCTTGGTGCACCCCTAATAATTTACTTTTCCCAGTATTAAATTATCTAGTGTTTGCCTCTGCCAGTCAGTGATGAGGGGTAGGGCCTTTGGGAAATGCCTGTGAAATTAGCTTTTTGTGCCGCAGCCAAGTCATGGAAATTGCTCTGTCCTGCCGCAAATTAAGTAGACCCCTAGTAATAAAATTCAGATTCTCACAACCCTCCCCCTAATGCCAGACTGAGGATATAGACAAATGAACACAATTAATGACTTAAGAGATCTTGCTGCTAATAGGTGGTGCTCTAGGTTTTGGTTCCTCAGGGCCAGAGGAGTGGCGTGGGTCTATTCAGTGGGACGGATCATGGCAACCCTGTGAGCTGGCCCCAGGTTGCTCTTTGCATCTTATCTAATATGCTGGGCCACAGTCCATAGTGCTCCCCATAGATCCATGGGAAGTCCTGCAGGCTAGATGACATTGTGCAGGGGCTCAAGTCTGGTTCATATACTGGGAGGTGAGTACCCCTGAGTGAGACCAAGTATACCACAGTCTCAGAAGTTTCTTGGGTGTAATGCAAGAAGCAGTCCCTGAGAAATATTCTGTCATCTTCTGTTCTCAGAATAACAAAGCTTATTTACCCAAATACTCAAAAAATATAGAACTGGTAATAAATAGCCAGACAAAAGATTAATCTCATCCTTGTCCTATCTTATCTCCAGTTTGTCTTGATTTGCTTATGCTATTTTCTTTATTAAACTCTTTCTCTTTAAGAAAGAGAAGAGCTTTTCATGAACTGCTACAGAGTAAAGATGGACCACATTAATCTTTTTTTTGTACTAGTACAATAACTTTAATTATAAATGCACTTGGAGTGCAAATAGCAATATCAGTCTGAGGCAGAATGGAAGTTATAATCAGAAATTGCTGTTGAGAACAGAGTACTGTCATTGTTTAAATTCCAGATTTCCAAGGGACCTGGCAGCTCATATTACTATTGTAAAATGTTGCCACTGAAAATGTTGCAGTAAGAACTGCAGCTAAAAACAGACGTTGCTGACATTTAACGGGGAAATCCTAGAAGCAGGGCACTGTATAAATTGAAGCTGGAAAGGCTAATTCATAAACCATGTTGAAGTGAGTACAGGAATTGGCATAACACTTTTTAGCTTTAAATAATGGAATAAATTTGACATTCATTCTTAATTTGTAAAAGTTTAGAATGACAGCTGTTTTCCACCCTTGATCAGTTGCCTCATTTGGCAAGCTTGTGACAACTACCAAACTATCCTCCCCCCCCCCACCCCCCACCTTCTCCCATGCCCACACACGCACACTTTTTTACTTTTTTTATTTTTTTAGGTTTAGACTAAGATGGTTGTCAAAACTCTTTGCCTAATGAAACCGATACTCAGCTCTTCTGGAAACCCTGGAATATTGTCTAGCTCTTACTATAGGAGCAATCCAAAGAAGCAAAATTGAAGTACAATGGCAGTGAGACATTTTATCAGTGACAAAGAAAACAGAATGAAAAAGTTTGAAGAACCAAGTTGCTTAAGCCCATGACTTTTGTGGGGTTTTTTGTTGGTTTGTTTTATTTTTAAGTTATGTTTAGGCTTCTCATTTCTGGAATCTTTTGGGAAATAACATCTCTAACTTTGTGAAGCCTATTAAGTGAGAGAGCTTCAGAAATACTACTGGGACCATCACACTGCAAAAGACCACCTTAACATCTGTAAGAGATCTGTTATGTTCCAAGGACTAGGAGAAACTAGATGAAATAGCTGAGTGGCATGTCTTAAATCTTTTCTGAAAGACAGAGTTTTACATGAATACTGGAGAACATGAGGGTGACATTCAGGACAACTTAGTTAAAATCATCAACACTGTTTAGTTGTAGAAAGAGGCAAAACACCTATATCAGCAACTAAAACCAATGACAGTTGCTCTTGACTGACTCCCAAGAGGAACCGTGCTACAATTGCAGATGTAACACAAGTGACTATTTTTGATTTTCAGATCTTCATTATGTAAGATAATCAAGTTGAGATTTAAGGATTGTGTGTGCCTCACTCCATCTCACTTGATAGCTTCTGCATTTTATCTGCAGTGCATTGGAGGTTAAATACAGAACAAGTTGGTATTTGACAGTGGTGGGTTTGAAAATGAATTTAAAGCCAGCAACTTAGTATGGTCCTCATTTAAAAAAAAAAAAAAAAAAAAGTAGATACCAAATTTATTACATTTTTGACCATCAGCAAGCATGCTAGCATTATCTGACTCATTAGAAAGAATTTTCTCATTTCATCCAGGTTAAGGAACAGGTTAGCAGTGGAGAGAACGAGCAACCTTACAATGTGCTATAAAATGCTGTATGCTAAAGTAGGTGAAGAAGAGCCAGATTCTGAATTAGAACTTTGAGAAACAGAGTAAAATGTAAAATACAGTCATTTTTTTTTCCACTTAAGACTATCACAGGACAGCTTTTTACCAAGAATAAAATTGTAAATTTTTTTTTTTAGATTACCTTCAGTTTTAAGTAAAAATTATATTAAATCTTTCAGTGTTTTCATTTGAATTTGTGTAGGGTATGTTTCTGATTAGTAATGACTTTAGCATTAGTTCAAATTGCTTCTTTAACCAGAATGAATTTTTTCTAAATCACACCTAAAATCTATAGAATTCCTGTCTCTTGATTGTTTTCCTTTTTAATTTTTTTCTACATAGACCTACTTGATGTATATTTCAAAATATCATTTATATGGCTGTAAGAAGTTGTTATATGCATTTTCCTATATAGGTCAACCTTTTGACAAAACATGTTTAGACAGCCAGAAAACCAGTGATCAAAACTTGATTAAAACCAGTAGTTTAAACTGGTTTTAAACCAGAGGTGAAAATCATAGGGTGCCTATATATGTACTCTGCATTCTAATTAGAACGCATCAGAGTAGACCCAATTAATCAAGCCTCTTGAAGCATTCCAATTTTAAATGAGTCTGGTCCGGCATGTTCTGTCGAATCTGTTGGAGCGCTGGAATGCTCCAGCATGCTGCAGCATCACATTCAGTGTCCCATGTTTCAAAATTGAGGTGTGGGCATTATAACTAAAACTCATTGAAATGAGCTTTTAACTGAAGTGCCCCCACGGTCATTTTGAAACATGGGGTGCTGAATGCACATGATGCTACAGTGTTTTAATTAGAGCAGCTCTGTGACAGCTGCCGTAATTTAAAATGCCCTCCTTTCCCTCCACTCCAAATCACATGTATAGACACTGATAGTGTTCCGCTGTCCAACCCTGCCTTTTAGCAATTGAAGGTTGCTACTTTTCTGAATCTAACTTGTACACACTACAAAGTTTTGAAGAACATTTAGCATTTCCAAATTAAAAAGAGCTTTTTATAAAGCTTCTTGGACCTGATTCTTTAATAAGTCAAATAAAAACACACATTAAATAAGGCCATGTGTGATCAGTAAGTGTATACTTGAGTTTGAGGGGAGCGCAAGGCATGCATATGCATGCCTCAGGCAAGGCCTAGAGACCTACTTATCTCATTTGTAGGCTATGTTTCTCTAAGTAAATTAGAGAAATGTGGTCAGAAAGTATTACTGTTATGTGATTGAGGAACACCTGGCTGAGAAACCATAAATAGAACAGTGTCAGGCTTTCAGGCGGTTCTGTGTTGGGTTTTCTAGACAGCTTCCTGCTGAAGTTGGTGGATGACACAAAACAGGGAGGAGTTGCAAACACATAGAGAAGAGGATAAGGATCTTAAAGGATCTGAGAATTTTAGTGGGTCAGACTTGAAAGTCAGCAATTTGATGCAGTTTCAAAAAATCAAATGCTTCTTTGGGCTGTACTAACAATATTGTTGTTGGTATGGCATAGAATAGGGGTGGGCCGAATATGGCCAACAGGCCAGATCCCGCCTGCTAGGCCATTCTATTTGGCCCACAGGGCTCCTAAAAAAATTAGAAAATTTAATATTTATCAGCCCCTGGCTGCCTGTCAAAGTTGAAAGAAGCGAGCAGCAATAGGACCTGGAGAGAGCTGATAGCAGGACCCAGCAGCAAGGCCGGCCCAGCCCCCACCCCCTGTCCCCAACTGGCAGCCTGTGACTAGCACAGGCTTCTGGCCTGGGCCCCTGGGGCTGTTCATGCTCCCCTCTGCCAGAGAGGGAAATTCAGATAAGACCATGGCGGGAGAGGAGAACCTCGAGCAGTCGCTCCAGTCCTTGGAGCTGGGCCAGACGAGGCGGGCTCCTCTTGTGTCCTGCAGTCTCGGCCATGCAGCTGGGACATGGTGCCAGAGCAGCAAGCATGGGGGTGGAGGGATGGGGAAGCAGCAGGAGAAGGGCAGTGGTGGGAAACTGGTGGAGGGGGGGGAGTAGTGGCAAGTGGGAGCATGGTGGCCTGCACTGCTGCCCTGGGGCCAGAAGCAGCAAGAGAGAGAGAGAGTGCGCGCGAGTGCCATATATGCACACCTCACACCCCCTCGCACACCTCAGCCACCCTCCCCTTCTACACATGCCAAAAACCTCCCCCCTATATACTCACAGCCCCCCACAAACCCCATACCCAACATATCCCTCCACACCCCCCTACACATGCACATCCACTCCCATTCTCCCCCACAATATACAAGAGTAAGACTTCATTTTGAGCTATTGTACAATCACCTCTACGTACACTACACAAATGCAAGTAGATCAGGACAAAAATATTTTTTTAAAATCAAATTAATGAATGTTGCATTAGATGTTCGATTTTTACACTATAATTTGGTATTTTACTGGTTCTGAGATGGCAAACACCCTTGCTGAAAGGAGTACTTCTGGTGGCAAAGGGAAGGATTCTGGTGGCAAAAATAAGGGGTTAGAGGGCATGACTTCTGGTCCCAAGGTGGTGACCAGGTTGCAGAGCAACTGTTAAGGGGCAGGGCTACCCATGTGGCCCTCGACAGCTTGTCAAAACTTGGTAAGTGACCCAGCCCTCCAGCCAAGACAATTGCTCGCTCCTGGCATAGAAGGTGCCAAGTACCACTCTACTTGGGGTTGGTTAAGCTACAGCAGTAGTGTGCCTGGCAGGCCAGGTCCAACACCTGTGCAGGTACAGCAGGCATCTTCTAGGCCAGGGGTTTTCTACCTTTTTTTTAAGGAGTGTATCCCTTCTGGTGGCAGCAGCCAGATGCAGAGTGGGGCAGGGCTTGCACACGGTGGTAGCAGTGTGGGGTGGTGGATGGTGGGGGTGGCCCCCCTTGTGCGAGCTCCCCTCCTTCCACATCTGGCTGGCTGGGCAGTGCCTGTGCAGCCTGCAGAGGGGAGCAACCCTTCTCCCCCCCCCCGGCCCTCCTTCTTGTGGGAGGCTGTAGTGCAGGCTGGTGGGTGGCAGCACTCCATCCCCACCTGCTGGTGTGTACCCCGTAGCACCTTTCCAAGTGCCCCCAGGGGTATGTGTATCCCCAGTTGACAAC
>NW_017728886.1:112089845-112093090 GCF_001723895.1 Crocodylus porosus
AGAGGGGAGCAACCCTTCTCCCCCCCCCCCCAATCCCTGCTTCTGGGAGGCTGTAGTGCAGGGTGGTGGGTGGCAGCACTCCATCCCCACCTGCTGGTGTGTACCCCGTAGCACCTTTCCAAGTGCCCCCAGGGGTATGTGTATCCCCAGTTGACAACCCCGATCTAGGCTGTAGGGGGTGGGGGAAAGGAGCTTGACCCGCCCTTTGAGAGGGAAGCAGGGAAAGCCAGGCCCCAACCCAGCCTGTGGCCCAGTCTTAATCTGGAAGTAGGGGTGAGGGTATGCCCTGCCTCTGCGGGAAGGAGTTGCAGCTTGGCTCAGACCACCATGTGAGATTTAAGGGGGGAGGGTGGTTGTATTAATAGCCACTGCTCCCTCGGTGCCAAATTTTCAGACTCCTGGAGAGCCCTGTGGACCAGATGCGATGGCTCTGTGGGCCGCAGGTTGAGCACCCTTGGCCTAGAGTATTGTGTGCAGTTGTCAGTCAGCTCCATGTTTTTAAGAAGGATGTAAAGAAAGTGCAAGCATCCAGTGAAGATAAAATGGTTGTAATGCAGGTCATCTGAAGAAAGGTTAAGAGAAATAGGAATGTTCAGTTTGGAAAAAAGAAGGTTAAGGGTGAAGGGACATAATAGCAGTTTTCAAATATACAGAAGATTGCCACGAAGGAGAGAGCAAACAACTCTTCTCTCTCACCAGAGGGGGCAGGGCATGAAACGTTAGGTTTAAACTACAACAAATCAAATTTTAAATTAAATCTCAGGAAACAGGCATAACTGTGAGAGTAATCAGACAGTGAATAAGCTGCCTAGGGAAGATGTGCAATCTTCTGGAGGCTTTAAAGAAGAAACCGTGTAGACATTTATCTGGCAAGATATAATAATAGTACATTGTGCATCTGTGTGGGGAGCGGATGGGGGTGGGTGAAGTAAATGACCTTTGGGGTCCCTTGCAGTCTAGTCCTCCACTCTTTTTTTTTCCCCTCTAATTGTGTGATTAGAGAGAGAGAGTGAATTTTCGGAGAACCCTATTTGTAACGCTTTTGTCAGTGACTCGCACCTAAATTTAAGTGCTGTATTGCATCTAAATAACCCTTTTAAAGAATACTATTAAAATATAAGGATAAGTAGTCAAAATTACGAAGTAGAATGAAAGTTACTACCCAGTCTAGTTTATTTGTACATAACTGATATAATAGTCTGCACTGAACAGTTTATTCCTCATTGTTTTTTCTGTGGTGCTATCATCATGGACTTGAAGTATTTCACAAATATTAATCTTCACAACCACTTTGTGAGCTGTGGTAGTATCACCCACATTCTAAACATGAGGCAGTTGGGACATAGGGATTAATATAAAATTTTGCCAAAGAGCCAGTGCTTTTGGATTCTTTGTTTGAGATACCTGGCCCTGCTTTTTCAGGCCTCTCCTTCCCACCGCCTCTCTACTTCAACTTCTGCAACAAATGAACCATCTCCTTGAGGCAACCTCTTTATTAATACATGATCCTGATTTATGTTCTGGCCATTGCCCATCTTTGAAACTATATGAGACGGGGGCCCTATGAGGAAAAACTAATGATAGGTGATTGAAAACTTGCTTGTCTGTGTTCAAAGGGGCTGAATTAAGTTTGTTATGTACTACTTTAACTATAGGCCTTCCATGCTGGTGAGTGTTGACTTGGCATCTGGAACTCCCTTAATGACAGGGCTTTTAATTTTAATACGATTTGCTAACTTATTAACAAAGTAAGGCTGAAAACAGGTTCTGTCATGAGGTCAGTCTCATAGGTTGTTTTTAGGATTCTTTCACAACACACACCTACCACTTGAACTAAAGGAGAAAATTGTGGGAGGTTATTACCCTTTGTGAACCAGCTGCTAAGGAGAAATGATATGTACACCTTGCCAAGATATTTAGCATGTATTTAACAGCAAGGGAATACTGTGACTAAACCACGTCAGAAAGTGGAATTTCCCTTCTGCAGAGAACTTCAACATTTCAAAATATTTCATTCCAAGCCAGAATTAGAAGCTTATTTCTCATGGAATAGACATTTAAAAAATATTTGGAAAAAAGCATTGAATGAATTAAATGTGAAATACTTCTGTTTCCATATAAATATTTTGTATTTTATAAAATATAGTATGAGATATAAATAAAAATGAGGGTGTAATAGATGTCTATAATTAATAATAGATGGAAAAAACTAAGTGAAACAAAATGTTTGTCTTACTGAAGCAAAATAAAATCAAAATGCCTTGTCACTTCCCTGTCGTCAGAGTCAATGATTATCACATTCCCACAGAATATTTCTCTGTTGCTTAGAAGATTCAATTTCAACAGAAAGCTATTCTGTAAGAATGATTGACTCTTTCCAGCAGTAACATAAGTCCAGAATCTGTTCCAGTGCTAAGGAGGGAGGGTTACATACCATTTCATCTTTGGGTCTCTCTTACCACTTTTTCTCTCTCTTCTGGGTTGAATGACACACCGCAGTGGAAGCTGCCCCCTCCTCCCCGCACCCCCCCAGACAAGCTGTGGCTCTGTCCCATGACCTCTCTCTCCACGGGAGCCTTAATTTGCCCCCTCATACCCCTCCCTCCCTCCTCCCCCCAACACCACGTTTGAGAAAATTATGCTGGCACACATCCATGAGGGGCCAGCTGGGGACTACATGCTTAGGGGCAACCAACACGGGTTCACCAGGTTGGTCTGACAGGACCTGCCACTGATGGCCTTCTACGATCAGGTTACCAGATCATTAGATGCAGGGGTAGCAGTGGACACAGTCTTCCTGGACTTCCGGAAGGCATGCGACACTGTCTCTCACCCCATTCTCATTAAGAAACTGGGGGACTGTAGTGTTGACGCCCACACAGTCAATTGGGTTGCCAGCTGGCTGGAGGGCCGCACCCAGACGGTGGTAGTGGATGGGTCCTTCTCAACCTGGAAGGACGTGGGCAGTGGGGTTCCACAGGGCTCAGTCCTCGGGCCTGTACTGTTCAACATCTTCATCAGCGATTTGGATAAGGGGGTAAAAAGCACCCTGTTCAAATTTGCTGGTGACACTAAGATGTGGGGGGATGTGGGCACACTAAAAGGTAGCATCAGGCTTCAGTCAGACCTAGACAGGCTACAAGGGTGGGCGGATGTGAATAGGATGGGATTCAACACAGACAAGTGCAAGGTGATGCACCTGGGGAGGAACAACCGGCTTCATACCTACAGGTTGGGGAACTCCC
>NW_017728886.1:112093238-112103725 GCF_001723895.1 Crocodylus porosus
CTGTTCCCCCGTGCGTTGCCAGGAGTGACCAGGAATAACGGTCACAAGCTGGCAGAGGGAAGGTTTAGGCTAGATATCAGGAAGCACTACTTCACGGTCAGGGCGGCTAGGATCTGGAACCAACTTCTAAGAGAGGTGGATCTGGAACCAACTTCCAAAAGAGGTGGTCCCGGCTCCTACCCTGGGGGGTTTTAAGAGGAGGTTAGATGATCATCTTGCTGGGGTTGTTTGACCCCAGTATTGTTTGCTGCCATGGCGGGGGGTCGGACTAGATGATCTACTCAGGTCCTTTCCGACCCTAGAAACTATGAAACCAGACTTACCAGCTAGAGGCAGCTTTCCACCTGTGGGGCTGGTATCAGAAATCGGATTGGTATTGGTCAATATGCCGCCTTAAAAATGGGCTATCAGTATTAGCCGCAAAAGTCGGTGCTCCCCTAGTTCCTGGGGTGGGTCTCCATAAGCAGTAAACCCTGACTTTCCCTGCTTACAGAGAGACTTGCTAAGATTCCCCAGGGTGTGTCTGTAAGTGGGGAAAGCTAGGCCGGTGCTTCCAAGGCTTAAGCAGGAGCATGCAGGCAGTTCTGGGCTGTCTGCATTCTTGTCACAGCAGATAGATATATGTTGCAATAAAACGGTACTATTTAAAGCTATATTTTGTCATCCTACTAATTGGTCATGGCAAAAGCGTATGAATGTCTATTTGCTCACCAACATTTTTTAGAGGCACAAATGTTACATCAGGTGATGTCTATTTCTACCCTCAGTTAGGCTGCCAGTGCCTCCAGCAGTGAGAGCACTGAAAAATGAGCGGAGACATTCTCTCTGCTCCTTTGTTGACCCCAGCCCCTAGGAAGGAAAGTTACAAAGTCCTGCTCATCCTTTCAGCCCTGGAATGGAGCATACTTAGTCTGGTCAGTGGGCATCTTCTGAGTAAAGATGGCTCATGTTTAGTGTGAGTGGAACCCTCAAAATGTAACTGTCACTCTAATGGGTCAATTGCTTTTTTCTCCAGAGGCTTATAAATTGGTCTGATTTTCATGGGCCTAGCAAAAAGTATATCCCAAACGCCATACTGGGCCCACTGACAAATTTCAAATCTCTTGTCTAACGCATGGAGCCATTACAGCTTTATAATGAAGGTGTTGTAAAAACTTAATGTGTGAAACCATTTCTGTCCCCAAACTTTGAAATAGTTTTAAAACTTTGGGGAAATGCAGGGATAGAATTATTAGCAGTCAAGTAGTTGTCATGGAAATTTCAGCCCAAATATTTAGTAAACTTCCAAGGAACAGAATGTTTTTATATTGAAATGTATTAGGCAGACTCAATTCTTGATGCAAGTACCAACTTTTCTTCTTTTATCAAACATAACGGCTGTTGGTCTTTAAGCTGAGCAATAATGAAATGTGTTATAGGTCAATTAGTTATATTTTGTTGTATTCAGGAGTAAAATCTTGGGGAGTCAGGTTTAAAATAAGCTTTACCAAGGAAGAGGCATTTTGGAACAAAGTCATCCAATGCACTAATTAAATCCTTTGGTTAAATATATCTTGGGGGATGTTACTTTAAATGTTTGGCTTTAATTTAAGGCATTGGATTTTTTTCTTTTAAGTTCATGAATATAATATGGATTGGCCCTTTCTACTGAGTTGTTATAAATAGGCTGACTGTAAGGACATCTGGGACGCTGCCCCCCCACCTGGATCCGTAGGCTTTCAAATTGGCAGGGCGGTGTGCTGGTCAGGCGGTGGTGTACTGCTCCAGCTTCCAGCCAAACTGTGCCCTGCATCCCTGCATTTCCAGGATGCCCGTTATAATTCTCAGCAGGTGGTCAGGAGTGGCTTTTGACATCCAGAACTGTTTTGGATAAACCAGGATATATGGATGGTCACCTTAATTATAAGGGGTCAGTGGAGAATTGCCATCTTTGGGTCACTGCTGATTTTTTGTTTCAGGGATCTATTTTTGTATACTTCCTTTTTCTTGATTACTGTTTGGAATAAAAATAAGAATAGATAACATAAAATGGGATTTGACCTGTTCATCAGATAAGATTTAGATTAAAATGTGTATGCACTCATCTCTTTCTCTGTATAGCTTAAAAAAAAAAACAGAATTCAGAAGAGCCTACTATTGATCTATTTAAGTGTTATGCTACCTTGATCACTGTAGTATCTGAACCTCCTCCTGAAGGCCTTTGAGAATGCTTGTATGGCTTGTGCTGTCCTCAAAAGGAAACTTATATATGTGGTGTAGTGTTTGGTGGTAGTGTAGAGGAATCACAGCAGCTTGATGGACAAAAAGCTTGAATTGGATCCTGATGTCATTGAAAACATGGTTTCAGAGATGTCTAAAGGTAGCACTGGCAGATTTTATCCAATATGAAATATCTTTATTTATGTTCACTTTTTGGAAAAGATGGCTAGGTAGGGGAAACTGCCCTCCATAGATTGCCCTTAGATATGTGGAGGAGCAGCTGGTTGGTTGGGGATGGGTTGGCAAAGGATCTTGGTTTTTGTGTAGTTGCCAGTGAAGCCAAGTATTTCATTCACTTCACAGAAGCAATCAAGAGTGACCTGAAGCTCTTCAGTTGAGTGGTCACACCACACAGTTATGCAATGAGCTGTAAAATAGCTGCAGTATAGATGGGGAAAAAAGTATTGGTGCAATCAGCATTCTTGCTTTACCCCAGTTCTGATAGTGGAGGGGTCTATTTTTGAACCATTTCTTAGGACAATTGCTGTCATGTCATCATGAAGGAGCCTCATGGTGGTTACAGATTTTGGCAGGCATCCATATCATCAGGATCTTCCACATGGCCTCTGTTTCTTGAATCAAAGTCCTTAGGTCAGTGAAGGCTATGTTGCTTGTGGCACTTCTGCAGCTGTCTAGCAACAAAAACAAATTTATTGTGCCTTTGAGGGGTCTAAAACTACATTGAGACTCAAGTAGAATCCCCTCGGGAATGAAAGGGAATTCTACTGAGGAGAATGCAGGCACGACTTCTCCCAGCTATGAATAGAAGTATAATACAGTAAAATTTCCATTATTTGGCATGAGTGGGGAATGCCCGGTGCCAGTTATTTTTTAGATAACTGGCATTTTTACATACTGGAGCTGGAGGGGGGAGCTTGCACATGGCAGCAGCGGTGTAGGGTGCTGGATAGCAGCGGTTGCATGGGGCGGGGGGGTTGCATGTGGCAGTAGTGCAGGGTGGTGAGTGGTGATGGCGTGGCAGCAGCACGGGGTGGTTGCGTGTGGTGGCAGCATGGAGTAGTGGATGGCGGCAGTGGCACAGTGCCAGTTAATAGAGTATGCTGGCTAGTAGAATTCTGGAAAACAGGAACTTGACTGTACTATGGTAATTGCTGCAATATGTTATATCTCCTTTTTTTGAATATGGTAAAAATTCTGGCATCTCTCAAATCACTGGGAATCTGTTCATGTTTCCAGATTTTCATAACAACTACATGTAGTTGGTAAGTGAGTTTTTTCCACCTAACTTACATATTTTAGCTGGTATTTGACCAGCGTGTTGGTGGTGGTGGAGCCGTGTTTACAGAGTGTTGTTCCATCCTTGGAACTCACAGACATGGCTTCTTGTGAGCTTGGGCCATAGGTAGCTTTGGTTGTGCCTGAAGAAATGGCATGTTATGACCTTTGGCAAACTTTTAAATCTTTTTTTTCCCCTTTGTTCTCCCATCACTTGTTCTTTTGTTCTTAAATATTCATCTGGGTCTCTGTTTTACTGTAGTGATAAGTTTCTTGCTTCTGTTCAGAGTTGATGTCATTCTGCCAAGCTTTGAAGGCCCTCTTTTTTCTGTCAATGAGAGCTCGAATTTCCCTGTCATTCTCAGCAAACCAGTCTTGATATCTCTATTTAGAAAAGCATAGAGATTCTTACCACACCTTGTGGCTGCCTGTCTCGGCTCTCTCAGTGATCAAGTGGTGTCAGGATCATCAGGGAGTTTAAAAATTTTCTTGGTGAAGCACTGATGGAGATGATCCTTTTTGGCCAGGTCTTTCAGGCATTTGATGTTCAGTCTCTTCCTAGAATGCTGCTTTTGTTTTGTACAAATGGAGGAGACTGAATGTATTACGTGATGATATCCATCCAGCAGTCATTTAGAATTTAGAATAATGTTCTTTTGTTTCATCTGTAACGAGGGGTCAGCTCTGACTGTTGAACGTTGCCTATTAGTCAGTTGAAGATGAAGGATCATGAGATTACCAACAATACTCCAGCATCTGAGTGACAATCTTGGTCTTGATAACAGAAACAACACTGTGGGTGTATTTATCTTTTAGCTTTCCCTTCCCAGAAAACGTAGTGACCACCATGCTCTGTGAAACAGCCTTCCTGCATGTCCAGTCTCACAAAGTATAGCAAAATCAGTATCAAATCATGCAAATACTTTGGCCACTAGTGCTGTCCTTCACATTGGTCAGTTACTATTAGGGTTGATCATCTAGATGTAGATGTTTCAGGTTCCAAACTTCATTACTTGAGGTGCACTACAGACAGCCATCCCACTGGACACAGTTTTCTTTCAGGTGAAATGAGACAGGCTCTGTTTAGGGCAACTTTTCTATCCCTTTCCCCATATGGGGTGAACAGAGTAGATTCTAAATACTCCTGGTTAGTTATGACTGCAGTTGTGGAATTGCACACCTGTCTCAGTTCCAAGTACAAAATGATCATCATACAAACATTGTCTGTGATTATGAGCTTTTGGTAAGACCTAGTACCTGCACCCATTGCCATTCCCTCATCATTATAGGACTTATTGAAGAAAGACACCTGTGTGTGTCTCTTTAAGGTGGGGCTACAGTTGTGCATCAGGGGGTCAGACTAGATGATCTCATGGTACCTTCTGACCCTAGCATCTATGATACTTCACAAGGAAGGAAACCTTAATGCTGTGGCAAGGAAAAACCTAGATGATGAGAAGTTTCTGTTCTACTG
Source organism: Crocodylus porosus (assembly GCF_001723895.1). Classification (NCBI taxonomy): domain Eukaryota; kingdom Metazoa; phylum Chordata; order Crocodylia; family Crocodylidae; genus Crocodylus; species Crocodylus porosus. The sequence goes on from NW_017728886.1 coordinate 112,098,208, forward strand.
TAGCCTTGATCTGCTTCTGCAGCCATTGTGAAGTATCCTTTCATCAACAGACCTGCTTCACTGCTGAGGACTTTATAATTTTTTTGGAATGCTTTTAGTCTGAAAATCTCGCACCTGACCTATCAGAAGTACAAAACTCCAGACATCATTGCTCTCAAAGTCATTGGTAGTACACTAGCCTCTCTCACGTCAAAGTTGTGATCACTGGGAAGTCTTTTTGTTTATATTTGATAAACAAAGTGCCAGCACTATGCACTTTGCTCCTTTTCCATTGATAGCCATTCAAAAGGAAAACTGAGTTTAATCAAGCAAACTTCATTGATAATCTCCAGCGTGGATTTGTCACTGTACGTATCCATATCTTTTATGGCTGATATCAACTAGTTCTTTCTTTAAGTATTGTGTTTCAGAAGCAGGGGAAGCTTGTGCCTTCCATTCCAGTCCAGATAACCTTCTCACTAGTGTAGGCCCATTCTGTTCTCAAATGTATGATATGAAGGAAACAGTTTGCTACTGAAGCTGCGAATAAAGGACTAGAATACCTTTCTGCATCTTAAATCTGGGGCTTGTATTCAGTCTTTTCGCCAGGGATCTATGTGATGGCAGTAGTTCTGATTGTAGTTACAGAAAGGGTAATTCAACCTCTCAAGTCTCTTTGCTCCTAAAAGCGGTTTTTCAGAATGAGTTTCTATTTTCATGCAAAAATCTAGAACTCTTGGTTCAGAAATGAGATTTCTTATTAGACCAATTGAGAAATTGCAAAAAACCTATCTTTTTCTGCAAGCTTTCGGGGTCACATGCCCTTCATGAGGCTCAGGGAAAGTTCAAGATGGTAAAAAGTCCACATATGTATGAAATATGCTTCATTTTTGTACAGAGGAAGCAGAAGCTAGAAATCTGTCTCTCTGGGTCCATGAGAGGTGTCTTTGTGAGCTTGGTTTTTTTGTGCAGATCAAGCAGCATTTCTTCCCTGTTGGTGTCAGATGGCAGGCAGGGAGGTGTAGAAAAATTTCCTTGTTGTTTAGCAATGAAGTTTTATAATCTTCTACCTTCATGGTATTTTTATCACAATTTCCAGAAACTGCATTCCTGGCCCCTTTGCAGTCTCTGACCTAGAGCACAGGTCAGTCACATGCAGCCTGTGAAGCCACTAGTTTTGGCCCATGGAGCTGGAGGGCCTCGGTGGTATTAGCATCAGTGGGGTTCACTAGCACTGTGGCCTGGTAGCTGCATCCATGCCATGCCATGGACTTGTAGGGGTTAGGGAAAAGGTAGTGGCAGTGGTTGGCTTGGAACACCAGCCCACCTTAGACACAAGCTGGATTGTTCTGGGCTGTAGCTCTGAAAATTTCCCAAAGGCAGCTGTTGCAGAGCACTGGGGTGCCCTGTGCCTAAAAGCTCAGGAGAGACCCATAGTAGTGAGAAGGGGGAGACTCAACTGTCAGTCACCAGGGCAGCACAGGTGTGGTTGCTAGGGCAACCAAGAGAACCAGCTGACAGGAAGGGGCAGGGCTTGGCCCTTCTTAAACCCAGGCTTGAGGCCAGGAGGGCAGTTCACCTATGGCGGCTGGGGGAGCTCGGCCAATGCAGAGAGAAAGGAGAAGATAGACTGCATGAGCATCCCCTGGTTGCAGCTATGAGTTGGAGTATTTTCCCGGTAGGGATAGAACGTTGTTTTGACCAGACGGTGTAGTTTTATGTTATAGCCTAGGGGCTTTATGTTTTGTGTTTACTGTTTTAACTGGAGGACCAGGTGAGGCTATTAGGGGTTGGAGGAGGCCTCATAGGAGCTCCACAGTACCGTGGGGACCCTGGTGTCAAAAAGGGCACAGTGGTTTGGGGTGAGTGCATTGACCCCAGCCCCAGAGCAAGAGGGGGACAGTGTGAAGCCCCAGAGCGAGAGAGGGGGGTGGTGAGGAACACCCCTCTTCCCCCCCAGGGTGAGAAGGGGTGGTGAGGAACACCCCCCCCCCAGGGCGAGAAGAGGGTACTGAGGGGCCCTGGAAGGAAAGGAGAGGGCCAAAGCTTAACAGGGCCTAGGTCAAACCACATCTGAAAGGCTTGGGCTGTGGTGTAGGGGAGGAAAGGAGCCACAGGTAATGCCCCCTGGCACTGGGGCGCATAAAATGGGCAGCCTCCCACTGATTACACCAAACAATTAAGACCAAGGCATGGCAGGTGAGTTAGCAGGCAGTTGCCCCATTATAGGAGGGCAGAGTCACTCTCGAAGAGGCTCCGATAGTGATACTCCTGTCACAGCAGCCCTGGTGTGTGCCCCTCTTGGGTGTTAGATTTCTAATAAGGGCTTCTTTTCAAATAGAGATAAGTGTCCCCCTCTCCAGACTAGACATGCAAGTTGTAGATTCCTAGTATTCACTTTGATAAGTTTAGTATCTGCACTGTTCTCAGGAGAAATGACAGTTTAATCAGTGACCAGCTAGCTTTAAAAAGCAAAACAGTATTTATTAGGAGCAAGAGTCTTAGTCTTCCAGACAGTCCCTCACAGTCAACATATTGGACCCTGACAGGAAGTCTCATGCTTTGTCTGCCCTTGCTTTGTCAGCCCTGTTTAAAGCGACACTCAGATACCTAAAGCTGCTGACTCCCACTCTACAAGACTCTTCAAGCAAGATTTCCTTGAACATTTGAGATCTGAAAGGCTTTTTTGGGGGGTCAGTAATTAGGTTTGCTTTGAGACTGAGTGAATTTAGTGCAAGGATGCTCAGTCCCTGGCCCACAGGCCATATCTAATACAAGGAGTCTGGCCTACTGGATTCCAGACAAGTCTGGAAATTTGGCACCGGGGAGCAGTGGCAGCGTTAATTGCTGCTTCCCTGCTGCCAATTTCCAGACCCATCAGGAGTCCAGCAGGCCAGACAGTGTGGCCCTACATGCTAGATTGGGACCCAGTCGGAGTGTACAGGCGATCCATTGGGGTATATGGGGGGCCTGTGCCACACATCTGGCTCGCAGCACTGAAAGAGTGAGGTACCACTGGTATAATGATATGGTTATAGGTTTCTTATCATAGTATGCGGCTGAGAGGTTCCATTCCACCTTCATGATTAAGGTGCCTTCGGATTTCCAGCTACATGAATTTTCCTTAGTGTTCTTTTCCCATTTCTTGAGAAACTTGTCTCCACACCCTAAATCAGGGATGGACAATAATTTTAGCTGGAGGGCTGCTTTTAATGAGTAGAGGTGCACCGATATAGCACTGCATTTCGTATTGGCACTGACAGTGGCGATGCATGGGGGTGCACGTGTACCCCCTGAGAGCGCTGGTGCACCGCCTGACAGCCAGCATTCCTGAGCAGAGGGGGCAGGCGAGAGCGCTGGTGCCCTGCCTGAGAGCACTGGCTGGGGAGTGTGGGCTCCAGGAGAAGTGGTGCCCCCATGGCCAATTGTGCTCACCCGGAAATGCCAGTGGTGCACCGCTGCCACTTGCAGGTTGGCGGGATCAGCCACGGGGGGGCCCACCCAGTCGGCGGGATTGCCCTGGTCACTGACTCAGGAGGCATCAGTTGCCCATGGCACTGATAAAGGGAAAATTGACATTATCAGCAATTGACTTTTTTTGGCTAAAATGGCATGCGGTCCCATGCCTCCCCCAGGTGTGCGCCATGGTGGGAGCTGCCCCCCCTCCCTACTCCCAGTATCACCCAGATGAGCCACTGGCTCTGTCCTGCGCCCTGTTCTGCCCACTCCAGCTGCCTGCTCCTGCCGTAGCCCCACTCCCTCCCTCACAATAGGAGCCTCAATCTGCCTCTTCCCTCCAACAGACTTACCAGCTGGATGCTGGTCTCCAGGCTGCTGGGCTGTATATTGGCAATTGGATTGGTATCAGCTGATATGTGTGGTCAAAATCTTCATTGGTGCACCCCTATTCATGAGTTTTGGTGAGCTGTCAAAGGCTACAAAGGTAGCCCTGCCGCTTGACAAGTACCCTGCCCCCTGGTTGCCGTCTTGGAACTGGAAGTCCTGTCCCCTAAACCCTGACTTTTGCCACTGGAAGTCCCTCCCCTTGCTCCTGGAAGTATTCCCTTTGGAAGGTGGGGGCGTTGCCATCTTGGAACCAGAGAAAAAAATCATAAATCATATACTGAAAGTCAGCCATCTACTTTACAATATTTTATTTTAAAAAAATGTTGTCATGATTGTTGTTTGCATATTGGATATTGAGATGATTGCATAATAACTCAAAAATAAAGTCTTGCTTATGTATATTGTGTATGTGGATTGTGGTTGGGAGTGGTGTGTGTGTGTGTGTATGGTTGGGGGTGCGTCGGTATGTGTTTGTGGGGAGGTTAGGGTATGTGGCAGAGTGTGGATGTGTGGTGCTTGTGGGGTGTGAGGTAGGGTGTGGGGACCCTGCACTCACTCCCCCCGCCCCCCATGACACAGCTCCTACCAGCAGGTGACAGACTCACCAGATGCTCATGGCCCATGCAGGTACAGCCCCCCAGCAGTGTGTGGCTCCTCCTGCTTCTGGGAGCTGCATGTGGCAGCAAGGAACAGATCAGGTCAGCTCCCCTCTATCACATGGAGCTCCCTGTGGGGCATGTGTAGATCCCAGCACTTGTGTACCACCGGGGGTGGGGAAGGGAGGGAGGGAAGGTGCAGGGAAGGCACTGGCATGAAGCCAGGGAGCAGGGAAGCCAGCTGGCACGATGGAGCCAGCTGCCTTCCCTGTTCCCTGCCGCCATGTGTAGCTGCTGAGGCTATTGGAAGTAGAGGGGAGCCCTGCCTCCTGCTTCTTGGTGGAGTCCCTGTGGCTGCATGTGGTAGCAGAGAGCGGGCAGGCAGCCAGTTCCATTGTGCAGGGCTTCCTCCTGGGCATGTGCCAGGAGCTACACACACATGAGTCCTGTGTGATGGAGGCAGGCCAGTCTATGGCTCCACTCCTTGCTGCCGTGTGCAGCTCTCAGAACTGACCGGATCTACATGCTGCTGGCGGGCTCTGCCTGCACATGTCATGAGCACCCTGAGGACCCAGCACCACCTGCTGCTGCTACTGCCAGCACCAGGGGCTGTGTGCCATCTGAGGGGAGGGGGTGTGTTTCAGAATGGTGCCCACATTCTTCCACCCTCCCTCACACCCTACAAACCTCACAGACCCGCACCCTGCCCATCCGACCTCTGTGCTCCCACCACCCCCTGGTCGTGGGCTACAAGCTCTTGCTAGCCCCCAGCCCCATGCTCTGCACTCCTGTCCAGCTGCAGCTCCCCCTGCTCTCCCCCGCCACTTTCATACCTGGTGCCTGGAGTGAACGCTGCAGGAGGCATAGGAGAAAGAGCAGCTGAAGGCTGGGAAAAGTGAACAGATTTCCTCAGCGGCTACAGCAGTGGTGGCAGCAGCAGCAGCCTCACCCAGAAGCTGTATGTGCTGGCTGGACTGGGCTGGGACCTTACAATTAACAATTAGTTGGGCTGGGGTACAATTAATTGGTGGGTGCCTGCTGGTCAGATGAATTTGCCTGGTGGGTCGGATGCAGCCTGCAGGCCATTATTTTACATG
>NW_017728886.1:112103825-112105356 GCF_001723895.1 Crocodylus porosus
TACGCAAATAAAAAGGAGATAGTTTCTTTAAGCAAGAAAAGACTAAAAATCTTTAGAGACTTTAAAACGCTATTCATATGAAGGGGAAAAATTCTAAGTTGAAGCTTGGAGTATCATTAAAGCCAAGCTTTCATCCTTATTAGGAGTTGGTTAAGGCATTAGGTGTGTGAAACCTGCCTAGATATATTGCTTTGGAGATCTCTAAACTCCTTTGAAGTTTTGTGCATGCTGTACTTTCCCCAAGCCATTACCCATTTTAGCATTGTGCCATGATTTCCTAATTTTGGGAGAAAAGCATTAAGGTCCATGTTCAGCCAGGAATTATTTCTGTGCTTTTGAGCTCCCCAAATATCATCCCAGCCATGAAGTTCTGTATTAACATTTAGAGTCCTGCATTTGGAGGGGTATACAATTTATGTTTAAAAATAAAATGCAGGAAATATTTGCTACCAGAGGCCTAAACATCCTACTGAATTAGCAGAAGTCGCTAGCTAAGAATCTGCAACCTGATTGTACAGTAGTCTCTTCTGCAGCTATAGAAGGAATATAACACTTTCTTCATTCAGTTTATTTATTTCAATGACTGGCTCATTCTAAATTTTAAAATATAAAGTGTGTTCTAATAGCCTTGTTTTCTTAGGTTTCCAGTATTTTTAAGAGTAGTATTTTTTTGGTATTTTACTTTTTCATTGAAGTTCGGTTGCCATTATCTAAACACAAATAATTGATAAACATCCTAGTAAATAAGTATTGTCACTTGTTTCAAATATAAAAAAAGCAAAAAAAGACTTCTGGTAAAAATTAAGTTAAGTATTGAATAAACTTAAATACCCTCCCAGTTAGCAAAAAGATACTGGGTTATTTGTTTGTTTTTTAAATATAGGTGTCACTGCCTCAAAACAAAAAGGTACGGGAAAGCTTCTAACAAATATGATTTGAATTTTGGTCAGCTTTTTATGGTGATGATAGCTGTTGCTGTTTATAATAAAGATGATGATAATATGTGGCTTTGGTTATAAGACCAGCCTTAATTTTGGACCTCCCCTATCATATACATTGGAAAATATGGAAGTATAATATATAGTGTACAAGGTGCATCTAGTTGTGAATTAACATAGATTCATAGATATTGGGGGCAGAAGGGACCTCGGCAGATTATCGAATCTTACCCCCTGCCCCAGACAGAAAAGAGCACTGGGTTGAGATGACCCCAGCCAGGTGCTTGTCCAGTCTCGTCTTAAAGACCCCAAGGTAAGGGAGAGCACCACCTCTGCTCGGAGCCCATTACAGATTTTGGCAGCCCTTACAGTAAAGAAGTTCTTCCTGATGTCTAATCTAAATCTGCTATCTGTCAAGTTGTGGCTGATAGTTCTATTTCCTCCAAGGGCTGTCTTGGCTCCTCTCCCTTGCTGTCCTCTTCCCTCCCCTCCCCCACCGCCCCTGATAAATTTGTAGGTGGCCACAAGATCACCTCTCAGCCTTTTCTTGACTGGGCAGAGCGGGAACTCCCATCTCCCTGGGGTCATGGTCC
>NW_017728886.1:112105367-112187027 GCF_001723895.1 Crocodylus porosus
CCTGTTTGCGCAGCCTGTTCACGCGGCTCCGGTCGCACGGCTCCCTGGGGGGCTGGGCCAAGTAGGGGCCTGGGCGGGAGCTTGACCTGGCCCGGCACGAGGCAGCGGCCTCCTCCTAGCAAGCGAAGAGTTAACCCCTTCCCACCACGAGCCCGCTTACCTCCGGCTGTGCTGGTGGTCGGCAGGGGGCTCGGCGGCTGCTGAGGGGGTGTCTGGGGGGCTTCGGGGCAGCGGAGGCACAGCGGGCTTCACCCGCGCGTCTCTCACCGCTCCGGAGCCTACCTGAGTGGTTGTTTTTTGTTCTTACTTTCTTTTGGGGAAGATAAATTCAATACATGCAGTAAATCAAGGTTTTCTGCTTGCTAATTTTAAAACATGATTATGAAAGGCATTCTGGTTCTGTAGGATTAATTTTGTCAAAAGTTTGAACAGAGATTAGGTGGGCAGACTGACTGGCTGGCAGTTTTCAACAGCTTGTCTTTCCATCAAAAAAAACAAATTTAATGGAGCAAAGAAAGGGTGCTCTTTTGCTCCGTGGGTTTTCAGCCTGTCAAACATCAGAGGCTTACTGCAAACAATATGAGAGTTTGTAATAACAGAACAAAACCAGAAATCCTCACGAGAATTTTTCATAATAAAAAATTCTAGTGACCTAAACTTTGCAGTCACTGCTGCACCTGTCGCAAGCTGTTACACTTAGCCAAAAAGTGACAGTGCATTTCGAGGTCTAAGTAATGGGCAGAGTGTGCCACCTTAATTAGCTAGTATTCTGTTGGGGTGCACAAAACTATTGATTGTAATTTTAATACTAATTTATGTTCAAAATAACTTGGTACTAATTTGTCATATGTAGGTTAACTTCCTGATTTAAAAAAATAGTATGACAAATAGCATGTTCGTAAAGGAGCACTGATAACTTTCATAGCTCAGTTTTGGTTCTTTGTTTGTTTTTCTTAAGTTATATTACCTTCTCAAACATAAAAAATATATATTCTTGTTTTGTTTCATTCCGTAAAGCATTGGCATCAAATTACCATTGTTTAATACCAGTGTTGTGTTTGTTAATTTAATTCTACTAAAACTGAGAGGAGGACTATTTTGAGAAATGAATTTAATGATGTTGCCTGGCAGAATGAAAAGTCTTGTTTTATTAGAGATCAGTCTAAGGGAATTGGTTGTGATTTATACAAGTGCATGCACACGTGTGTGTGCATGCACACGTGTGTGTGCATGCACACCATTTTATAACTTCAGCAAAGAAATTTAGTCGGTGTCATGGTGGTCAGTATAAAATACAACCTCGCGTTCATTTGCTTTTGTGAAATTATGCAAGTGAGAAAGTAGTAAAGAAATAAGTTTGTTGCTCTAACTAGCGTAAGTTTATCGTCTGAACAGTCCTCCAATGCAAAATGTTGATGATCCCCATACTTTGTTGCTTCTCCCTGTAAATAGTAGCTGCTGAGAATAAATAAAAGCAGTTAAACATCAGTATAACAGTGTGAGGAGTTTTTTTGGGGGGGGAGGGGGTTGGTTTTAAATATGTCAATTTTTTAAAAAGCTTTTACTCGGCTTTAGTTTTTACTTTGTATAGAACAGTAGTTTTCAACCTTTTTAGGCTCAGGATGCATGCTTCTAGCTTTTCTGAATTCAGTAGTGCCCCATTTCTGAAACGTATTTCACTTGTTTTTTGACTAAGGAAAAAGAGCAAAGAATTCAAAGACCACAACAGGTCAGAATGTTTTTTGAGACTATGGATTCCTATTTGAAATCTATGGATTTATCTTGTGAATCACGTGTAGGTGTTTGTATACCTAATTGCTAATATTGCATGTCACCCCCTTCCCCTCCCCCCCTTTCATCCTTAAAAGGATCTTGCAGCATGGTTGAGAATCACTGGTATAGCACTATGAAACATTACTGCATTGAGTATGATTTTGTAAAACAAAAACTAACAGGAAAACTAACATTGCCTGTATTTTTTTACAGGTCCAGAGTAGAGAAACGATTTAAAAGTGAGTGGAAGTTCAATAGTATAACTTGTTTGTTCTTAGTTCCAGAACCAATACAAAAACCCCATGAAGGTCCAGGAGAAATGGGGAAGCCTGTTGTCATTCCTAAAGAGGATCAAGAAAAAATGAAAGAAATGTTTAAAATAAATCAGTTTAATTTAATGGCAAGCGAAATGATTGCACTGAACAGATCTTTACCTGATGTCAGGTTAGAAGGGTAAGTACCTTGTGTTGTTGTATTGAATGGATTCCTTACATAAATTAAAAGTAAATTAAGAATTTTCTCAAGTAACTGTTGTTTTTATAGATATTGCTGATAAAAATACAGGTGTGAAAAGAGTGTGTGTTGGTGGTATATCTGGTTTATGATAGCTTCCTAGCACAAAAGCAGAACCAAATTTAGTACAACATATTTTAACCACAAAGTCCTTATAATAGTAAGCCTTTTCAGAGGAAAGAATTTTTTTAAATGATTTTGTGAATGTAAATAGTAAAGATCTATTTTAATCAGATCTGGTAAATCTCCATATTTGGTAAAAATTAGGTGAGAATTTGACAATGAGAAATTAGGAAATACTAGAGATGATTATGTGACTAAGAGTTTGCATCACTTAAAAGTTTTATGCCTAATGTAAGTCTCTATTGTACATTACTGCAGTTGATACTTGTATGGTATTGACCTTTTTAGTGTTACTTGAGGCACTTTTATCTTTAAAACCTCGCCAAAATAAAACAAAAGCTAACTATAGAGTCATGCTAAAGATTACATTACTCTCCTGACTGCCCTGGTTCCCTTACCAGCACCCATATAGTACCAGTTTAATGATGCTTGACAGTCTCGGCTCCTGGCGTTCAAATAGGGGGCTCTGCCTCCCCTACACCCTGCCTAGTGCCAACCTGTTGGCTTACAGATATTAAATGTGAAGGTGCCTACTATGGCCTACTCTATCCCTCTCTGACACTGTTAGAGGTTTCTTCATGCTTCAGTCTCCCTGGACTGAGCTGATTGTCACCCTCTCCCTCCCCCCCCCCCCTTCCCCTTACCAAAAGGCATATTTTCAGGAGTTATATGAGAGATTCTGATTTTACTTATCTTAAAAACGTGTTTTAAGTAACATATACATAAATAATATTTGATAGACGATATATTTGGTTTTCCTATGGTGGTAATTGTTCAATTTTAAGCAAAATCTTTTTTTTAATTATATGGATAAATCCACATTTATAACTTGGAATAAATACTTCAAATAGATATTTAGATTGATCCTTTGTGTTACACTGTGATTTTTCACTTGGTTGTTGCTTACCTGAAAGTGGACAGATTTTGTTCAAGTGCGTGCCAATGAAAATATATATGTATTTTGTGTATATATACATAATTGTGACCCTGTTCTTGTTTCCTGCATGTATCACACTTTCACTTAAGTTTGTTCCCTACACTTGCATCAGTCTAAGCATAGGACAAGCTTCTATCTTAAGCTCTTCAGAACAAGGAGAACATGTCTAAATGTAATATGGATATTTGATGTGGTAGGGTCTGATCCAGTTTAAGAACTTTGGTCAGTAGTGTTGCATTCCAGAATTGTTGTTACTGTTAAGTACTGCAGCTTCTTTTGAGACAACTGTGGAGGCTTCTTGGACAAAAGACTCCAATTACTACTTTTGGTTTAAATTTGTATTTGTTTCTAGATTTTATTCCTGGAGAGCAGAATGGGGGGGACGGAGATAACTTAAAAATTAGTAGTAATCTCCTGATTTGGAAATTAAAAGTATACTTAAGTTTTATTCTGGCTCAAATCATGTTCTTCTCTGGCACTTACAAGGTGATGGAGTAAAAAATAAATAAATCTTTTCATGCTCGTTAATATCACTGTTGCATTTTCATAGAATTAAATCTGATAAACTAGTTTTGAGTTGAGTTGCTTTTCTATATTAAGTTCAAAGATAAAATAAACTACTCCTGGGTAAAGTTAAACAGTTGCATATCCATTTGCTTATTCTGACTTTACAAAATGAGGCTAAGTTAGCAAAAAAGGAAGGCAGTTTTAAGGATCATTAGTATGTTCTTATGGAAGCTATAGAACTATGAACTTCCTCACTAAAAAGAGTAAGTTCTGCCATATGAACAAAAAGGAGCTTTTCTTTCTAAAATATTGCCACAAATGGTAAATTGTTATACTAAAGGTCTTTTTTGCTTAGGACTTTATATTTTACTGTAGGGTGCTGGATGTGATGGTTTGATATATTCTAATATGTTCTGTTGTCTTATTAGTCCTTTAAGTTCTTGTGCATTTTAGTCATTCCTAGTAAATACTTTAAAAAAATAATCTTGTTTTATATTTGTGTGTTAAAGTTTCAGGAGTGTGATGGGTTGATCTAAAGCTGTTATAACAGGAGCATAGTTTTTCTATACATTGTCAAGTACGTGAACAAATAATACTAACTTGTAGGTATAATTCAGTATAATAGGCCTTTTACCTCAAAGAGATCAAACAAAAGAGAACATAAATAAATCTTGACATAAATCACAAAAAGATATTGAATTTTGAATGTTATGTTGCTGATAGTGCAGTACTTAAACTTTTCAGGATTAGTGGCCAGCTTGAATTGGAATATTTTTATTCTGCTTTGCATTATTATGCCTATGATAAACTTTATACAGGACATTTAAACCCTCTTTTTCTTGCCAACTCAGTACTGTAGTTGATAGGAGGAATATACTTGGTATTCTTCAAGTACCGAAGTGTTTACATTGGTTTTAAGTGCAAAATTCAGCTATAGCTCAGGTATGGAAAGTAAGTGGTACTTTCATAATACAGATATGTTTGATGTGTGTTTAAAGTTTTGTAATTTTCAGCATTTACTAAGCATCTCATAAATAACAGAATTCTGTTTACTCTTTCTCTGTAGCTTAAAGGTGTGTTTGAAAAGTACCATTGCTAACAGGTATGAACAAATCAATATTTAATGTTAAAAAAAAAGCTGCTCTGGGATGATTGTCCCTCTCCCCATACCCATCTCCTCAGAATGAGAAAACTAAAATACAGTATTTTACCCCTCAGTAAAAGGGCTAACTTACTAAAGTTTAGCTCTCTACATAGTGGGTACATCTACACAAGACGCTACTGCACATTTTATTTAGTACTTGTATTAACAAATACTAAATAAATGTGCAATAAATAGAGGTACTGTGCATTAACACCAGCAAATGTCTTTTAAGTGATGCTACTGTGCAGTAGTCTAATAATACTGTGCAGTAGCATATTAGCACTGTCTATGCTGTGATGCTGACCGCAGTAGCCAAAAACTAATGTGTAGTAGCGCATCTCCAGTAGACATGCCCAGTAGGTTTCGTCATGTAGACAGATGTTCAGTGGAAAGTGATGTGCAGTAAGGCCCCATTGCCCTTTAATTTTGTTAATATAGAGTCATCGTGGACTTTGGCTAATTTTAATAATTTTAATAGTTTTTGCTGGTTTGCATGATCTCGATATGGCATAGGGCATTTATCTAAACAAGTAAAAATTAAATAAACAGAGCTGCAGTGATTTGCACATAGTACCCTATACACTTAAATCACCCATAATTGATACATTTTGCCTTTTTTGAAACTGCTGCAAGTTTTAGAATTAGGTACTCTAGAAAGACACTTTTAAGTAGCATTTTGACACCTACTTATGCATTATACAAACTTTTTTATTTAAAGGACAGTTTTTTGTGTTCCAAATCAAATCAGCCAAATCAATTCCAAGTCTGTGGGTCATTCAAGAACAATACGTGGCCTTACTACTGGAAAACATCCTCTACCCTCATCTGGGGCTTCAGATGCTTCCAAATAATTTGGTGGGCATCCTACATGCAAGCCCAAGTCCGGACATGTGGGGTTTGGATGCCCCCAAGTTTCAATTGCCCTCAGCCGTATGGCTAGGGAGGAACCGCCCATTTCCATAAACTGAGCATAAAGCCAATGTTTTCCCACTGGAAATGAATGTGGGAGGTTAACTGTACATTACCTCCATGGGTATTACCTCATGCTAGAAAAGCGGTTATCCCCAATGACTAGGAAAACCGCCTTACTGGTCACAGTATTTCCCCTGCCAGGTACAAACTATGCATGGTAACAGTCCAAAGCAAAAGGCTCATGATTTACCATATAGTTCATTGAGTTGGAAGCATCTGAAGCCCCAGGAGGGGGTGGAGGATGCTGGTCCATAATAGGGCCATGTCACAGGGCACTAAGGTGCCTGTTCCTCTTAGAGCAGATTGCCCAGGGAGGAAACACAAAGAGCCAGATAAGAGTCCAGGTGCAGGTTGCCATGACAACTGGCTAATGAGGGAATTGGCCGCACCTGCACCTGGTCAGAAGAGGCAGGGCTGTAGGCCCGTATAAACCCCAGGGAACTGAAGGGGAAGGAGCCTTCAGGAAGGAAGGGCTCAGAGAAGCTACAGCCATTGGATACGCTATCCTTAGGGTTAATGGGGCACCGGGAGCCCATAAAGTACCTTCACCTCCAGGCATCCAGTATTAGAGAGGGGGTTTTACTCTTTTAAAGGGGCAGAGCATGCCTTGCACTTCATTATGTTATAGTACAGGGGGTTATATTTTGTTTGCCCTTTTATAAGACCAGTGGTTTGGTGAGGCTATTTGGGGAAGGAGGAGGCCTCTTTGGGGACCCACGGCAGCGTAGGGACCCTGGCGCGAGAGAGGGCGTGGCATTTGGGGTGCACAGACCCCGGCGCAAGAGAGGGCACGGCATTTGGGGTGCATAGCCCCTGGCATGAGAGAGGGTGCGGCATTTGGGGTGCACAGACCCCGGCACCGAGGGGCTCAGAGACAGGGCTGCAGAGATCCCGTTGAGGACAAGGGGGTGAATTATAATGAGCCCTAGGCAAGATAACGCCAGTACCATCTGCGAGGCTTGGGTTGTGGTAAAGGGGCAGTTGGAGCCATGCGTATAGCCCATAAGGCTAGGGTGCCTCGAAACACCCATAACGAAACAGGACCCACAAGGGGTCTGGGAACCCACAGGGTTCAGAGAGTCTAACAAACCATGTCCAAGAGGTCTTAATGGCAGCCTCCCTATTTTATATTTCCATCAAAGACATGGCGGGCGAGAATTGAGGGTACCCATTGGGCCAAATTGGCATGGTCAAGGGGCCTTGGGAGATCACGGCCATCCTTAAGGACCCTGTCCCGTGACAGGCCACATATGGTTCTCGAATGACTCATACGAATTTGGAGTTAATTTGGCTGATTTGACTTGAGGGGCACTTTTTAAGTGTCTTATAGTCATGCTCTCTGTTGGTTGAATTGTCATTAAAGAAAAAAAAGTGATGTGTCATATTAAAGTTGTATTTGCCTGGCAGGGGAAATACCATGACCACCAAGGTGGTTTTCCTTCTGGCTGAAGAAAAGCACAAATGTGGCGGGGGTAATGCATAGTTAGCCTCCCACTTTTACTTCCAGTGGGAAGATCTCAGCTATATGCCGACTTTATGGAAATGGTAGACTGCTCCCTAGCTTGCTCCTGCGAACATTCAGCTGAGGGCAAGTGAAACTCAGGGGCATCCAAACCCCAAGCCTCCAGGCTTGGACCTGCACATAGGATGCCCACCAAAGGGTTTCATAGTTTGTAGGGTCAGAAGGGACCTGAGCAGAACGTCAAGTCCAACCCCCGGCCATGGCAGGAAAGAGGAGTGGTGTCAAACGACCCCAGCAAGGTGTTTGTCTAGCCTTGTCTTAAAGACCCCCAGGGTAGGAGCCAGCACCGCTTCAGATTTGGAAGTATCTGAAGCCCCAGGTGGGGATGGAGGATTCTGGCCAGTAGCAGGGCGAAATATGGTTCTTGAATGACTCACTTGGATTGGAATCGATTTGGGTGATTTGACTTGGGACGTGAAAAATTTTCCTTAAAAAGGGGAGGGGGGGGCAAGTTTCATAGTCATGCTCTCTGTTGGTTGAATTTAATAAAATTTCAGGTTGAATAAGAATCTAAATGATTTTTTTAAATCCAAAAATTGGATTTTTTATTTAAATCGTATTTTTATTTAATATTAATATTAAATATAAATATTTGTTGAGACACTTTAAAAAAAACTATATAAAGATAGTTTTAATTTAAGCTATGTTAAATCTTAAATATATCATCATGGAATAGGAATTATAGCTTCTAATGATATACTGTTTGAGACAATATATTCATATAACCTTTTTAGAAAAATTTATAAATAGATTACAACAGGCCAGGGACTACTGTATTTAAAGAAAACCGCTGTATCCAATGGGACTCCATACTCAGTCTAGAAGATCCCATTAAGCATCTCTGTGATGCTTAGTTTCAGTTCTCAAACTGTGAATTTGTGTCTCCAGAGATAACATCCTCGTTACCATTACTATATGAAGATGAGAGAGAATAGACCTGATTACCTGCCCATGAGTCCATTTTCTATCTGCGAGTCACGTGTACACAGAGTTAAGCCCTTACTTCTCTCTAAAAGTGCAAAGTTTCAATAAGTTAAATGAATAGAGGATTGTTGGAATAGATGTGGGGGAGGGTCCGGGGATAAATGCAAGGAGAGAAGGTCAGTAGAAACAAAAGAGAAATATTTTGAGCAGAATTTTGTTTGAAATTTGAAAAATAGTTCCACAATAACCACTTTGCAGCAGCTGCTCTGAAGAAAGCAGGAGGAACCAAACTAACTCTCCCATAAGACACAGTAGTGGAGTGCTTTGAGCACTCCACTACTGCCCTAATTGGATGACAATTTTTTAACAAAATCATGACAAAATAGATGTAATTGTCATAGCCAAAGTTCTCAACGTTGGGCTAAAGACAAATGTAGAACTTATGCTGGCAATCCTGAATTCTATTTCTGTAGCCTTGAACAAAAGTTATATCAAACAACAGGAATGCACTTTTTGTAGAAAATGATGATTAAATTGAGGCTCCCTGACCTGTTGTTTTAAACCGTGATTTAATTGATTTGATTTTAATCAAATTCATCTTGTGAAATTCATAGTTGATTTCCATTACTGAGCACATGCTGCTTTTGGTAGCAGTTTAATGATAGTCAGTGTATTTAATGAGGCTTCCTTGTACATGATTGTAAGATGAGGAGCTTCCTCCACACTCCTATCCTGATGGGTTGGGGGGACTTCATCTTGTATTTGACTAAATAACTTTGCCCTCAAAAATTCACAGATTCAAAGCAAGTTAGGGCTGTAAGGACCCTCATGAGATTGAGTCCAGGCCCCCTGCTCTGGGCAGGAAAGACTTCTGGGGTCAAATAACCTCAGCAAGGTGTGTGCCCAGTCTCCTTTTGAAGATCTCCAGGGTAGGTGCCTGCACCACCCCTGCTGGGAGTCTATTCCAGAGTCTGAGCACACGAACTGCAAAGAAGTTTTTCCTTGTATCTAGTCCAAAACCTTATTTTAGGAGTTTGACTGTTGCTCCTGGTTTTCGCCTGGGGCACTTTGGTGACTAGTTGTTTGCCTAGCCCCTCATGTTCTCCCTTGATATATTTGTAAGCTGTCACCAAATCCCCCTGAAGTCTTCTCTTTTCTAGGCTGATGACTCCCATATCTGTCAGCCTTCCCTCATATGGCTTGCTCTTCAGGCCTCATACAAGTGGCTCTTCCCTGGACTCTCTTAAGCTTCTCCACATCCTTCTTGAAGTGTGGCACTCAGAACTGGATGCAGTACTCTAGCTGCGGCATCGCCAATGCCAAATAGAATAGGAGAATAACTTTCTTAGTTTTGCTTGAGATGCATCAGTAGATCCATGCCAGTGTATTGTTTGCTCTGCTAACTATAGTATCACACTGGTGGCTCATCCATTTTGTGGTCAATTATGACCCCCCAGGTCCCTTTCAGACAAGGTGATCGCTAGCGTAGCAGCCCCAAGCCTGTAAGTTTGTTGTGGATTTTTCCTCTCCACATGGAGCACTTTATTCTTCTCAGTGTTGAACAACATCTGGTTCTGATCCGCCCGTCTAACTAATAGATGTGGGGAAGGGTCTGGGGATAAATGCAAGGAGGGAAGGTCAGTAGAAACAAAAGAGAAATATTTTGAGCAGAATTTTATTTGAAATTTGGATTGTCAGCCTGCCCTGATGCGTGGCCCCAGTTCCCCAGAGCTTAGTGTCATCAGCAAACTTCACCAGTGTCCCTTTCACCCCCACATCCAGATCATTGAAGATGTTGAAGAACACTGGTTCTGGGTACCAAACCTTGAGGGACCCCGGTGGCTACCTTCTGCCATGTCAACACAGATCCGTCTGTTCATGCTTTCTGGGTACGACCCTGCAGCCAGTTTCCCACCCATCTGACCACTGAATTGTTGGGCCCACAGTCCCCTAGTTTTACACTGAGAGCCTTATGAGACACCAAGTCAAAGGCCTTCCTAAAGTCCAAGTAAATGATGTTAACCTCATCTCCCTCATCCAGGTGGTGAATAACCTGGTCATAGAAGGAGATGAGGTTAGTTAGACATGACATACCCATGACAAAACTGTGCTGGTTGTCTTTCAGTATTTTGCCTTTTACTAGCTTATTGCATGTGGACTCCTTGAGAATTTTTTTGAGGATTTTTCCTGGGGTTGAGGTCAGGCTGAGTTCCCTGGGTCCTCTCTCCTCCCTTTCTTGAAGATAGGCACAACATTGGCCCTCTTACAGTCTTCTAGGCCCTCTACTGAGCTCCACATATTCTCAAAGAGGTTCGCCAGCAGTTCTGCGATGACTTTGGCTAGTTCGTTCAGCACTCTCGGATGGTGTTCATCCAGTCCTGCTGACATAGATATCCAGCCTTTCTAGCTGTTCTTTCACCAGCTCTACATTGACTTTTACTTGGTGATCATCTCTGCTGTGACTATTCTGTGTCACATTTGCATTTGGCAAGCTATCACTCTTAGACTGGTGGAATACAGATGCAAAGTACTCGTTCAGGAGTTCAGTGTTCTCCTTGGTGTCAGTGATCAGATGTGGTCCCTGAGCAGTGGTCCCACATTTCCACTTTTTCCTCCTGTTACCTACGTATCTTTAGAAGGACTTCTTATTACCCTTGATTTTTGGTTGCTAACCTGAATTAGCAACAAATAACAAAGTCGCCGCCTTTGTTATTCTAATCTGCCCTCTACAGGTGTAGGCCAGTGTTATTTAGTTCTCCTTGGGGCCTATTCCTAGCTTCAAACATTCATAAGACTCCCTTTTCTTTTTCAGAAGATATGCAACTTCTCTATTGAGCCAAGATGGCCTCCTGGCCCTGTAACCACCTTTTTTGCATACAGGTATGAACAACTTCTGTGCACCAAGGATTGTGTCCTTGAGGAACGCCACTCTTCATCCATACACTTTCCCTGAGGTCCGTGATCCCGTAGGGTATTACTAAAGTCCTTAGGTTATTAAAGTCAGCTTTTTTGAAGTTAAGAATTTGTACCTTACTGACATATCTCCTAGCCTTATGACAGACAATGGAAGTTAGTGTCATGGTCACTGTTGTCTAGGTTATCCTCTATTGTTAGATCACTCAGGTCATCCTACCAGTACTTGCAGTACGTGTCAAATTCACTATGTATTTAAAACACATTTCAGATTTGTCTGAATTACAGACAAGATTTGTATTTAATATCTGAATTTTGCCATGGTAGTTTAGCTCAACAAGTGAAGGCACATGCTTTTTCCAGTCAGGCATCTGCAGTTAAATTCTTGCAGGTGACCCAAGTTGGATGCTGTCACACATTGTTTAGCCATTAGAAAAGAATTAAAACAAACTGGAACAGTGAATGCTGCATACTCCCTCTGGTTTGGATAAGTTCCTGAAATTCTGAAGTCCACTGCAACTTGAACCTCTGTTCAAAAGATATAACAGTGCCATAGCCAGGTTACCCAGGTTAACTAGGGTGATTAACTATGGGTAAGACTCTGGGCCTAGATCCAAACTTCCATTAAAATCAGTGAATGTTGGCCACCAGAATTAGACCTCTGCATCAGAACTAGAAGTCAGTGCTACATGACTACCAAACTTTTACACAGAATTAGGATGTCCTAAAATCCCTAGTTCTTAGAAGCGTGTTGTGGGAACACGTTCTCTGCTGAAATCCCTGCTGTGGCATGAAACACATTGCAAAAGGTGCATGTGCTTTTATACGTAGAGTTATGTAGATTTAGGTCAGTGTTACAGCCCATAGGTGGAACTGCCCTATCATACATGTGTTTCGTGGTTTGTTGGACATCAGTGTCCACAAATAAAATAAGAGGGGAGCACAGTTAATTTAAAGGCCCAATTGCTGCTCTCTTATGTACTAAAAGTTCTGTGTTGGAACTCTGACACAGAAAAAAAATCTTGCCTTTTACTTCCCAGATCAGTGTGGTTTTTTCTACAAGATTTAGATAGTCTTTTTAAATTCACACAGCTTTTTAACAGTTGTTTTTACTAGCTATTCAACCATTTAATTTCATTCTTCTGTCAAAGTGCTGCTGATGGAGTTGGGCTAGTTTCAGTGATTTGCAACCAGATTATACTGCTGTGTATTGGCCAGTATACTGGACTTTATATTCTTAAAATCACTGTATTTTGTATCATATCTGAATATTGGTGGTATTAATTTTAATTTTTTTAAAATTTAGACGTTATAATTGATTAGATATGCAAATAAAAATTTATTTTCGTTGCCCCTAAATTTTCAGATTTTGGTATACTGTAGACATTTGCATTATTCTTGCATAATGACACCATACAGATTTGAGGGGGGATCATGGAAGTTTTGGTAGCTGGAAGCTTTTTGTCAAGTATTTTGAATCCCAAGAAGGAGCCAGTTTAGAATTATGGTAGAAGCATGTTAGCTTTGTATTCCATCTTTTGGGGACAGTAGCTGTCCTTAACTGTATGTTGGGAATCAGTAGCAGTGGAAATGCAATCTGCTTGGGTTCTATGTGCTGCTGTGGCATAAACGGTTACATTTCTGCCAGAATTACGCTGGAATTATCTGCAAGTAAATAGTTAATTTTGATTTCACCTCTATCTCCAAGCTTGAGTTAACTAGTTCAAGTGAACGGAGCATCTTATGGCTTGCGTGTTGTTGCAAGTCCTTGCATTCAGGTAGCTGAACCGGTTTATAGTCACTCCATGATTTCAAACTTTCTTTCCCCCTTCTTGGTAGTTAAGATCAAGTATGTAAAAAACCAAAACAAAAAACCAAAAACCCAAATATTGAACATAAATCTAGAGAAGAGCTGGAAGAGAGTTGGAGTTTCTTGTTTGAGTTCCTGTCCACTCATCCTGTTGATCTCCTATCCATAAACTAAGTGGTGGGTATTAAAGACTCTTTCAAAATACCCAACATATAATTATAATTGCATTCAATTTGTTTTACTGAAATCTGACACTATTTTTTTTTCAAGCATGTATCTTACGACATCTACTGCATGTCTCAGACTTATTTTTTTCTATCCAAAGGCAGTTTAAATAGCACATTGGTATGAAAACCAATAAAGGCACCACATCAGAAAATAAAATGTGTAAAGCTACTGTTTACAAAACAGCATTTTAAATGATTTAGACCTCTCTCTGTTTGAAGTCTGTGAAAGTCCATATTCCTTTTTCATTCTATAATTCCATGAAATTCTTTCCTGGATTAGTTAAGGCAGCATCACAGATCCTTGTGCTGTGGAGTCTGTAAATAAGCTATGGTTATTCAAATATCTGGAGAATATGGGTATAGAGGGGTTTCAGCCATGAATCATGTCTGATTTGTTGCTAGAGGCAGTATGTTAACTGGTCCTGGGAATTAGATTAGATCTATAGAGTCTGAATAACTTCAGGATGCTTGTAAATACTCTGTGTTCAGACTCTAATATTGTAAAAGAGAATATTCAGTGAAGGAACTAAAGGCTTAATGTCATTTCCTGGCTCTTTAAAAATATTGTTATTTTCCAGAAAACAGTAGGAGGCTTTTACACCAAGTTTTAAGAACAACAAAGCTTTGGGTGTCCTTAAGTCCCTAGTCTGAATTTTCAGCTCTCTTGGATTCAGCAAGCTAAAGTCATATTCATCTTTGTATCCATTAAGTAGTCTAAAGGAAGTCTCAGTTAGTAAAGTGATTAATATGTAATTCTGAAAGTCTGAAGTCCATCACAGGCTAACATTCTCTTTCATCTGGCATTACTGTCATGCATAGCATATTTGTGGTATACTATAGAACTTGAGTAAACTGGAGAGAAGGGAGGAAAACTTATTAGGGTTGAGCAGCATGTACCTTCCAGAAAAAAAGTATGTTAAATCTTGTGATTTTTTTTTTTAAGAACATAAAATTGCTTTTAAAAAATCTGCTTTGCTACTGTAAACCAAAAACTTGCAGGTTTTACTTTTGCCCAAACAACCAGAAATCCTATTTTTTTTTCTCCATACAAATTGATGGCTCCAAAATAAGAAATGCATTTGGCAAGGGAGACTTAAAGTTTCATTTCGTATCTTGAAGAACAGAATCTTTTTATGTTTCTATTTTAAAAAATGCTTTCTAGAGGCAAATTACTATGCCAAGAAAAGCAGTAAATTGCAACCTCTTTCCTTTTTGTGAAATTTTGTTTGACTTCCGTAACCACAATGGTTTTAAGGACCATTTTGGATTTTGTTTCCAGGGTCTAAAGAAGATTTCTACTTGAATCATGAGGTTATGCGACCTTTCTTCTATCCAAATCTTTGAAATCAGAAGAAAGGAAAGTATCATACTTTTGATGTCAGGTAAATTCTGAAATACTATTGAAGGCAGAGTTTTTGGCAAATTGGATGGAAATGTGTGGGTTTTCCTATAGTAAGGTCACTAGTTAGAGTAATGTTGTATTGTGATGCGATTCATGCGTGTTTAAGACCCTTTTTTAAAATATGTAGTTTTGGTCTGTGTTTTGAGGATGGACCACTCTTTCTGAAGAGTGTGAGGCTCAAATGTAGACTTTACTGTCGAAGGGATTTTTTTCCAGTAGCTTGTACTATCCAAATGGTTCCACCTTTCTCTGAAATAATGCATTGAGAACTTTTAGTACGTATTGGTACTAGAAGAAATATTGATACGGTTTTCTAGTACGTAGACTCTCTTTTAGTGTGTTAAGATGTATTAAGATACAGTAAAAGCTGTGTTAACTGGCATTTTAGTAACCAGAGGGGGGAGGGAGGGAAACTCGTACCTGGCCCTGCCTCCACCCAGCACTCTGTGCTGGTGCTGCTTTACATGTGGCTGCTGCCAAGCCACCCTTCCCCCCACCTCCCCCCCGCCCACGTTCAGCTGAAAACCCCTGCCTCAAGTAACCAGAATTTTTAGATAACTGTCCCCCACTCCATGCATGATAACAAAGCTTTTACTGTACTTTATATATAAGCTTTGGAATCCAGGTTATTGTTAAATAGCAGCCCTGTTTGTGAAGGAACCAAGAAGCTGTTAATATCCAGGAAAATCTAAATGATCAGAAACTAAACTTCTTGATTTGAGAGAAGTTTTCCTTGTATACAAATCATACATTTAAATCGGTAGGCTTGTTATCTTCATGGTTGATGGAAAACAGCACATACTTGAAAATGTAAGGATACTGTAATGCAGACGCTTTTACATGAGACACTTAACTGTGCATTAGCATGGTTTACTGTGCAGTAAGCATGTGCATCTACACATGCACATGGTTACTACACAGTAAGCCTTCTTAATTGGAAGTAAAATTGCTACCTGCAAATGTAAGTATCAAATTTTGCATTTGATTAGTAATGACGCAGTAGCATTTGTATAGATGCCTGACCAGGAGCAAATCTGTTCCTGTTCAGCCATTCACAAGGGGGTGGGAGATTGCTCCTTGCCCCTGGGAGCTGCCTGATGCTGGGGTGGGCTCTGCCCCCTGGAGCCCAGGTGGGGACTCTGTCCTGGCAACTCCAAGCTCCCTGCTCCGAGGTGCTCATCTCCCAGCACCCGCTCCACCATTGCAGTCAGGGAGCAGGGGCTAGGAAATCCTTATCTCCCAGCACCAGCTCTGCGATGGTGGGGCCAGCACTGGGAAACCGTCATCTCCCAGCTCCAGTCCTGTGGTCATGGAGCTGGCGCTGGGAGCTTCCTACTGGCAAGGACTGGGGATCCTGTTCCCCACCCAGTTCTGTGTTCACAGAGTTGAACAGGGAACAAGATCCTCAGCCTGTTCCCCATCCAACTCTGTGCTTATGGAGTTGAGCAGAGAACAGGCTCCCCAGCCTTCACCCACATGTGTGTGGGGGCTGGGACTATCCTGGTCAGGGGCAGGTCCCAGCCCTGTGCTCTGATCAGGTGATCAAAGCATGGGTCTTGGAAAAAGCTGCAGGGGTAGGGTAGGTCCCAACCTCCTGTGCCAGTCTGCTGGTGGGGCAGCTAGCAGTAAGCTAGCTGCCCCAGTGTTGGATCGGAGCACAGGGTTCTACCCCTCCCCTGCAGCTCTTTCCAAGTCCCTTGTCTCTGATCAGGGAACCAGGACCAGGAGCTCCCTGTTGCTGGGGCAGAGGGACATCGTCAGCAGCCGGCAGTGCCTGGAGTCAAGGTGTAATGTCCCAGCTCTGGCCAAGAGACAACTGTCTCTTGTCCCAGTGCTCTCTGCCACCCAGGGGGAGCCTAGAGCAGGACCCCAGGAAGTAGCCATTAGCAGCAGATCTGTTTCTGCATGTGTAGATGCCTGCCCGGGAGCATTTACTCGTGAGTAAACTGATCCCATATCAAACGTGTAGATGCGTCCAGTGTGTCCCAGTTAAGTTCTATTAAAAATTGTACCAAAGATAATGCTGTTCATATTGAATGACTTGTTAACAACTGCATTATGTTAAAAACACTCATTATTGGCAAGCAGTACTAGCACCAGCATCACTTGAATTTTGACCTTAGTATATCCTGGGGTCTGAGTATTAGTTTTCCTCTGAAAATTCATCAAAAGTGCTAAGATGTAAGGTGTCTAACACTGCTACTCCTATCTCTTTTGCTTAGCAGAGTTTGGTAGAGGTGTGCTGCTAGGAATGTCTTTGTACGTTCCATTAGCACACTGCATGTACTGTCTACATGCCATACTACTTAACTTTTGGATAGGGGAGACAAACTAGGTGCTTTTGTTTTTGTTCACAGCTTTTTTATTTTTCCCATCAAAATAACATTTTGCCTTGGTTGGGTAGCTACACTTGCTTGAGAGCCAGTAGATCATGAATTTTATACGTGCTTTTCCAAGCTACTGCTAATTCTGCATCCTGAAAGCCCTTTTATTGAGTATGGCCTATTTAAAAGTTATGGTAATTAGAAATGGTACTCGGGTCTTAAATGTGACAGACCCAAGCTTTAGTCACTTATCAAACTGCCCCTAAGTTGGCCAAAACTTTGAGCTTGGACTTGCAACTGTAAAAATAGGGTTACTTTTAAATGTGTAAGCTATTGTTCCATTATGTTACATTAGTAGCTTTACTGTACATTAGTGGTTTTACATTAGTTCCATTAGTGTTGTGTTTGATCTAATGTAGTTTTCCTTTGTTGGCAGCTAACTTGAAGAAAAATGTGCCTTTTCTAGGTTTTTTTTTTTTTTAAGTTTGGTTTTTTTTTTAAACTTTAGGACTCTGCGTGCTAAGCATATTAAGGTTGTAAAGTTAAATACTTAAATCTTACAATTAAGATTGCATTGGGTAGCTTTATCTTTACTACTTTCCGGGTATACATTCTGATAGTATGTAATAACATTGTAAGATATAGTTAAAACGACTCACTAGTAGCAGTTTTAACAAATTCTTTGTCTGATTCTCCATTCTTTGTCTAATTCCCCACAGCTTGTACTGTAAAACAGAACAGCTGAAGAGGCATAAAGACTTATCAGTAAATGAATCCAACTTTGTAACATTATCTGCTGACTTATTTTACATGTTTTTTTTAGAAAAGTAAAGCAAAATCTAGCATCTTTGTTAAACTTTAGTTCTATAAACAAAATATTTTAAAATGTTTTTCTTTTAAAAGTAATGCCTTTATCACAAGTTTAGAATGAGTTACAGTATATTGTACAGTGAGTGTCACTTCTGTTCCAAAGACCCTGGCCCCAAATTAGCGTCAACCCCCCCAACTTTCTCTGATCATAAGGAACAGTTTTGTTCTTAGGAACCGCGAGAAGGAGATGACTCTCCTCCCTTAGACTTTGTTTGAAATAGTTTTTAAAGGAGTAAACTAGTCCCTCTAATATCCTAGATCAGTGGTTTTCAACCTTTTTTCATTTGCAGTCCCTTTTGAATTTTAAGTGTGGATATTCATATACTTTTGATTGATCATAGTATCATAGGGTTTTTGCAGACCCCTTAGACATAATGGGGGGCCGCAGGCCACAGGTTGAAAATCACTGCCCTGGACCCTATGAAATAGTTAAAACTATCCGAGGAATATAGGCTTCACTGTTACTTTTACTGATATTATAGTTTGTCAATATTACTTTCAGCAGTCTCTCTCTCAGCCCCCACTATGTAAATACTGGTTGTCATCATGTTCCTATATTTTGTGCGCAGTGTTGGGCTCTTTGTGTCCCTCACAAACCCTTTTTACTTAACTAATCCAGAACAGAAATCACTGTTCTGGATCGTCACAATTCTGTCTAGACCAGTTTTTCACATCCATCAATATAGGTCTCTTTCTTCTGTGGGAAGTGTGGAATGGTATTGCAGCAAATCAGTGGGTCTTTAAAATTACGTTGATATTCTATCCATTTCACCCACTATCAGCTACTTCCCTATATTTTTTTCAGAAGTTCCTCTCAGTGAGAACATTCTGCACAGCATTTTGTATTTTATGAACGTATATTTTGAGTTGCAGGTCTAAACATTTCAGGATGGGAAAGGGACTGTGGTAGTGGAATTTTTATCTGAATAGGTAAATGGGAACCTAAGATTTCAATAATATGGCCTGATGTAATTTCAAATCCAGCTGGGTCATCACTGGGAAGAAACTGCTTTCCCTTTTATTCTTTTACTACAAAGTAGAAATACGTAGGAAAAAAATATTTTTGATTCAGGCCAAATAAAGGAAAAGAATGATTGTAACATCCAAAGTGTGATTAACATGTTAGCTTGATTGAACTTTCACTAGCATGTATATTTGAAAAGAAAACAAGTAAATGAATGACCCTATTATAATGATACTCTGATTGTACTGTAGGTAGGAACATTGTATATGGCATAAGGAGCAGATTATACTAAAAATACTTTAATATGGGTCAGCTGTTAGTCTGTGGCGCCTCCACTTGACGACAAGGAGTAATGTTACTAAAAAAGTCACTTTTGTTTGAAGAAGTGAACATAGACAGTTATTCAGACAGGGGCACATCAATCCTGCTGATGCTTCACTAAAGTTCCCATTAGTTGCCTAATTGAAGGGAGTATGTAGCAGAAGCCTGCATAAATAAAAAAAAAAAAATGGTGGCTTTGAATTTGAAGATGAGACGATTTGGCTATTAAGTGTACTTTTTGTGACTAAAATGATTTGGATGAGGGCTGTTCTTTTCCTTCTCACCCTGCCTTATACTCATATGTAGGTGGATACTTCCCTGTATGGCATGGTACCCCTCCTCACCTTCAACTCCCTGTAGGCTACCTTGTGGCCCAGGGCTACTGGCTCCCCTAACAACATGGGCTGCAACATGGCACCCCACCCTCTAGGGCAAGGGTATGCAGCAGAAATTGGAGGAAGGAGGTGAAATCCTGAGATCCAGACTGCTACTGCAGCCAAAACAATGGGGGCAGCTATGGGGCTTAGGGTCATGCGCTAACCTTTCATAGGCTACCAGTTGGACAGCCCTAGTCCAGGTGATTTTTAACAAGAGCCTGTAGTCTGAAGTAAATGGAGTCTGTTTTTGGAAGAAGACACCATGTCTACCTTGTCTCTCACTCAGACCACACCATGTTTTTTCTTTAATTCTTCCCACATCTCTGCTGCATGAGCATGATCTTCAAGCCTTATGCAACTTTGCTGTCTTCCATTCCTCCCCATTTAAACACCCCTCCTTCATTTGTTCTCTCTGCTGGTGCCATGCCTGTTTCCCTGTTTGTATACTTCCATGATTTGATATTTTTTGTGCTGCTGCTTAAGTCTGTTTTTTTTCTGTTTTATTTAAATCTGTTCTCTGACTCTTTCTTCTGTGATGCATGCAAGGAACATGGTTAACTGTTGCCTACTTCTTTTGCTTTCATCTGAGTGAAACTTGCTTACCTGGAGGCAAGAGATCAAATGTTGGAAGGCCACAGATAGTGAAACTGAAGTTGGATATTTTGTCATGGGAGAAGAGGAAAGGCTTTTATGGTGGAAGTGGAGAGAACATTGATATTATTAACATAAAAATAAAATCTATATAATTAAGAAGACTAGCCATGCTGCTCTGTTGTAAATTGCAGTCATCCTATGTACTTGTCTTTTCTCTTTTGGATTGCAGAACAGTAATAATAAACTTGCATTTTAACAGTACCCAGCATGTTTTGGGAACCACAGCAATCTAATGATGCGGAGATAGCCAGCAGCTTACAAGTGGAGGACCAAGGAAAGAACTACTGAAGACTAGATCTTATTCTACTTCTTTGGTGTCAAAATGCATGTCTGTTCCACTCTGCTCAAGTTCCCCCCCAACCCTTTTAATGCAATAGATATATGGGTCCTCCTGCTCCTTTCTATTTTGGGGGATATAATCTTAAGGCAAAAAGGAAGGCATTCCATTAAAAAAAAAAAACTAACTTTTTTATGAGCCCAAACAGAGTGGAGTAGTAAGTGGAATAGAATTTGGCCCTTTAGGGTGCACCCAGACATGAGTGGTGGTGTGGTATGTGGTGCCGCACACATCTGCAGAGCCACATACTACACAGTCAGCAGAGGTTTTTTTTTGACCCCTGGATATCTGTGGGGTCCAAAAATAAAACCACAGGGGAAAAAAACAGAGCAGCGCATGCATGAGTAGTGTGCACAACTGAAAAGTGAAGCTGGGCCACCTGCAGCCGAATTCCAGCTGCTGGCTAGGCTCCGCACAGCAGGATCACTGCAGCTGCAGCCCTGGGAGGCCCCCAAGACCCCATGTAAGGATGCTAGGGCAAGTACAGTGCTGGCTCCAGCCTCCTCTACCACCTCTGAGGTAAGCATGTGTGGCATGGGCATTCGCCAGAGACAAGTAGCAATGGCGCTTGTCTGTGCTCGTCTGGACATGGCCTTAGAGTGTGTTTTCAAGGAGCAATAGAGTTGCACGGGTACCTGAGCTATCATGCTTGCCTCAGACTGTGTTCTGGTTCTCACCAGAACTAGTTTAGCTCAAGTGGAGTGCCACAATAATGGTTATACTGTTTTCTGTACCTGAGCTAGTGTATGCATCTCTGTGTAACACTCCCTTGCGGGAGACTCTGCAGTGACGTGACGTACAGTTAATATACAGCTGATGTCTCCGACAGTTATTTGGGGTCATCTTTAAATCTTGTGGAGCTCTTGCTGTTCTCTTGGTAAAATATATTCATTATTAGGTCAGAAAAGTTGTGTAATGGAAAGCAATATACAGTAGTTTTAAAAATCCAGATCCAAAAGTTCTATGGTATTAGCATTATTAGAAATATTACTACTGACTTTAATTATTAGTTTACAATAGGGTCCCATTATGCTTTGGTTGGCAGATGAGAAGGAGAGTCTCTACTCTGAATTATTGGGTTACAAACCAAAGACACAGTGACTCGTCATTTAATATTTTCTCAATAATGGTGGTTATGCTAATATTTTTGTTTGGATGCTAATGCTCTCATCGCAGTTATCATTTGACTTTGAGCAATATAAAGTCCCCTGTTTTTCCCTTCCTGTTCCTCTCTGTGGTGTTTGACTGTGTGGGTAGGAAGAGTAAAATATTTTTTGTTTGTTTTTTTTAAAAATATTGTCAGATATTTATATTTGCATAAATCTAAGTTTACATAATATATGCCTAAAGTAACAGAGGTGGCAGGATGAGGAGCAAAGATTGTGTTTTATTTTTCTCTCTCTCTCATTGCATTAATGCATCCCAAAATAATTTCATACAAATGTTATTTTTCTCTTAAGGAAAAGCTGCACTCCAATATCAGTGTAAAATAAGTTCTTCCCTCTTCATCCATCACCCTACTGTTAAAAACTTGTTTTTCTTAAAAAAAAAAAAAAAAATTAAAAATTAAAAAGTAGCAATGCCACAGAGCCTCCCTAATCCTGAGGGGAGCAGACCTACCAGCCTGTCACTGAAATTAATAAATTAATAAAACAGCAAATGAAGACTTCCCTTTTTCAGGTCCTTGGAGGAGTGTTAGGAGCTATAAGAGGAGTTGCAGAATCACTCGGAGCAGCTGTTACCCAGCAAGTTGATGATATGGAAGTACCTCTGTCCTTCCTCTGAATCTGTTACTCCAAGTGTGAAGACTAAATGTCCTTCCCTAGCAACTAGGGAAAAAATGAAACAGTAATTTCTTTACATGCAAGGAAGGCACGCAAACCTGTAGTCTAAAGAAAACAGTGTAATTGTCAGGTCTATTGTATTTAGTATATATAATGTTTGGTAGAAAGTAATGGTAAATATATATGATAACATATAATTCTTTGACTTGACTTTTACTGTACTGACTTAATGATTTGAAGTTGGTTAAATAAAATAGTCTAAACAAACCAAAACCCTGGCAAGACAACATATTCTTAGTAGATTCCAAAGTCGTCCAGCCCTTTGAAGTTTAAGAAATGACTGGGAAAATTTTTAGGGTGGAATTTCTGTTTAATATGACAACATAAAGCTTAAACCACTGGGCTAGGGATAGACATTAAAAAAGCCTAAGCCAGTTCAATCTTTGCAAATTAGTCTAACCTGGCTAGGCTGAGCCAGTTTGTAACGAGATAGACATTCTCTCTGGACTGCGGAAATTCAGGCACGTGCCTGCAGTGGCTCCAGCTAAAAGCCAGGAGGGGCTAGAGAAGTCCCCACTTCTTGCATTGTGTTGAGCTGAGGGGGGGGGGCATGGCCAGGCCCAGTAGGATGCTTTGATTAGGGTCTTCCTGCACCATCCCTGACTTTTCCCCACTGGCTGCTTAAGGGTCAGGAATGTTGCCGGACCCCTGCAAGCACTCTGAAGCAAGCGGAGAAGAGGGTGCAGTGAATGTATCAGCTTATGATACAGAGCTTTTTAATCTCCCTCCCTGCTTCTTTATACTGTCTACAGCAAACAGGCAGGCAAGCAAGCCAGCAGGGAGCTGATAAGTCTTTATCACCTCATCAGCAAAACAATAGCCTCTCTCCATTAATTCAAACTCTTCTTAAACAGCTTACCAGCTGACCTGTTGATTAGCTGCAAAAGCTGTTCTGTCTGCCTGTCCCAGTGAAATTAGAGAGAGACACACATAGACACCTTTCAGCATTCACTAGCGTACCACACGCCTACTGTCTGTGGGACTGGGGTCCATGCTGTGGGAGATGGGAGGGACGAAGGGAATGGGGGGTGGATTCCTGCTTGAGCAGTGAGGGGGTAGGGCAGGGGAAATCCAGGTAGACCCTGCTGTGCCTGCAGTCTCTGCCGGAGCTCCAGCCAGGGAGCAGAGGGGAGTGGCCCGCCCTGCTGTGGAGCAGAGAACCCTGCCTAGCTCAGAGAGCATGCCAGGATGCTGGAGGAGTCTGGTTTACCTTAAACCAGCAAGAGGTCTAGGACAGATGTTGTATAAACTGGTTTAACCCAAATCAGTTAAGTCCAATACTGCATTCAAGCAGGTTTATCTTAAACCAGTTTCAGCCATTTTCAAACTGGTTTATGTGCATTGAACATCTGTTCTGTTACAGGTTTAAACCAGTTTCTGATTACTTAAACCAGTTTATGTGTAACATCTCCCCCTAGCCCTAGAGAGAGACTGCAACAATTATTAATTTTCCTGAGCAAAATACATGTAGACAACTTTAGAAAATTTTGTCTTGGTTATGGTTGGTGTAGAGCATTGGTGTTCAACCTTTTGGTCCTGTGGACCAGATGAGTGGAGCAGGGCTGGTCTGTGGGCCAGATAGAGCCCCATGCACCAGGGTCAGGCCTGGCACCATCCCTTCCTGATGGTATTGGGATTGGTTTCTGAGGGCCTAGCGCTGCTTCTGTCTGGCCCTGTGTGCTGGGATTAGGCACCTGACCAAGTGTGCCAGGCCTAATGCTCCTCTGGGCTAGGGACAGATATTACACAAACTGGTTTAAGTTGTCAGAAACTAGTTTAAACCTGTAACAGAACAGATGTTCCATGCACATAAACCAGTTTGAAAATGGAACCAGTTTGAGATAAACCTGGTTGAATGTAGTATCAGACTTAACTGATCTGGGTCAAACTGGTTTATGCAATGTCTGTCCCAGACCCTTTGCTGGTTTAAGCTAAACCAGACACCCCCAGCATCCCGGCATGCTCTCTGAGCTGGGAGGGGCTCTCTGCTCCACAGCAGAGCTGCACTGTCCCTTCCCCCCACCCACTCTTCCTCTGCCCCACTTCCCCACCTCACCACTTGCTGCTTAAGCAGAGATACCTTCCTCCTCTCTCCCATAGCAGGGACTGTAGCCAGCATGTCGTCTGCTAGCTAATGCTGTGTAAGGCAGATAGGGCAGTGTCTGCTTAGGGCTTTTTGGAGTTAACTAACAGCTCACATAGTAATGTCCCTGCATTGCTTTCTTTGCACAAAGCTGTTTAAGAAGAGCTTGTAACAAGCAAGGCTTTGTTTTTTAATGGGGTACTAAATGCTGATAACAGCTGATAAATGCTCTGTTATCAAGAGGGGGAGGGGAACCCCTCCCTAATCAGTATCCTGCCAGGGCCTGACCACGCCCCTCTCAGCTTTCTTCAGAAGTGAAGGGAGGGCTGCTCTAGACCCCTTCCCGGCTTCTAGCCTGAGCCACTGTAGGCATGTCCCTGCATTTCTGGGTTGTCCATCTGGTTACGAACTGATTCAGCCCAGCCAGGTTAGACTAACCTGCAAAGATTGAATCAATTCAGGTTCAGGCTTTTTGAATGTCTGTCCCTAGCGCGTGGGTCTGGAAATTTTGGTGGTCAGGGAATAGACTGGGGTTTGAGCACTCCTGGTAGAGAGCAAAACCAATCAAAGAAGCTATACTTTTTGGATTAGAAAAACACATTGGTGTGGGAGCTGCAATATGGGGATTTCTCGCTTTGTCTTATAATTTTTTGTGAGTTTTTAAAATGGACTCAACTGGAAAATCTTAAAATATGTTTCACTTCAGAACTGTGAATAATAAACAATTCCTAATCCCTAATAACCCCAGGCAGCCTGCTCCTGGCCAAGGTGCAGCCCCCTGAGGCTGCTGCCAGCATCTTTTATTCTTCCCCCGGCTGGTGCTGACCCGCATGGCTAACTTGTCCTTATTCACCACACCTGTGTCAGCTCCCTTGCTGGGAGACTTGCTGCATCTCTGGACCTGGCTCCCTAGCCTTTACTGAGTCCTCCCAGGTCTGGGGTGGGCATCAGGAGGTGCTTCCGGGGTGTGGGGCTGTTCAGAATCCCCCAAGCTCCTATTAACAGGGTCCTGCCCTGTTACAACAGTGCATTAGTATTTCTAGCTGCTTCTGTGAAGAGGCATATGCTGAAAACAGTTATCCAGTCCATACGTTAAAATTGGTTTTTAAGGCATGCTGTTATATAGCATTGTTAAAATGGTCTAGTTTTAGCTAGGTAAAATTAAGTATTATTGAAATATTTATATTTATAGGGTACTTTTACAGTACCCCCAATAAATGATAAACTGGGGTGGGGAGGAAAATGTTTTTGTAACTAGAGTAACTGAAGCATTGAAAATGCTTTAAACTTATCAGGATTATAGGGTAGAGGAACATAATCTTATTTCATTATAAAAGTAACAGTGCAGAGTTTCAAAATGCATCTTAATTTTAGGTTTTCTCCAAATGCCAACTCCATTACTTTATAAATGAAAGAAAAACATATTTTTAACTTACTTTTTCCCTATGGCTATGCTTTGATTTTTTTTTTTTTTCTGATTTCATTTTTAGTTTCACTTCCTAACTTAAGGAATATCTTTTCTTAATTATTTTTTATTTTTTTCCTTTAACAAGAATATAAGTCTAATTTACTGGGAAAAGTTTGCATACTGGGATATGATGAACTTCATCCACAAATTAGGTATATTGTGATGTCCATGTACATTTGTGTGTCACCAGTGGGTAACAAGTGTCACTTCGGAGGTTTCTTGTAAGGAGCATTTTGCCATGTAGCTATCTAATAGCAAAAACAAAAAAAATCAAAACCAAAGCAAAAGACAAACCAAAAAAACCCTTAAGTATTATAAGTCCAGGCATAGTATTTAATATTAAATATTGCAATCCGGGATTTACATTTAAATGTAAATATTCAAATTTTTGTTTAAATTGATATCAATACTAAAATGGACATAATTCAGCTGTAAAGTTTTTGATTTACTTTTCTGTCCATAGGTGTAAAACAAAGGTATATCTGGACAACCTTCCTACTACAAGTGTTGTTATTGTGTTTCACAATGAAGCCTGGAGCACGCTGTTACGAACTGTTCATAGTGTGATAAACCGGTCACCACGGCACATGCTGGAAGAAATAGTACTTGTAGATGATGCCAGTGAAAGAGGTAAGTTGCATTAAGATTTGTACGCACAGTCTAAATCGCTCCATAACTTGCTTCTTTAAAAAAAAAAAAAAAAAATTGCCATTGGCTTAGCTTTTAATATAGTGAATATTTTAAATAAATTAGTTGTGAAGCAGTGCCAGCATTTTGATGTCAAATATGTACTGAAAGATGACCCACTTGATTTTACTTTTCTATTCAGATTTTAAGTTACAGTAACGTTGGCTCTCTTTTTAAGAGTTCACCGTCTTGTCATTTTAATGTTGCAGTCTCTAGTAAAAAAACAAAAAAACCCAGAGCATATAAAATCTACTAGAATGACGTGATCAAACCAACCCAAAAGTATCTTTCTTCTTTAAAAAGTGTGCCTACAACTTCAATAGAAAGTGTGAAGCACTGAAAATCATAATATATGTATTCACAGCTTAGGGCCAAGTGAAACTGTGTTTCTGTTCAGTAGGAAATTCAGATGTTTAAATATTTTCATTCTAGATCAAAATGGGAAGTTCCATGACATAGAATGAAAATTTCCTGTGAAGTGACACTTCAAACCAGTCAGTTTTTCTCATGATAAAATCAAAGTATCACTTAGAATTTTATTCTTTCTCTTCCTATGTAAAATTAATAATTATCTCAATTATAATAATTTATGGTTAGTATTGTAGTTGGTATTTTAATTAGTTGGATAATGTTGTTTTGTTAATGGTTATTGTTGTTCTGACTTGTATAACAAGAGACAAACATTCTAGTAGTGAAGGATTTTCTCCAAGTGAACATGCACATGTGCATATGAGCATTTGGTTTCAGTGTTTTATCATCTTTTCCTTAAACTGATGGTCTGCAAAGATGCTGCCTCAGTGTCAGAATTACTTAACTGCAGACTAGTGTGCACACACAAATCTAGCTTGCCTCAAGATTTGGTGGATGATAAATTCGGTCTGCTGCTGTTAGCTATGTATTTTCTATTTTCTTCCTCTTTTCTTGGGAAACTGCAAGTCTGGTTGGCATAGTCCATTCCTTCAACTTATGAAACAATTTCATCCCATACATTTCAAGCATAGACTGTGTTTTAAAGCAGTTAAATCCTTTTGTTTTATTTTTATCTCCATTTCCAGCATAGTAAAACGAGCCTGCATCTTCACTAGAGGCAAATACAATGTGCTTGAAGTTGACAGCAGTCCCCATATTTTTTAATATTCTTGTTTGGAGCCATTGTCATGCTAGCATTTCCTAGAGCTCCCTATTAAGCTAGCTCGTCTAGATCAACTCTGTTCATTCAGGGAATGTTTATTAAATTGGCATACAACTTTCCCTCATTGACTATATCATACATGCTTTTATTAATTATTATTAATAAAATAATAATATATTATTAATATGATAATATTAATATGTTGCAATTCTGAACCCATTGCACAGCCTTTTACCTTTGTCTTTAGCTAGAGAATTCATGTATTTTTTTTGTTTTTCTTCTGAGATGCATGTTTTATTTTTAGTATTTAAAATTCATATGCCTTTAACACGTAGTAAAATTTGCAATCAAAACATTTATTTCTGATGTGATAGATTATTTCTAAATAAAATTATTGCAATAGACAAGTTCCATGGAAGCCTCCAATTAGACTAATGGAAATTTTTTCTTACAGAAAGGAAAAAAAAAAATTCTAGGAAAGGCAGGTTCATAATTAAATGCCTAGACAGGTACAATTATGCCCATGAGGTAGCTTGTTGAAAACACTATTTCACAACTGGCAGTTCGTTTCAAGTAACAAAGACATATATTAAGCAAAATGATGTGGATTTTTAGGTGAAGTAATGAATATATATGCTGAGCAATTTAAATACAAAATAGTGTAAGCAAGAAAAATTCATGAGTTGTAGATGTATCTCCAGAGGGGAAAAATATGTTGTACTTTAAAATGTGTAATTAAGTTTATTGTAAAACATATCCATAAGGCATCAAATAAGTGTTCAATGGGCATATTTATCACTTGCTGACTTGAGAGCATTTGAGTAAAACCACAGTATTCCTACTGTCATTTTGAAAGAATAATGAAACTTTAGTAAAACTTCTCTAATTCACACAAATAATAAATGAATTACAGGTTACATTATTAGCTAGGATTCAGGTGATAAAATTCAAGGGGTAGGGGAAGGGAGAGGATTCATGTTTTTTGCAGCGTTCCTCAACATCCTGCTGTTTGTGGACCCTTTTACTTGCAGATGTGCTCTTGCCATATCCATGGTGTACACTACACACATTTCTCAATTAGCAGTCCTTCAGAAAATGTTTTATGATCAGACATCACAAGAAGTTTGTCCTGTGTAAGTAGCTTAGCATTTGGCCTTTCCTTCTAGTCAGGAAGTATAGAGTATGATCATGCATAATTCAGCTATTTTTATATGCTGCACCTCAGGTTCTTTTTAGTTCATGGTGTTACCAAAGTGTTTAACCAAACTGATAGCTACAAAGTTCTTCCTGATATGCACCCTACTTTTCTCTTGTTGCAATTTAAGAGTGTTAGTCCTTGTCCATCCCGTGCAAATCGAAAAAATATTCTTTCACCATCCCTTTTCTCTAACCAGGTTTCTGTCACCTCTACCCTTCCCCACGCAGTCTTCTCTTGAGACTAAATGATCTGTTCTTCATGTATTTGGAGAACTGTTAACAAATTCTCCTCTTGAATCCCTCCCTCCCCTGCCTCCTCGCCCACTTCGCTTCTCCAGAGATCAAATAATCCCAGCTCTTCTATTCTTTTTTTAATTAAGTCATATTTTCTAGACCTCTAATAATTTTTGTTGCTCTCCTCTGTACTATTACTAATTTGTCTATGCCTTTCTTGAAGCGTGGTGCCCAATACTGGACCTTAGTACTCCAGATGAGGCCTCACAAGTTCTGAATAGACTGAAGAAATCTAGTGCAAGCAACACCCCTGTTAATATAGCCCCATATACCATTGGCTTTTTTGCAATGAGCATACTTGGCTCGGGGCAGCCCCACAGGAGGGAAAAGAGAGGAGCCCCACAGGAATGGGTTGAGGAGAGAGGACATGACCAGCCCAGTGGGGAGGAAGGGGCCTTGGCCCAGTCCCAACCCAGCCCCCAGGGAAAAGAGGGCATGGCCTGGATCCAGGGGAGGTGGGGAGGGAACATAACCTGGTTCCAAGCTGGGCTCCCTAGGGAAAGGGGGCATAGCCTTGTCTTTGGGGAATGGGGGTGTAGTGCAGCCTCACAGGGAGAAGGAAGCGCTGCCTGGCTCCCATCAGGTGTGCAGGATTTGGGGTTTGGGAATGTGGGCCATATTAATGGCCACTGCTTCCCCACTGCCAAATTTCTGGACTCATGGGGAGCTCTACGGGCCAGTTTTGATGGCTTTGCAGTGTGAATTTTGGTCTGTGGCCCCATGTTTGAGTACCCCTGCTCTAACTAGCTGTGTCCACTTTACAATTTCCTGGATCCTTGTTCATTTTTTAAAGATGAGCACTGTATCATGACCTCACCCAATTCCATAAGTCCTCAAGGAGAATAGTTAGTGGCTGTGCAACTATCTCAGCCAGTTTCATGACTACTCTCTCTAATGAATCACGTCTGGCCTGCAGATTTGAAAATATCCTGCCTCTCTAAATAATCTGTAACCTGTTCTGTTCTACTTTAGGTTGATTATCTTACCCCACTCCTAGCCCTCCCCATCCCTTCTTCCTGCCAGCTATGCTTGTCATCTGGTAGCTGACCTTATTCATGAAGACCGAAGGAAAAAAATGTTTACTACTTCAGC
This sequence comes from Crocodylus porosus, assembly GCF_001723895.1. Classification (NCBI taxonomy): domain Eukaryota; kingdom Metazoa; phylum Chordata; order Crocodylia; family Crocodylidae; genus Crocodylus; species Crocodylus porosus. The sequence goes on from NW_017728886.1 coordinate 112,135,779, forward strand.
TTTCTCTGCATAATCCATTATGAATTTCCCTCTGTATTCAGTAAGGGACTTACACTTCTTTTGGTCTTCCTCTTGCTTCTAGCATTATAGAGTGCTTTTGTGTGATTTTTTTTTTTTTAAAGGTCCCTTGCTATCATGTATCTCTCTTCATGCCTTGGCATACCTGATTTTCTTCCTGTGTGTCCATGCAGAGTTCTTATACTCATTGCTAGTAACATTTCTATTAAGACATCACTAAAAATATAGGTAGCCATTCTCCATAACAACCAAAATTAATGTTCTTTAACACTCAAACATAACACCCTATTCCTTTTCTGTTCTCACATAGCCAGCCGCAAGGCCAGGGTCCTGTTTGTTACAATCCAGATCAAATGTTCAAGAATTAGTCCAACCACACAGGATTACTAATTCATGAATGCAACTAAAACTATGAAAGTGCCAGGGGTGGAACAGGGTTTGTAAATGAAAGTATAAAGCTAATTTTCAGCTAAAGCATTTACATGCAATTGTCACGAAGTAGAGATGAACATTTGTGAGAATCCGCTGCAGATCTGAGTAGTCCAAATGCAAGGAGGAAAACTCTCATTGGTTTCTTCATTCAGTTTGTGTGCTTAAGTTAATGCATCAGGCTTTAATGCATCTAAACAAATTAGTCTTTTTTGGAAGTGCTACCGAAAGCTAGCTATACAGTAAAACAGACAAATACTGGTGAAAGTTCAGCAACCTTGATTTCATTAATTCCCTTTCTTATACCTTCTCCCTTTTTTCCTCTTGGGGTAGTAGTTCCTTAGGAGTAATACCTAGATCTTGCATATTTTGGTGTATGGTAAAGATATATGTCATAGATGAAGTAGAGTGAGTTGATTTGAATATGTACAAGTTTACAGTAAGCTTGTTTGGCATCTTTTTATGGTGTGTTTATTAGGTAAAGCAACCTACATTGCAAGGCAGTACTTCAGAATAGTGTTAAAGATCAATAAGTCATTTCTGTGTGGCTTGAAGCTAAAATGACCATATAGCTATATATTGCATTTCCTTATGCCCCACCTTTTTGCTTCTGTAAAAGTAGTTATGTAACCACTGCTTCAAGTTAGAAATGCTTTCACTATGAAGTGAAATGTTACATTAACAAAAACCTAACTTTTAACTTTGCAACTCTTTCCTTCAGTTATTGAGTACATTTTTCACAAAACTCTTTTTTTTTCCAAGTCCAGCACAATTTAAAGTTTATAAAGACTAAAGGATAAGCTGGTGGGGTGGGGGGGATTTTTGTATATTCTGGTTAAGTATTTTGCTTGTATTGAACTAAATACAAGCTTTCTAGAAATGAAAATGTTTATCTTAACTGAGTAGCATACTTCAAATTCTAGCATTGGAGACAATTTAACTGAAATAAAGTAAACCAGCAGTCTTGCCTGAAGCGGGCTTTGAACATGGCAGTGTCAAGCGCTTAGCAAAATTAATTTGCATAATATCACAGACTTATTAATGCTAGTACGAAAAGCATTAGGGAAACAAGGCATTTCTGTTATTTTTACATTTTTAGATACTGAACAGAAGTCTGTGGAATTTTTTTTACTTTTATGTCTGTTGATGCAAGTTAAAACAAGGAACTGAAGTGAATGAGCATCTGTATTTATTGGGGCCAAAGTCAGGAGTGCATGATAACTACAGGACATAGTCATGTTTTATCAGGAGAGAATCTGTTTCTGAGGTTCAGGGAAAATATTAGGAAAAACAGAATGCCAGCCAGCCAATTATTTTGCCAGTTTTAGAGTAGATTGCACTGATAGTTTTTTCCGGTGACTTTGGTTCTGTACCACTGTGGCAGTAATTTTTTTTACAAATGTTAAACTATTCCTTTCAGTGTTTAATGCATTATTTCTACATTTGTGTAGCAGCATGAATGACTGGTACCTCCTGTGACAGGGGGCACAATGGCGGTGAGCAGGGACCGCCCACAGCCACTGCTGGTGGTATCAGGGGAGCGGGAGGGGAGGGTAGTGGCAAGCAGTGAGCAGGGACCACCTACAGCCCGCTGTCAGCGGCGGCAAGCAGGGTCCACTGGCAGCCACGTTGGCAGCAAGAGGGGGCTGACAACCACCTACAGAAACCAGCAGCAGCCAATCTCGGGGAGGGGGGGGGGGCACGTGCCCCCCCATGCATTGCCTACGCCTAGCAACAAGATGAAGTATTGCTTCCCCAGGTTGAAACTTCTGTAGAGCAGGGGGGGTTTTAAGTTAAATATAGCAAATTTTTTTTGCTTGCCATAGGTCTTTGGATGAAAATAAAAAATGAAAATCTTGTTTGAAACCTTGTTTGCATACCAGCCCAGCCTCTGGCTTCTTTACTATTCATTCCATCCAGGAAGAGCACACTAACTACAGAGACTTCCTCAGTCTGATGAAGGGTTTTTAAACCCAAAAGCTTGCCAAAATTTTTTTTTCCAGCTATTTAAGTTGGTCTAATAAAAGATATCAGATTCAAGAACCTTGTCTGCTTATGTCCTTAGACCCACACAGCTACAACCTACACCTCTGTTTGAAACCTGAAACTTTTCTATTAAAAAATATTTATCACTTAAATGCAAACATTTTATAAATCAGTATTCAAATTGTTTGTACAAGTTGTAATGAGTTATCTTTCCAGTTTTCTCCGTCTCTTTAAATCGTTGACTTTTGTTACCTCTGCTTTCTCTGTTTTAGTGCTGCCAGAAAATATTTAAGAAACTCTTTTCTGTTTAATTACTTTGTAGAAGATGGTACAGTAGGAGAATTTAAGTAAAACTAGGTGCAAATCTGCCGCACAAATTATGAAAATATAAATTTCCAGCAGGAAAAAAAATGAATTGAGCTAAACCAAAAATTATCCCCCAAAATAATTGTAAATTATTATTGGCCTACGTCAGGGTTCTTTTAAATCTTGTTAAATGTATTTACAGATGCATTGTTATCATCATCATTTATTTCAGACCATCTTTCAAATTTATTGCTTTAAATCTTAATCCTATCTTTCCCAATGCCTGCCATATACCCAGCTTGGTGATTATCTGCTAATTTATGAAGTGTACTCTCAGTTCCATCCTCCAAGTCATTAGTGAGGGTATCAAACAGTAACAAACCCAGGACAGACATCAGGAAATGCCGGTTGATACCTCCTTTCTGTTTGACAGGGACAGCTACTTTCAAGTATAATAATCTATCCGTTCATGCCTCTACCTTCCAGTACTTTTATCTAGACTGGATCGCCTTAATTTATTTCTGGGAATGTCCTGGAAAACATTTTCTTATAAAGTCAAGATACAGCACATCCACTCCTCCTTCCCCCACTTAATTTGCAAAGCCTGTCCCATTGTCAGAGAAGAAAGTCAGCTTAATTCATCATGCTGTTAACAAATCCTTGTGTGTTGGTCCTTGTTAATCCTTAAGGTGAGGGGTTTTCAACTTTTTTTGGTCGGGGTACCCCTGGCGGCTGGTCAAGAAGCAAGGGAGTCCCCCAGTGGTCAGTCGATGAGAAGGGATCCCGTGAGGGGCAGGGTGTCTGGTGCGTGGCAGCAAGTCCAGACATGCTGCCGGCATAACTGGAAGTGCCAGCAGCTTCTCTGTGCCACTGTCGTGTACCCCCTGGGGCCTTCCAAAGTACCCCCAGGGGTATATGTAGTTGAAAACCCCTACTCTACGTGCCTACAAATCAGTGGATATACTGCAGGATATTTTAGGTTTCAAAGTCAGATGGATGGGTCTGAAATTCTTTGTTTCCTCCTTTCTTTTCCTTGGGCACTATATTTGTTTTTTTCTCATCTTTTGGGACTGCATTGTCTCTTCAAAGATAATAATCAACAGCTCTGCAGTAATCTAAGCCAATTCCTCGAGTACTTTAGGATGAATCTCATCAGGCCTTGATGATTTGAAAACATTCAGCTTTTCTAAGGAATTTTTGACTTGTTCTTTCTACTCCAGCCTGATTATCTTCCCCCTCCCCATACTGCTAACTGTGCTTATCTGACAGATGAACAGTTTTGTGTAGTCTGGGAGGGGAAGCATTAAACATGTCAGCTTTCTCTGCCTTATTTATTATTAGTTTCCCTATCCCATTCAGTAGCTGTTCTGTACTTCCTTTAGTCTTTTCTTCTTTACAATTAGATCCGCATTTTCTTTAACATGGAAAGGTGTGGATTTTTCTCTTTAAACGAGAAAATGCGTATTTTCTCTTTTGAAGTGGGAAACCACAGATTTCCCCTTGCATGCTGACAGAGTTCTAGCCTGCAAGGAACCACTTGGAGCTGTGCGGAGGATGATTTGGAGGCAGGGGCTGTCGTGTGTGTGTGTGTGTGTGTGTGTGTGTGTGTGTGTGTGTGTGTGTGTGTGTGTGTGTGTGTGCGCACACATGTCCAGCAATACAGCCAGGCAGGATCGTGGTAAGTTTCCTCAACTGCTTGTACGTAAATAGATGGAGGGAGGGCATAAGTGATGCGTGGGGGGGCACAACTCTGCACCACCCTGGCCACCCTACTCTTGCAAGGCATTAGGTCCGGCTTAAATGCAGCCTCATGCCTCGCAACACTGAGATTGAGGTGGTGGCCCTGGCTCGCATCGAGCCCACATGGTGAAGGAAGGAATGAGCACACATTGCACCCCTGGCCTAGGGCTGGACACCCTTGGGCAGCATCCCCTGCCCCAGCTGCCAACCCTGCCCCAGCCAAGGCGGTGCCTGGGGCCAAGGTACCTGGGGTGCTGGAGGTGAGCATGTGTCTAGGGCAGGGCAGACACAGGGAGTCGGTACCAGCCACCTTTGTGGCTGAGGGTCTGGCTCCAGATTCAGGCTGCCCACCCCAGGTTTTACTTACTGCCATGCGCATCCTGCTGTGCCGCAGGCACTGGGGTGCATGGCTGTCCCACTGCTCACCACCTCCCTGCCACCAGTCCAGACCGGGCTGTGGTTGCTAGTGGCTCCAGTGGGGCTAGTGCTGGAGGTGGGGGCTGCAGGGCATGGGGAGGGGAGGGGAAGAGAGGGAGGAGTGGCATGGCCGACCCACATCCTGCTCTGCCCAGCCTGGCTCCACTGCTCTCAGCATGGTGCCGTGCAGTCTTCACCAGACCTTAATATCTGAGGCCTGATTCAGTACTGCCCAGCCCTGGCAGCCAGCAGAGACGGGCACCAACCTGCTCCCCCCATGTGAGGGGCTAAGTGGCTCAGCCCCCTCTATATGCCCTTGGGCCCCCAAGCATGGCCCCGACTCCACACAGGAGCCACACCACTCAGGGGCCTCTTGCCCTCTCTCCCACATTTCCCTCAGGGACCCCTACCGCATATTTCCGTCAAAGCCCCTTCACATAACCACCTTCAGGGGCTGCTGCTCCCCTCAACAACCCCTGACCCCCTTGCCTCAGGGCCCCCTCCACACACCACTCGACCCCCTGCCCTCCCTCCCCTACATACAAATACTCCTACACTTCCTCTCAGGACCCCCCCATGGCTCCTCAGCCTTGCCCCTACACACATGTATGCCCCCCCGTCCCTCTGTCACAGCCCCCTGCCCTCTACCCTACACACCCCTCAGGGCCCCTGCCTCTCAAACATAGATGCAAGGAGTTTGCCCCCCCCACCACCACACATCCAAAGAGTTTGCTCCCTCCTCCCCCCAACACACACCCACACAGCTTTCCAAAAATTGTCAAGGAAGGTGCACAGCCCTCAGCTTTGTCACATTTTTTTTGTCTAATGCAAAACCTTAACAGTGACCTTAGGCATTTATATCAAAGGATCATCTGCAACTGGACTCACGTCCTGGTGAGCAAAGGGCAGGGGGAGTTCTTATTTTCCATGAGAGAAACCTTAAAATCAAACGCCAAAATATTTTTATTATATCAATAAAACGTTGTGTTCAACTGATATGCATGCATACATGTGTGTGTGTGTATGTGTATTTTATATATATATATAGAGAGAGAGAGAGAGAGAGAGCAGTTTCATTTTAATCACAGAAAAATGCAGATTTGGGGGTTTTTTAATCAGAGTTTTGGATTTTTGTCTGAGAATTTTGGAATATTTTTAAAGCAGAGAAAACCAGCATCCCTGTTTATAATCTACTTACAGTATTTTTTATTTGGTTGGGTTTTATGTCTCCTACTACCTATATCCCAATTTGTGCATTGGCATTCCTGATTCCCCGCCCCCCCCCCACTCTTTCATACCTGTACTGTAATCTTATACTGCTCCTTCATAATATGAGCAAGCTTTCACTTTTTGTTAGAATCCTTTTTTAAGTTTCACGTCATTGAAGAGTTGTGTGTCACCAAGCCAATCTTTTGCTATGCTTCCTATGGTTTCTTTGCATTGGGATAGCTATTTTTCCTTTAATGTTGTCTCTTTATGGAACAGTGCAGTCTCCTGGACTCTTTTTTTCTCTTAGGCTAGAAATAAATGTAGCTAAATGAAGTGGATCAGCTGTGCTGTAATGGGCCCCAGCACAGCTGCTCCACCTTATTGGGCAAAACCACCAATTGTCCCACCAGTTGATGCTGTGGGACACTGGGCAACATGTTTTCCTGGGAATTCCAGTATAGGATTGGGCCCCGCAAGCCCTGAGAGCATCTGCTTGGCTTTCTACAGTTAATGGTATGCCTCTGAGATCTCCACGGCATATTTGGGTAAGCAGGGGAGTTGGGGTTCCCCTACCTACTGAGATGTGCCCCTGGGATCTCCTGTCGCAGCCATGAATTTGGGCGTTTGTGGCTCAAGAAAAGGTATGGATATCTATGTCCTTTAACTGTGTTGTATGGAAGTGAGGAAAGGCAGCATCTGTTTCTACCCTTAGACCAGAAAGGCAGTGTTTATAGAGGTTATTGAAACACTTTCTTTTCTGATTTTGAAAAAAGATGTTATTTAAATTAGAAAAAAATGTAACCGGTCTACAGTTTATTTAAATAAAAAAAAAAAAAGAGGGGTAGTTCATAAAAGGTTGTATGAGTTGTGGAATTGTATTATTCCATGACCCCTAACAAGATCTTTTCAGAAAAAAGCATTGGGTTTTTTTTAATTTAAAAAAAAATTTAATTTTTTCATTGCAATGAATGGAGCCTACCGTTTTCCATACCATAATTAAACCAAGTCATTGTCATGTTGGCTCTTTGCCAGTCAGTTGTCTTGCTGCTTTTGTTTTAGATCGTCATCCTCTTCCTTTCTTAGTCTTTCCAGAAGGAAAGGGTCTTTTAAAAATGTATACTTCAGGTCCGTTTCATAATTTTGCTTGATCCAGCAATACATGAGTAGAGCTTCTTTCAAAACATATCAATGTAACTGCTGACTTTTTTCAGAGGATGATTGCACTGAACAATATGACATGTTGTCTTCATCATGAAGTTGGCTCTCATCATAAAGAGAACAGAACAAATTGAAACCAGGCCTCCCCATATAGATCAGTGAAGTATTACCAGAAGGCAATCCCACACTGTTATTGTTCATGGGTCTCGAGAGCTACAATTTAAAAAGAGAGAACTATATTTATGATAAATTGGAGTTCACATACTGATCCAGTACCTCAATCAAATCTTTTGCAAGATTTTTTTGAGTTTTTTATTGTGTTTCTGTCAAATTATTTCTGCTACTCAAGTGATCCTTAGCTGTCATTTAATCACTGTTTGAACTTGGTAGCAAAATTAAGTTTTTTATTTTTCTGTAGTGAAGATAGAGATCTATTTAAAGTCTGTCCCACTTTTAGGAGCTTTTTATGGTACAGTGCAGGTTTCAAGTTATGTACATCAGTGTTTTTGCACCTTCTCCTCCCCTCTCCCTCTTCACCCAAGTGTTATTGGAGGGGTAATTAGAGCTTGTACACCTAGAGCTGCAGCAACAAATGATCACCTTTTGGTCAGCTCTCTTGAGATTTCCAAGACTGCTACTAAGAGTTCTTTTTTGCAGTGTTATACTTCTACATTGCATAAGTTAAGTATAATTTTATATGGGCTTCTTATTAAGAGTGTGGTGTTTTTTGTTTAAAAAAGACTTATTGAAAAATCTAAACCAGTGGTTCTCAACTTTTTGTGTACTAGGACCCATTTGTAAACATTGACCAGCCCTGGCCCAGTGCCCCTCCCAACCCATTTCCCCCTGGCCCCAGTTTGTGGGGCAGTTGGTGGGTATGTGGATAGGGTAGAGGAGCAGAGGGGGCCCCAAGCAGCCCCTTGCAAGCTGGAATTCTGACAGCCTGGAAGGGAAAAGCCACAGTTTTTCATGTTTTTCTCTTTTAAAGCAGAACCCATTCTTAAAGTGTGTTGATCCCTTTTTAAAGTTTGTTCGCAACCCTTTCATATAGCCTTGGAACCCACATGTTGAGAAACAATGGTGTGGACCCCAGCAGCATGCTGAGTCTGTCAGATCAGCACAATGTGTTAGTTTATTTCATGTTTCTCACCAGTTGTCCATATTTTACAGATTTCTTGAAGAGACCACTGGAAAACTATGTGAAAAAGTTAAAAGTTCCAGTTCATGTGATTCGAATGGAGCAGCGTTCTGGATTGATCAGAGCCAGGTTAAAGGGGGCTGCAGTTTCCAAAGGCCAGGTTATTACCTTCTTAGATGCTCACTGTGAATGTACTGTAGGATGGCTTGAACCTCTCTTGGCACGGATTAAAGCTGACCGGTAATTATCAGTTTATTTGTTAATGTTCTTTTTCTGTTTGGTTTGTTCACTGGTTAACAAATATTCCAAGTGGGCATCCTGGGGCCAGTCTAAATGTAGGGCCACCCACTTGTCTCTGGGCAAACCACCTGCCTACCTCACCTGCTATGCCTTGATGATGACTGATAGATCTTAACAAGGTAGGAGGCTGCCCATTTACATGCCCTGATGCCAAGGGCTGATGCACATGGCTCCATCCACCCATGCCTCACAGATGACATCTGTGGCCTCACACATGGACTTAATCTGTTTGTCCTAGCATCTGGCCTGCTTGTTTGGCGTAAGCCCTGGCCACTCAATCACTTGGGCTCCCATCCCTTTACTGTTCCTCAGGCTCCCAGCCAGGTTACACTTAAGGCTAACAGCCCCCTATAAGTTCAGGGCTCCAAGCCCCAACATAACTCTGGGCTCCAAGCCTCATTCCCTTTCAGGACTCCAAGCCCCATATGCCCCACACTAGGTTTATTAGTATCCCCAAACTTATCCCCTGCCCTACACTGAGCCTCAGCAATCCCTAATCCCTTTGCCCCGGGAGCTTCTTGTATAGTTCTCTGAAAGATCAGGACCCTACCTCCCTGTAGCGTCACTCCTGGCTCCTTTTTGCAGACTCAGAGCTTGCAGTGAGTCTGGGCACTGTCCCAGGTCCCTTCCTGACCTTGGAGCCCTGCTTCAGAACTCGCCATGAGTCTGAGCTATTGCTTTTTTCTTCGGGGTGTGTTCCCCTAGCCTTTCCCCTCCATAGGGTCACCCACAATGCAGCAGGGGCTGAGGCTTTCTGGTGCCCCATACTTGCCCTTTACTGGGAAGGCCCCAGGTACGACACTTCCTGGAGACTGCCCCACCACCGGCAGTCCCACCACACCGTCCAGACCCAGCAGGGTGTAGTTTTAGGTCATGCCCCAGAACCAGGAGCCTCCAGCCATCTGCATAGCTCCAAAGATGTTCCCAGAGCAGCAGCTCAGCCAGGCGCTGTTATCCCACCTATTAGCCTCTGGCTTTACTGTTCAGAGCCCCTGTTCTTATAGGGCGCAGCTGGGCCCCGTTCCCAATCAGGAAGTTGTACCCAACTGAGATTGCAGCCAGCTGCAGGCTGCCTTGCTGCTGCCCGGGCCCCTGCAAGTAACAGAGCACACCCTGTGCTCTGTTACACACACCTAATCTAGCTTATTAGTTTAGCCAAACATAAAATCCAACAAAAATATGGCTTGGGAGGGAACCTCAGGAGATCACTTAGTCCCAGTTCTGCTGAGGGTAGGATCATTCTTGTCTAAATCAGGGGTGAGCAACCTTTTTTCAACAGCAGGCCTAATTTAACTCATCTCAGTCATAAGAATGCCGCTGCTTTCACTGCTCCCAATTTGCCATGTCTCCACATGCTGCCATTGTTTTCTCCTCTGTCAAATGCTGCTGTGAGTGGCTGATCTATATTTTTTCTTCCCCTCCCCTAGCCTTCTCTTCATCCCCCACTTCTCCTTCCATCTAGTATGTCCGTGCAGGTGCATGTCCCTCCTGCCTCTGCTGTATACTGTTAGGCTAGATAAAATCTTGGTAAGCTAGATATGCTCTCTTCATGTGTTGTCCCTAGCCCATGCGACATAGGTTGTCAGCCCCTGATCTCTTGAACAAACATCTTGAATAAATGTTTATCTAACCTGCACTTAAACTTTCAAAGACCGAGATTCCACAGTCTGTCTAGATAATCTGTGCCAGTGATTAACTACTCTCAGAGTTAAAGTTCTTTATAGCCAACCTAAATTCCCCTTCTTACAATTTAAGAACCTTACTTTTTGTACTTTTTCCCTGCGGCTGCAGAATATAATTGGGTACTTTGGAGTAGTAGATTAATATTATAATTTCCCAGCATATTGGTTTGCAATGGAGGAAATACGGAAGTTCTAACACAAGTAAAAAAACAAACAAGACTAAGTACCTATGAATGAAGTGTTTGGTCTCAGCCAGGCACAAATCTGGGCCTGAGTGTTTAACTCATCATGCGATTCACTGTACACCAGTAAACAACTACCATATTTACTCAAATGTATGACATCCCTCCCCCAGTAATTATATTTTGTATATATGGAAAATACATGCATTTGTTACATTTTTCCAGATGTAGAATCTAATTATTGGAGTGTAGCCTTGAATTCATCCCCCTCCCACAACTACAGCAGAGAAAATAGTAGCTGGTGTGGATGGGGAGGGGTCAGGTCCTCCCTTGTCCTCTGTCCTGTCAACTTCTTCCCCGTGCAGACTTCCTGTCCTCTGTTACTGTCAGACCCTGCTCAGGCTCTGTCCCTCCCCAAGCACAATGTAGAAGTGAGCTACATGTGACAGGTACAGCATCTCAGTAGCCTGATTTGCTTTCTTGAACAGAAAGACATGGGAGTTGACTTACTGGGATGGAGAAAGGTGTGAGAACTTTTGGAAGAAATATGTAGAGAAATGAGAGGAAGGAATTAAGAGGGATAAAGTTAGTAGTAGGGGAAAAGTCAAGAGAAAGTGTGATTATAGTATATATATATGCATCGCCAGAGTATAGTATATGTAGATGCATCGCTGGAGAGGGAGAGCTTAGAAAGCTAACTGTTTACATGGTCAGGGGGAAGCTGTGCATAACAGTGGGAGATTTCAATTGCATATTGAACAGGGGACAGTATACAACAGGGGAAGAATGAAAGTATACAGATTTACTAGAAGCAGAAGACACAGAAAGATGGATCGAAAAGTATGGCCAAAGGGCCATGTCAATAGAGGAAGAAAGGGACAAATATGGTATTTAGACAAGATTTTGGAGGGCGAAGGTAGTGTTACAAGCAGATGAGTAGAGGTCAGGTGAGGTGCTGCATCTGCTGGCAGTGATTCAGGTCAGGACACATGGATTTTATAACGTACCATGGGCAACCAAAAGAGTGCAGCAAATGCAGAAAGGTACAGTTCCTGTTCACACACTACTTCCTCAGTGTGCTATGGATGTGAAGGGATGGGGCATAGAGCAGCAGAGTGTTAGAAATCCCTCACTGTAAGGGAGAAGGGCACTTGTATCATAGATGCCCCAGAGCCTTTTCAAGTATAGTCAGACCCCCTGAGGAACAGAAAAACCCAAAGGAAGAGAGGAGGGCTTGGACACTCAAGTAGAAATGGTAGAAGAAAACCCGCAGGCGACTGGAACAAAGGAGTGGGGGTAAAATGTCTGTGATTGAGGTAGTGCAGGAGGAGATAGGAGACAAATGAAAGAGAAAGCAGGAACAGCAAACAGCTCAGACGTGGAGGCCAGGGGTGGGGAACAAAAAAGACACCTTACACACAATGGAAGTGGAGATAGAGCAAGAGAGAGAATTGGGGAGAGGCTGGGGAAAGAAAGAAAATGCAGGGGCTGAAGACCAGGAAAAAGAAAGCTGATGAGGGAGGTGAGTTGGAGGAAGAGGCAGAGCAGTTTCCTGCTACTTACACCTCTGGGCTCCAGCCAGGAGTGGAAACAAGAAGTGGGAAGCAGTGGGGAGGTAGGAACATGCAAGCCTTCCTAAATGTGAGTGATCCAACAGCTTTAAAAGGCTGCTGAGATGCAAGTGAAGGAGGGGGAGTTATCAACCATCCTAAGCAGTAGCATAGACAAACATTGAAGGGACAGGTGAACTAAGTTCAAAGCAAGCATGGACGAACTTTAGAAGGACAGGTGCACTCATTTTAAAACAAGCATAAAATGGCATTGACAGTATTTTCACTTAACATCAGGAGTATCTTAACAAGGAAAAGATGGAAAAGGATTGAACCAGTGTCAAAGTAAGGAAGGGCAGACAGTCTGCCTACAAGAATGTGGTATACCAGGAGAGAGGGATTATAAACACTGAGAAAAGATGGAGATGAGGACCATCTTGGTGGTCAGAGACAACTGAGAAAAAGCAGCAGGGGTTGCAATGTTACTTAAAAACACAGAGCTGAGAACAAAGCAGGTGGAAGAAGTCATCAGTGGCAGATGGCAACAAATGATACCGTCATTCAGGGGAACAGAATTAAAACTTTTCAATGTATATGAATCGCCGGAGAGGGAGGGCTTAGAAAGCTAACTGTTTACATGGTCAGGGGGAAGCTGTGCATAACAGTGGGAGATTTCAATTGCATATTGAACAGGGGACAGTATACAACAGGGGAAGAAGCAATAGAACAGGGAATGGAGGAAACAGAGCTTTAGACAGCTCATCTGGACTGTTAAATATAATAAAAGAAGAGTTGCTAAGAGATGTGTGGGCAGGGGAGAAAGTTGTCAGTAGAATAGACCCGAGTGGAAAGAAACAATCGAGAATTGACTTTGTGCTCGTATCAAAAGGAATAAGGATACGAAAGAAAGAAGCCATACATGTGGCTTTTAGTGGTCTCCAGATGTTGAAGGTAGAAATGAGTCTTGGTAAGAGCCCCATGAGAGGGAAGGGACTGTGGAAGTTAAATGTGCAGCTGTTACAAGGTGAAGAGATATGTCAAGTGTACATGAGGGGTATAACAGGTGGTGAACATTGATGAAATATTTTGGGAGTACCATAGGGTAGATAATGGCAAAGAGGAGAACGGAATACTTTTTCAGGAAGGAAAACCAAAAATGCATGGGGAAAAAAGCAAAAGAGATAAGACAGCTGCAAAGAAAGATACAGGAGCTGCTAAAGGAAGCTACTGAAGGAAGACCGATACAAGAAGAGCTTAAAGAAACAAAGGCAAGAGTTAGAAACCTGGTTTAAAGGAAAGATGAGAGAGAAAATGTTCTTAGCATGCACACCCTGGGTGGGAAAGAACAAAGAGTAGTCCTGATACTTTTTGGCCAGAGTGAAGGCGGCAAAAGGAGAGCTTAAAGCAGTGTGGGAAGGTGGTGGTACCGTGGTGGAAAAGCAAGCAGTGGTGTTGAAGGTGGTGGAAAGATTTTCTGAAGAGCTATACCAGAAGAAGGAAACAGGCAGGAAGATGATGAAGGATTTCTTGGAAGAAATTGAAACGAAAGTAGAGGAGGAGGAAACAAAGAAGATGGAAAAAAAAAAGATGAGCTTAAAGGAAGTGGAGGAATTTAAAAACCTTTAAACAAAGGAAATCATGAAGAGCAGAAGACTTTTATGAGAAGTTTTGGGCATAGGTAGGGAGGGTTATAGCGAAAGTGTTCAAGGAAATAGTGGAAACAGGAGACGCAGGGAAAGATTTTTACAAGAGGCGTTGTGATCTTATTCTTCAAGAAAGGGGAGAAGGAACTCTTGAAAAACTGGAGACTGATTATGCTTCTTAATATGGATTATAAATTAATGGCCAAGGTGCTGGCTTTTGAGGATAAGGAAAACCCCCAGAAAATAATACATGAAGACCAAGTATGCACAGTATCAGGTAGGTGGATCTATGAAGCAAGCAGTTTGATGAGAGATGCACTGACCCACATCTACAAGAGGAAAACAAACACAGTTCTAACAAATCTAGATTTAGAAAGAGCATATGATAGAGTAGATCATGATTACATATTTGGAGTGCTAGGAAAAATGGGGTCCCCAGAAAAATGTACATGCTGGATAAGGTTATTGTATAGAGAAGCAGAGAGTTAAATCCAAATGAATGGGTACTCATGCAGGGCCTTTAAAATCCAGACGGGTGAGACCAGGGTGCCCCCTGTCACTACTGCCCCCACACACTACTGTTTGTGAGTGGCATGGAGCTGTTGGCATAAAGAATAAGAAAAAATTGGGTTATAAACAGAGTAAAGATTCTGGGAGGGGGTGAGGTAAAATGTGTTCTATAAATGTAGTGGTTAGAGATAGACTTTCAATGGAAACAGGGCTAAAACGTACATCAGAGTATGGAGGAGTGACAGGGCTAAACAAAATGCATTGAGAAGCACAATAGTAGGAGTGGAGAACTGGAGGGGCTTGGAGAAGCTGGGCCTTCAAATAAGAGAAATCAGAATGCTTGGGTTCCCAATAAATGCCAAAGGAAAAGATAATATAGTATGGGGAAAGGTGATGGCAAAGCTATGGAAAATACTTTTATTATGGTCCAGGAGAACACTGTTTTTTGCTGGAAAAGTGGCAATGTTTAAAGCTGTGTTGCTGCTGATTTATTCTATTATATACTTGAGTTGTATTCACACTGGCATGGCAGATAACAAAAGTATGGGGGAAATATGCATATTGTCCTGGAATGTCAAAAGAAAATGGCTGGCTGCAGCTGAACTGTACAAAGCAAGAGAAATGGGGGGATGAGGGCTGCCAGACTTACAACTGTTCATCTGTGCAAAATATGTAAGCACACTATACAAGGTGGTAATGGAGGGAGAGAGGAAAGCAGTGCATATCACCCAATTTCACACAGCTGCAATTTTGAGGAAATAGAAGATATCAGACTTCTTTTGAAGAGTACATGGGTGTGGTAACCTCCGATTAATTACATCAGGATGGAAGGAGTTATACAGCGGTATAAAATAGGAAAGTTAGAGCTGGAAGTCCTGAAGGATCATAAAAAAAATTGGTGGAAGTGGTAAGGGAGAGAGACAGGATGGTGCCAGTGGGAAACTTCACGGAAGGGAAGTGTGGGGAGCAGTGGTGGATAAACAACTAAAAGTTGAACATACTGACCTGGTGTGGGTGGTTGTAAGACATATCTTGCTGGTGAGAGAAGTGCAACAGATGGGGCTTGACAAACTTATCAAGGTACCCAAGTTACAGATGTGGGGAGCAAGAAACAGTGGGACATGTTTTGGGAATGTATATATGTAAAGCGAGTGTGGGAAAGAGCCTGCTGCTTTCTGAGTTGTCACAAAAAAAACTTGTTGTTAGCACGGGAAATGGCACTATACAGACTCATACGAAAGGGACTGGAAGAAATGTTATTAAGGACTTTATATTAACATATGTTAAAGCTAGTTGATGGTAAGTAAGAAACCTCCAGCTGTTTAAGGAGTTGGCTTATCACTGAAAGAGTGCCTGAAAGTGGAGCTGCGTGAACTGAAATACTACATCAGTCAGGACAAGGGAGAGATTGGAGAGGAAGAGGTGGAGGAAAAAGGACTGGACACACTTGTTTCACTAAAATAACAAAGAGAACTGATGGAAGGGCCAGAGAGTTTCAGGTGGTTACTGAGGTAACAGGTTTTTCGTGGGGTTCTGTATGAAAGAAAAAGAGTTCTGTAAGGGTTT
Organism: Crocodylus porosus; assembly: GCF_001723895.1. Taxonomy (NCBI): domain Eukaryota; kingdom Metazoa; phylum Chordata; order Crocodylia; family Crocodylidae; genus Crocodylus; species Crocodylus porosus. The sequence continues at coordinate 112,151,613 of NW_017728886.1, forward strand.
ATTGTTTGTGGGAAGTTGATGTTCATTGTTTAATGGTTTAATATAGTTGCACATTTTTGATATGTAGTTGTTTCTGGCCTATGAAGTCTTGGTAAAACAAAGATGTTTAACATGTGTAGCTTTGTAAGTGTAGCGTGATGATGAGTGTTTTTAATAGAACTTGTAAAAAAAAAAAAAAAAACAAACAAACAAACCTGGTTAACTTCAGCATCTTGTAGCTAAAATCAGCTGTAGCAATTTTGGCACCAAGGGGAGGGTGTCAGGGCTGGTTCTGGCCCTCCTGATGCTGGTTTGATATTACAGTACTTCCAGGCTGGATGCCAGTTCTCTGTGGATGGAACACCCACCTGTTTTTTGGTCTGGTTTTTGTTTTTAAGGCCACGCCAAAAGAAAAAACGTTTCCATCAGTGTTTGCCCAACAGAAGCTATGTGTTTTTATTGGCTGCATTTAATCAACTTCATAGTTGACTTCCGTGACTGAGCACCTGTTTCTTCTAGCAGCAGTTTAATGACAATGTATTTAATGGTGGTGGGGGTAGATCTGGCTCAAATACAAAGGTTTTTTCCTCCCCATGCTGATGCGGAGTGAGGGGGTGAAGGGAACCTTGTCTTATATTCCAGTCAGTACAGCAGGTAGGATGACGCATGGTACAGGATAAATGTTTCTGTACTATAGGGCAATTTTGAGTTGCAAAGTTTACAGCCACATTTTAACAATATGCTATGGTAACAAACCAACAATAATATGATGTAAATATTAATATGTGGTCTTAGACATACATACCCTACATTTTTTGAGGTGAGGAATTGCTAAACTAGGTAAAGCTTATGTACATAGACAAATTATGATGTAGAGGTACATGAAAGATGTCTTTAGGAGCCTACAGTAAGGAAGACAAGACCATCAGCATGCGTCCACAGATTATTTTACCTGCTTTGGACCCCTCTTCCCTCAAAGCATTGTGTAAATAAAACTAAAGCTAGTTGCTTTATATATTGTTTTCCTCTCCTTTGTTGTCATTTTGTATCATTTTGTTTAGGTTTATAAATAAAGCCATATTGCATTACTCTCTTTCAGTTGTCTATCTTTGGGATCCTTAATTAAATGATTGTGGGAGCCACCCACAAGTAAACCCAAGTAGGTGCTGTATGTTAAATAATTCTAAATAATAATCTTAACTCCAAGAATGGCTAGAGATTTAAAAAATCAAAACTCTGGTCTAGTCTAAACTAAACTTACCTGCACTTTTTTGTGTCATTCTAATGAAAACATGGTAAAAGTAAAAGCCCTAGCTCACATATTCAGCTGCTTTAGCCTTATCAAACTCTTCCTTTCCTGGAGGAACAGGCCAAGGCGAATTTCTTCTGACCATAGCTGACAAAGAAAATGAGCATGTCCTTTGAGCTGTTTGATTGGGCCTGGTGCAAATGCTTAATTACAAGCCTGACGCATAGTTAAGAGCCGATGTTTTTGTTGCTGTCATCATTTACCGATGGTTAGCATCTGCTAGTTCAAGCAGTATAAAAGAAGAGCTTACGCTCTGTTACATCCTTAGGTTGAGGTCTACTTGCAGAGCTGTCTGGGGAAGATGTTAGTGTTCCTTGTGTCTGTTTTTTACTTTCTTAGTACACCTTCCCATTTACAAGTTTTCTCATCCAAAATATCACCTGCATAACCCTCTGATGCCCTCAACATAGCTTTCCTATGTTGTTTTAAAAAAATCTAGCTTGCAAAGTAAAGCTGTAGCAGAGTTCATAGATTATTACAGCATTCTAATAATATAAAAGCTGTCTGTCTGTCTGTCTGTCTGTCTGTCACGCTTTATTCGTGCTCTGATTGGCTGATGGAAGCAGCCAGCCAGAGTGCTCCAAGCGTGGGGGAGCGCCACCATGATTCCAAAGCCTCACTGACCACTGGACAGAAGGTGGGGGAGCCGAGACCAGCAGCACTGGCCTCAGCTCCCCCACCCCACTCCCTGCAAGAGGCAGAACAGCAGCAGCATGGGGCGTTAGGTGGGAGCACTCCATCCCAGCCCCTGCCCCCTCCCCTTCAATCCCACCCCCCCATCATTCTTGACGAGCAGTTGGCTAGTGTTTCAATAACTGTCATATTGAGACACCAATGTATGCATTAAGTGCCACTTAAACATGCCTTAACCATTATTTATAGAGGCTTAGAAATTAGAAGAGGCTCAGACTTTTAATAAACATGTATAGCCTTATGACTACAGAATAAAAGGATGGCAATAATTGTCCTTGTTTGAATTCAGATTTGGAACTTATTGTTTAATGTGCATGTTATATCTAGATATCTAATCCAGATAGTTACCCATTATACTAAAGTAGCATACTGTCAAGTTGAGGCAGCAGTTATATGATCTTAACTATTTTTATATACATTGTCTTTTTTTCCTTTCTTTTTTAAAGAGACTCCCACATAGCCAGTACATTTATTTTTTAGCTTTCCCTATTATAATTACCTTAAAGAACAAACAAGGCCTTAACTGCATGGAAAACGAACTGGTTTAGAAATAGTTAAGTTTGAGTTATTCTTCTTGGGTCCTCACAATGATTTCTTCATGTATATAAAGGCTATATTTTGAATATTACACATTTATCTGTGAATGTATACAGGACTGTAAAATAAAAAGTGATCTGCAGGGCATTGTTTGCTTTAAAGTTAGGGGGACTGCCTGAGCCACTCTCATATACTGTAGCTGGAAACCTAGAATTCAGCTATGATGCTGCTGATGATTTTTTTAAAAAAACATACAGTATGTCAATTTACACTATACAGCCCTATTGTGAAGGCACTTTTATGGAGGAGGAGGCAGAGCAAGAATTTGACTGTCCACAAAATGTGATGTGGTTGTGTTTTCTGCAGTTAAAGAATATAGCAATATCCCATCTAGTAACATTGTTTTGAGTATTGCTGATGCAGAGTAATTTATACCAAATGTAAAATAAAAACTGACCGTTTATTTCTTAAATTACAAAAAAGTTTCAGTATGAACAAGGGCTTATTTGGCTTGTTGGCAAACACAGTAACACACAGGGGTAAAATGCTTATAACCTGTTAAATATATGTATTTTAGAAACAACCAAAAGAAGCTTTGCATGCTGTGGTGTTTATTATCATTTCTGTAATATATAATAAATAAGAACAAAGACCAAAAAAATTCAGAGCAGTCTGTCACTTCAACTAATAGGTTCTGGCACTTCTTTCTCTAGGAGAACTGTAGTGTGTCCCATCATTGATGTAATTAGCGATGACACCTTTGAATATATGGCGGGCTCTGATATGACCTATGGCGGGTTCAACTGGAAATTGAATTTCCGCTGGTATCCTGTTCCTCAGAGGGAGATGGACCGAAGGAAAGGTGATCGGACCCTTCCTGTCAGGTAACTAAAATTTATTGCATCCATTTCAGGAGAAAAAAAAGTTTCATTGCCCTCTTTTATTGTCTTTCCCAGGTTAGCTTCAAATATATCGGTAATTAACAATATAAGTTTTATTGTCATTTTGACATATTTAAAGTAACAGTGTCAAATTGGTATGACATGGAGATCTTGCTATTGTTGTTAACTTATTATTATTATTATTATAGTAGTCTAATTATTAAATAATCAGATATTAGGCCTGTGCAGAGCAGCAAGTATACACATTGGATTTGGATTCAGATGATTCGGAGGGACAGTGATTCAATTCGAAGATTTGAATTACTGTCCCGATTCTATTCGGCCAGATCTGATCTGAAGATTCAGCGCTGCTTCAGAGATTCGGCCATAGACTAAACAGGCAGCAGGCCTCACCATGCTGGGTACAGCTGCCTCCAGTTGGTAAATCTGTTGTGGTGGGCAGAGGAGGGAAGAAAGGGGCATGGGGGAGGGAGGGATTGGGGCTGGGACAATCTGCCCAGCCAGGGCAGGGGGCATGGGACTCAGGAAGGTGGGGGCAGGGGGGCATGGGATGCAGGCACAACAGCACTTAGAGCGAGGGCTTTTCCTTGCTGCTATTTGCCTAGCTGGGGCAGGATGTGGGAGTGGCTTGCTCCGGGCAGCTGACGATCTCTCATCCCACGCTCCCTCCACCTCCCCTCCCCAGTTGGGCAAGCGGTGGGCTATGCCCTGCTGCTGCTTGCCCCCTTCTGCACTGAGTCAGCTCCGCCTGCCTAACCCCCACTCTGAGTGCTGCCGTACCCACATCCCGTGGCCCCCCACCCCCTCTCTGAATCCTGAGTCCTGTGCCCCCCACCCTTGCTGGGAAGCTTGTCCTAGCCCCAATCCCTCCCTCTCCCACACCCCTTCTCTCTCCCCTCTGTCTACCACAACAGACTTACCAACTGGAGGCAGCGGTGTCTAGTGTGGGAGGACTGCTGCCTGTTTAGTCCATGGCAGAGTCTCTGAAGCGGCACCAAATCTTTTCCCAATCAATTCGGGGGCTTCCAATTGAATTCGGACCTTTTAATTAGTCTCCCAATTCCATTCGGATGTGGAGATTCTGTCGCCGAATTGGGCCGAATCTCCTCCGGATCAAATCGGCTACTGAAACTTTGCACAACCCTATCAGATATGTCACTTTAGGATTATTCTGAAGATTTTAACTTTAATTCCTGAATTAATTTTAATGAAAATGAGATTTTCTTACACACTTGAAATTTGAGATGCAAGGTCATAATGATGTTTACCTTTCTTTTGCCTCCCATGTACTCTAGAAGACTGAATTTTTGATACTGTGAAACAAATAAAACCGTATATAATGACCTGTTGTATTTCTAATGTTGTCTAAGGATTATTTCTAATGTCTTTTTAGGTACAAGGGAAGCTAACTTACTTTGACTTAGGAAGCACTTTTACTTTTTATGCTACTAAGAGGTTCAGACATAAAATAATTTTTTCATAGCTTGTATCTTTCTCTTTTTTTAAAGTAATGTTTGCTAGAAACCTAATTTGTTTTGTGTATAGTTGCAGGTACGGTTAGTTGCACTTGCACTTAATTGTGGGTGTCCATTTGGTATCTTTTTCATAAATATTTAGACCATTTTTTAACGATGCTAGAAATAGTATGTAAGCTAAAATGACAGAAGCGTATCATTTAACATAACAGAGTCAAAGTATCCTTTTATGTATGTGAGATGAGAATAACTTTCTGATCATGTGAGACAGCTGTCTAACTTCTAGGCAGCTGAGGGCCACACTCCACATAGCTGCCGCCTCCCCTCGTCACAATGTGGGTAGTCTGATATCCCCCCACAACCCTGAGCTGCATGTGCTGTGCAGGCTGACCATTCCACATGTAACCAGCACAAGCAGCTCAGTCCACCCCCCGTCACATGATCTGCCCCTTCCTTCCCAACCTCAGTTGTCCCCTGCTATGCAACTCCAGACCCCCTCAAGCCACATGTACCCCCCCACCTGTAGTATAGGCAAGTATTTGCATAGCTTGGGCGCTCCAGCCCCCTTGCGGCTGCTACTGTCTAATCCTTCAGGGACTGCATGCAGCCTTAAGGCTACCAGTTGGATAGCATTGACCTAAGAAATTGAGATTTAGGAGAATTTACATATAAAATTACATATATAAATATAAATTTCCATATATACATATACATTTGAAAGCTCTCACATTTTTAGAAACGTTAAATAACTAAAAATAAAGGAACTCTATATGTAACCCTGATTGTATATTTTGCTTTTATGGAAGCAGTGATAATGAGCAATGGAACTAATAATTCTCAGACTATTATGCTTTTTTGTCTCTTGAAATAGACTGTTAAGAAATTATTGCCACATTTCTTCAAGAAATTAGAACTTTTTTTAAGATACTGTCTTTGTAGTTTGAAGTCTTCTACCTGTCCTGCAAGTAGCAGTTATTTCCATGCCACTGGCTGTGTAAATAGCAGTTTTAAGGAGGAGTGATATAATTTCTGTGTTTATTAAGTTGTTTCCTCTGCTGAAACTCATCAGCTAATGAGTGCTAACTGAGATGTGAGGAAAACACCTGTTGAAGTGGAACTAGTGTAAGTTTGGTAACTTATTTTCAGACCTGAACTGTTGGAAATATAGACACGAAAGCCATTGAACTGTGACAGGGGAGTATAGGCTTTATATAGCATTAATCTCACAGGCCATCCATTTCTCCAAGAATGAATTTAGTGTAGTGCAGTAGAATGCAGGTATGAAATAAAAGGAGGGAAAATCATAGATTTGAAGGAAACAAACAAAGGATAAGTACAGACTTAATGAGGACTTTTCAGTACAGCAGGGGTTTTCAACCTTTTTTTAAAGAGTGTACCCCTTCTTGGTACACTTCTGGTGGGGGGGGTGCCAGCCAGTTGGGGGGTGGGGGGGTTTGCACACAGCATGGGGTGGTGGATGGCAGTGGCTACCATGTGCAAGCTCCACCATGTGGCCAGGCAGGTAGCACTTGTGCAGCCCACAGAGGAGAGCCGCTGCCCTCGCCTCCCCACTACAGTACAGTATAGAAAGGATTTCATAGTAAAGTTTGTAAGCATCAGTTTGGCTTATATTTTTTACATGGATGTTCAATATGTCTTTTACATCTTTTCAGGACACCAACAATGGCAGGAGGCCTTTTTTCAATAGACAGGGATTACTTCCAAGAAATTGGAACATATGATGCTGGAATGGACATTTGGGGTGGAGAGAATCTAGAAATTTCCTTCAGGGTAAGCAAACATTGCTTTGGCATTAAATTGCTCCCTTTTGAATAATTCAAGGTGTAAACATGGTAAGGGGACAATGACTGCAACAGTTTAACATCCAAGCAGGGGTAATTTGTTCTTCTGTTCTTTGGCGAAATTATATAGCTGAAACTGCCTTGTTATCAAGAAAGGAAAATGACAGTTAAGCAGCCTACAAAGCCTTGAGACAAAAAATTTGGATATGGGATTTTCATTTTAAAAGATAATCAATTAAAATTTGTGTTTAGAACAATCTGTGTGTAGAGAAGCTGCTTGGGGAGACAAGGTAAGGTTTAGATCAGTGATGAATGCTTAACCTGTTAGTATAAGGTCAGTGTGTGATTTCCATTATAAAACTTCTTTCAGTGATTTACAACCTGGTAGCTGTACCTTTCTTCTGAGTGGGGGTCCTATCTAGTGTTGCCCATATTTCTACAGTATCTTCCTATGGATGACAGCAAATACATTATTTGGGTAATTCCTTTCCTTGCTTTTACCTATTAGCTCAGAATCCTATGTCGATACCTACAAAATAGCTAAATACATTTATAAGTGTGAGGTCCCATTTTTGGGGTCCAGAATAAAATTGCCAGTGTCTTTCAAACTTTTAAGTTCCAGAATCTTAGAAAAATTTCTGGATTTAACATTACATTTTACAAATAAATGTAATATTAAAATCTTCTTATCTTCTTAGCAATATGTAAATGTAGTCACTTTATTACATTTCATATTCAATTTTTTTTTCGTTCACACTGTCAGCTCTTCTAATCACTTCCAGGCAGCCTCTTACTGACATCTCAGTACTTATACACTTGGTGTGACTCAGTGTGACTCTCTACCCTCCAAACATCCTTATTCTGGTCAGTTTGTAACTGGCTGCTTACATTAGCAAATAGTATTAGGTTTTGTTAAAGGCCTGGGGTGATAGAATTTTTCAGGTTGAAAAGACTAGAGAAAAAAGAACCGGTTTAAAGTATATGTAGCCACCTTGAATTATACAATAACTGTCCTATTGCTTTCAGATTTGGCAGTGTGGGGGCACTTTGGAAATTGTAACCTGCTCACATGTTGGACATGTATTCCGAAAAGCCACTCCTTATACTTTTCCAGGAGGCACAGGGCAGATTATTAACAAAAATAATAGGCGGCTTGCAGAAGTCTGGATGGATGAGTTCAAGAATTTTTTTTACATAATTTCCCCAGGTAAGTCTTTGGTTACAAAGTGATCCCATTGCAAAGTAGGAGTGCCTTTTATATAAAAAATACTACTTTTCTGAGGCCTATAAATGAAATAAAAATCGCTGAGACCAGTTCTTCAAAATAAAAAAGGCCTCAGTTAAATTTTGTTCTCATTACCAACCATGTCAACGTAGATGCCAAGAAATAGTTTATTCATGTATAACTGAACATTATGAATGAGCCACAAGTGAGCAGAAATCAAAGTGCAATGGAAAATTCAGTTACTGAAATGAAATACTGAAAATATAGCCAACAGACTAAGTATCTCATTAGAACGGGAAGCAAGGCCCCTGATTGTTCTGATCTAAGGTGATCAACTGAACTTATTGCTGTTGATTTCAAATAAGAAATTCGTTCATGTACCAGGAAAGTTAAAGACAGCAGCAATTTTCTCAATTTCATTTGGGGTAAATATGTGGGTTATTTTATAGCTGGTATTTCCTGTTCTCTTTCAAATTTCTCTTGTGACTTTTGTCTTAAAGGAATAGTGCTTCTGTCTCTCATAGTGTTGAAGTAGTGTTGTAGCTGTGATGTTCCAGGGAATATGGAAGAGTCGAGGATTTTTGTGGGGGATATCTCTTATTGGACCGTCTGCATAGTTGGAATAGATTTTGCCAGTTTTTCAAATGCATTGCAGTACAGCAGTGGAAAGGCTGTTACGTAAAGAAAAACAAAACAGAGAAGTTACAGGAAATTAGAGGAGGAATGGAGTACATTAAGAAACAATGCATTCTATTCCAACCATGCAATTAGTCTAATGTAATGTATCACACACACAAATCATTGTTCCTCTCCCTCTTCCTTTTAGTGACATTAAACTGACAATGCTGCAGTATTTGTGAATTGACATTACACATGCAATGCATTTCTAGCATTTTTATTTTGGTCAGGTAGCTTGGATTTTCTTCTTTTACACAGACATATATAGTTTGAATATAAACAAAAACCTATTTTTCTTTCCTTATAAAATAGGATGTTATGGTTTTACTTAATGTTTGCCTTTTTGTGAAGTGAAGTTCATGCTATGTGATGACTCCTGCTGACTTGTCAATCTAGTGTTAAAACATGTTCATTTTAACTTGTTTCTTAATGTTCTCCTTCTTCCTCTAGTTCCCCTCAACTTCTTTTTTTCTTTATATGTAGCAGCCCTTTCACTGCTACTTATGACCTGGCCCACAAGATAAGTTGTAAGCAATCAGCCTGTTCTGACAGCTGTACAGTAAACTCAATAACTAGTTCATCTTCAAGGATTCTGATTTTCTGTTTAAAAATCGCAAATTCTCTGATAAAACCTAATTGCAAATTCTCTGATTCTCAGATGGCCGCTTACTGAGTTTTGGCAAGCTATTGAGGGCTGCATGACAGGCAGCCAGGAGCAGATAAATATTAATTTTCTAAACTTTTTAGGGGCCCCCTGGGCTGGATAGAATGGCCTCAGCGGATTGCATTTTGCCCACCCCTGCTCTCAGTATAGGTAATACACAGACTAAACTTGAGCTTCTCTAAGGACTGTTTGCAGGATTTTGAGAGAGAATGGTCTGCCCTTCCTAGGCTGCCATGCAGAAGTCCATTTAAAAAGCTGCAGACATATTCAGCTGAATTTATCTGTGACAGACCTGTTGAAGAAGGCACCAGTCCCATGGAGCAAATGCCATGGTCCATGTGTAAACCAGTACTTTTGGTGGAGGAGAACTAGTAAAATGTGGCAGGATTATATAGTTGCACAAACCTGGAATAACTGTCAGTAGCTCCAGATTTTCAATGTGAGACAGTGACCTGCTTAAATGACCTCCAAATGAGAGAAGCCCTATCAATAAATAGTGTCAGATTGCTGTTACTATGTAGGAACTGGCTACTCCTTATGATTGCGGTCTGTGGCGTACCAGATCAGTGTTGGCAATTCATCTGTTGGTGCTGTGCAGGTTTTTAGGCAATTAATATTACCATGCAATACCTAAGCGGGTAGACATAAATGAATGTGACTGACCTGGGTAGAGGGAAGCAAGGTAAATAAAGGCTTCTTTATGCACCCACATCTTTGCCTTGCAGGGTGACATGGAGGAGAAAATGAGGTGTTGTGGTGGGTGGATTCAATTCTGTTGCTTGGACAGGGTACTCTCCACACCCTTGTCCAAGTCACTGATGAAGACATTGAATAGCACCAGTCCGAGGACCAAGCCTTGCGAGACTCCACTGCCCACATCTTTCCAAGTCAATATCGACCTGTCCACCACCACTCTCTGGGTGTGACCCCTAAGCCAATTTGCCACCCACATGACTGTAATCATCTACATCACAGCCTGTCAATTTATTTATGAGAACAGCATGAGATACCGTATCAAAGACCTTAAAGTCTAGGTAGATGACATGTACCTCAACTACTACATCTAAATATTTTGTGACCTGGTCATAAAAAGAAACAAGGTTAGTCAGGCAGGATCTACCTGCAGTGAATCCGTGCTGATTTCCTTTCAGCATTATTTCCCCTGCTGGGCTCCCACAAATGTGATCCTTAATGATTTTTTTTCAGTTTTCCCAAGGATAGAGGTGAGACTAACTGGCTTATAGTTCCCTGGTTCCTCCCTCCTCCCCTTCTTAAAAACAGGGACCACATTGGCCCTTTTCCAGTCCTCTAGGACCTGACCAGAGCACCTTGAGTGCTCAAACAGCCGTGCCACCAGCTCTTCTATGACACTGACCAATTCCTTTAGCACCCTTGTGGATGAAGTTCTTGTGTGCCTGCTGATTTGAACACATCCAGCCCCTCCAAGTGCCCCTTCACCAAATCTGTACTAACGGTTTATGGGCTGGTGTCCCTCCTGTGTCTGTCTGATCCAATTGGGAGATTTACTGTGGACTGTGTCTAGGAATACAGATGCAAATAACTCGAAGAGCTCAGCTTTGTCCTCCCTCTCCCTCACCAGTTGCCCTAGTTTGTCCTGTAGGGGTTTTATGCTACCCTTGCACCTTCCTTTTGCTCCCTATATACCTGAAGAAGGAAGTTCTTTTTGATGGGCACATTATGGCCACAATGGAGTTTCATCTAGTAAGTTCAGTAATAAATAATTTTTTTCAGGCCTTAACTGACTTCAGCAGCAGGTTGATATACCCCAATATGGAAGATATGAGAAAGGTATATGGCATTGGTTGCTAGGGACAGCTGACATTCCACTGTTAGACAGATAAGGAGCTTATTTCCTCTAAATGTGGTTATCAGTATGGGGTCTGTGCTTCTTCCTTTAACCTGTGGTTTATGAAACCTTATCATGGCCTTAAAACACCCAGGAAAAGAGAGTCAATCACACTTGGTGGTTGCAAAGTAGGAATGGGTTCCACATCAGTGAGGCTGACAAGAGGTCAGCATCACTTAGATGTCATTGTAGTTAATGTTATATGTATGTTAAATGTATCTTGCAAAATCTCTGTAAGGATCAGAGTGGGATTTTTATCTGGGCCTGGCTCAGAACACTGCTGTATTACTGACCTGGGTAGAGGCAAGCAAGGGAAATAAAGGCTTCTTTGTGCACCCACATCTTTGCCTTGCAGGGTGACATGGAGGAGAAAATGAGATGCTGTGGTGGGTGGATTTAATTCTATTGCTATACATATATATTTGTTGTCCATTGCATGATACTGATTTTATGTAATGCAGAGGTTATTGCACTAAAAGCTTTGCACAAACCTTGCTGTGTTGAGGTTGCCAAACAGATTCTTGGTTCATTTGCAAATTTGAGGATTGCAAAAAGGCCCCATGGAAAACTTAAGTATTCATGAGACAGCCAAGAGAATCAAGCTCAGGAGGAGGCAATTCTGGTGCCAGAGTTGACAAAATTTATTTCTCATATGCCACAGGTAATACAGTAGGCAGCTTTGAAACTAAATCTGATGATTTGCTTTGTGTCTCAATGAAATATGTTTCTAGGAATGATTTAGCTTTTCAGTGCATCGGTAAAGGCTTTGAAAACCACCTTCAAGGATTCTGAAATCATAAAAATAGAATCAATAACACTCTGCATATTAAGTTAACTGCACAGCTGTTGGATAAGCAATTAAAACAAACCATAGGAAGCTGCAGTCAAAAGCACAAAAATGTTTACCCTCTAACATTGTCAGAGACATTTAAGTTTTGTTGAAAGTCAGCATGCCATAGGGCAAGGGTTGTCAACCGGGGGTATGTGTACCCCTGGGGGTGCTTTGAAAGGTCCCAAGGAGTATGTGGGGATGGGCAGGGATAGAACACCGCCACATCACGCCACTGCCTCTCAGGGGCAGGGTTGGGGTGGGGTGAGAGCAGGACTGCACAGACACTGTGCTGCCACTTCTCTGTCATTTGCCATGTCCCTGCTCTGTGTCCTGCTGTTTTCCACCTTGTCCCCTGGGGGTACACCTACTAAAAAGGGGGCTGCCAGGGGTACACTTTAAAAAAGGTTGAAAACCCCAACCATATGGTGTGGACAGACTTGACACTTAAAATGTTTCAAAAACATTTTGATATATTTGAAAAGGCCAGGTGTGCAAATCTGCAAGCCCTTTGAAACATTCCAGGAGTGGCTTTAAGCACTCCAGAATAGCATGCTTTTACATGAGGAGCTATTTTGGAATTTTTCATTTTTAGTTCTGTTTTCATGAGGAAGGGGGGAAAAGATCAGGATGGTCAGCCTTCCTGCTGTCCAACTGCCAGCCCTGCTTCAGGTACTTGGATCCTGCCAGATGTCTACTGGGATCTGCAGTGTCTGCTGGGACTCCTGCCAGATCCAGAACCAGGCTCACCATACCCTGGTGACTACAGGGCCAACTCCAGAGCCAGACCCTCCAGCTCCAGGCTCAGTACTGAGAGGAGCTAGCTGCAAGGGGAAGAGGAGCGATAAAGAGTGGAGCTGGGGTGTCAGACTACCACTGGTGGAGCTAGGGAGCTGCCCCCACTCTCCCCCTACCTCTCAGTTCTCTCCTTCCTTCCTCCTCTCACCCTTGTGAGATGGAGAACAGTGGCAGGTTGCTGTAGCCTTCTCTAGCCACCACCCCCAAGCTGGTGCTAGAGGAGGTTCCAGAATTTTGAAACGTTCCAACCAGAAACAGTATGCATGTCTCCCAGCCCAAATATTTCAGTTTTGACAGTGTTTCCCATTTTACTTGGAAATGCTTTAATGTTAAATCTGTTTGCACCCAAAGAGATATAGGTGGAACATGGGGGACAGAAACAATATTATATGTAGAAGTCTGGTATTGTATAAAGACTTCTGCTGCAGTATGACAGGCCAGACTCAAACTTGTACCTTGTTTTCTACCAGTGAAAACATCCATATGAGGTGTCTGAATATATTTTAGATTTTGTCCAAAAGGCTGCTCAAAATTTTATTTGCACAGTTGTCTGTATTATGTATTCCATAAGTCTCACCAAAAACTTCTTCCAAGATCATTGAGTCAGAAATACACATGCTTATGAAGAGGAATGCACAAAAGTTTCACTCAGGCAAAAGTGTAAACAAGCAAACTAAAAAGGATTCCAATCTTAATGTAATACGAGAAACTATTTTTTGAGAAAAAATGTGATCCTTGAAAAGAGCAGCAATACATTTTTTTCATACAATTGTTGTCTGTCTTTAAAATAAAAGCCAGTATTTGAAAGATGAGAAGGGAGGTTTGCTTTATTTCTGTTTATTTCCAACTGGTCTTTTAAAAACTAGTATTAAAATTTTTGTTTTAATTTCATATGCACAAATAGTTGTGTATATTTAATATGTTAAATGTAGACTCTCTGTTTAGTTGGTCTAATAAAGTATACTACATCTACCCAAAGAACTTTGTTGACAGTTCTTTGGAGGCTTTAGTTATTTAGGGATTTCCACTACCCAAAATAATCTGAGCCTCTTCTTTCCATTAACTACATCTCCCCCAAAGACATTGCAGTGGATACTCTCATTGAATAACACTGACAAAAGCCATGTATTCCTGGTGACAGTTGCATTTTTTCCCTACAGACTCATAACCCCACAATATTTTAAATGTACTTTACATGCTGCACTACTTAGCATTTTGTTTACCTGAGTATTTGATGTTTGCTTGATGACTTGATGACTCAAGTCAAGATCTAATATTGAAAACTAGAAAATTGAATTGCGATATACAGGCTTATTGAGCCTATTGATATATTTCATATTTTTGTAGTTTTTCTGTGACTGAATGTGATTTCCTCCTCTCTCCACTTAGCATATAAACTTTAATTTATCCTCAGCTCCAGCAGTGGGTGTTAACATATACATTACAGAATATAGTGCCACATAAAGATATTTTAATTTTTGTTTTGTTTTGTGTTTTAACAAACTAGTACAAGTACTGGAAGCAGTATTGTGTGTTACTGTGCCATTTCACCTGGCCTGATTTTTCCTGCTTCTCAGGGTATACTGCTCCAACTACCTAAGCTACTCAGTGTGCATATCTGTGCAGCACTGCATAGGGTGGTATAGACATTCTCAGTTAGGGGTTTACCTTTATGAATTTTTTAAAAAGGTAATCAAGGGTTCCCTTCTGTTTTCGCACATTTTTAGGCCACAGCAGACTGGCACCTTTTCTTTGGAACAATGACATTTAAAACCACTTGTATAGATATCACAACTCCACACAATTAAATGCAACTTCATCCTTTATTCTTCATGGTTGTGACTTGAATTCTTATTGTCATTCAGCATTGTGACAAAATTTATAACAGCTTTTTCCCTAAAAGCAAATAGAGGGAACCTAAACTATCTCATTTGCTGGGAAGAGCCAATCATCCAGGTCTGACTGCTCATGTAGGTTCCTAACAGTGTTACGGGACCTCCATCTAACCCAGGAGGTGCACAGTCCCACCAGGGGAAATGCCTTGTTAGACCAGGTCCTGACCACAAGCGGCGACCTGGTGAGGGGACTGTGGGTGATCAGTCACCTGGGCAACAGTGATCATGGTACTCTAGCAAGGTGCCGGAGGACTGGAAAAGGGCCAATGTGGTCCCCATTTTCAAAAAAAAGGGAGGAAGGAGGACCCAGGAAATAATAGGCCTATTAGTCTTAACGCAGTCCTGGGGAAGCTCTTTGAGAAAATTATCCAGGTGCACATCTGCGAGGGGTAAGCAGGGGAGTGTATGCATAGGGGCAGCCAATATGGGTTCATTAGAGGCAGGTCCTGTCAGACCAACCTGGTGGCCTTCTCTGATGAGGTCACAAAATCCTTGGACACAAGTGTCATGGTGGACATAGTGTTTCTGGACTTTAGGAAGGCCTTCGACACTGTCTCTCACCCCATTCTCATTTAAAAATTAGGAGATTGTGGGGTTGCCAGCTGGCTGGAGGGCTGCACCCAGAGAGTGGTGGTGGACAGGTCATCTTCAGCCTGGAAGGATATGAGCAGTGGGGTCCCCCAGGGCTTGGTCCTCGTGCCTGCACTGTTCAACATCTTCATCAGTGACTTGGACGAGGGGGTGAAAAGCACCATGTTCAAATTCACAGATGACACTAAGATGTGGGGAGAAGTGGGCACGCTAGAAGGGAGGGGCAGGCTGCAATTGGATCTGGACAGGTTACAGGGGTGGGCGGATGAGAATAAGATAGGATTCAATACTGACAAGTGCAGGGTACTGCACCTAGGGAGAAAGAACCAGCAGCATACCTACAGGCTGGGAAGCTCCCTTCTCATCAGTGCAGAGGCAGAAAAGGATCTTGGAGTCATTACTGATTCCAAGATGAACGTGGGCCACCAATGTAGGGATGCAGTCATGAAGGCTGACTGCAACTTGTCATACATCCACAGATGCATCATGAGCAGGTCCAAGAAGGTGATACTCCCCCTCCTGTATGACACTAGCCAGGCTGCAGTTGAAGTACTGCATCCAGTTCTGGGTTCTGCACTTCAGGAGGGATGTGGACAACATGGAGAGGGTCCAGAGGAGAGCTACTTGCATGATCGGGGGGGCAGCAGGGTAGGCCCTATGAGAGGCTACGGGACCTCATCCTGTTCAGCCTCCACAAGAGAAGGCTGAGAGGGGATCTGGTGGCCATCTATAAACTTGCCAAGGGGGACCAGCAGGCAATGAGAGAGTCCCTGTTCCCCTGAGCACTACTGGGAGTAACAAGGCATAATGGCCATAAGTTGACGTAGAGTAGATTCAGGCTATATATCAGGAGGCACTACTTCACCGTCAGGGTGGCTGGGATCTGGAACCAATTTCCACGGGAAGTGGTGCTCGCTCCTACCCTGGGGGTCTTCAAAAGGAGGCTAGTAGACACCTAGCCAGAGTCATTTGATCCCAGCATTCTTTCCTGCCCATGGCAGGTGGTTGGACTTGATAATCTGCTCAGGTCTTTTCCGACCCTACCAACTATGAAACTATAGCAGGTTCCTTGAATGAATAAGTAAACAATGATGTAAAGTGAGAGACATTCTTCCTTTGTGTTGGAGCATAACATCTAAATGCTTCATCCATCAGTTATTTTTTCCAGCCAGAAGGTGAGGAACTCCTCACCTCAGCAAAATCTTGTGTCAGTCTTGTTCATGTGATTTTGGTTCTATTAAAATATTTGAGATGTATGCTGGTGAAAATGGTGTGGCAATGTCCCTTCCTCATGGAAATGACTGTATTCAAAATATTCCAGATTTTTCCCAACATGCCCCCTCCTCATTGCAGGAGAAAAAAGGAAATTTATTGGAAATATTTCCACATTCTTTCAATCATCCTTCTATTGTTTGGATGAGTACAAGCTCATAAATACACTAATGCACGTCAAATCTTGTTCTCACAACACAGAAGTATATATAATATTTTATGTTGAGTTGAGGAATATTATTTTACTGTATCAGCTTTATGAACCCTTCCCAAGCTAAATATAACAGCTGTTAAATGCTTTGAGTTGCTGTGCACCACCTGCTGGCGAATTTAATTTAACAATTAAATCTCTTTGCAATGTTCCAAACTCTGCAAAAGAATAAGGATGCTAACGATGTTTTCATATCCTAATTACTACCTCTGAAGAAAAAATAGTTAAAAATACTTTTTATCAATATTAGAATTACATTGATTCTGAATAGCAAAGATATCAAACTTCTAATTAATGGGACAGACATGGTCTAGTATGTAGTCCATCAGGCATATTTAGATTCTC
This sequence comes from Crocodylus porosus, assembly GCF_001723895.1. Classification (NCBI taxonomy): domain Eukaryota; kingdom Metazoa; phylum Chordata; order Crocodylia; family Crocodylidae; genus Crocodylus; species Crocodylus porosus. The sequence continues at coordinate 112,168,685 of NW_017728886.1, forward strand.
TACAAGTATGTCTTTTTAAACTTTATATATTGAAGAACAATGGGGGAAAAGAGAAGAAAGCTGGATAGAGGAGGAGGAGGAAAAATGGCAGTTTTAAATGTTAGCAGGCTTTCTCACTGCATCAGAAATGCAGCAATAAGGTACTGAACAAACGATAAATAATTAAAGGGCTAGTTGTTATGTAAAGGCCATATTCTCCCCTTTTTCTTTGTGCAAACCTCTCAGATACCCTAGTGAGTATTAAATAGCAGAGGGAGAATATAGTATATGGTTCTGGCCTACAGAGGCTCATTAAAATGGAATTCTCTCTGCTCCGCAGAATGAGACCCAGCTACGTATTATGAAGATATTATACTGCAGATTGAGAATAGAATGCAACAGTATTTTACAGTTTTTTCCTTCCCTGGTGACTAGGTGATTTGCAAGCGAGTTTTTCTGTAAAGCACATAAATGGAATTGATTGCCATGTATCCCCAATTAAATTGCCTTGTCTTTCCAATAAAGGGACACAAACAATAATCACAAGAATATAAAAAGTGCCTTACTGGATCAGATCAGTGGTCAATCTAGCCCAGTATCCTATCTCTGACAGTGGCATAGCGGATGTAGTAAAGGAAGAGCAGTGAACCGGATATCTCTATTCCTTATTCAGTGCCCTCCCTGGCATCCCCATCATGATTTGCTCGACATAATATTAAAATGAATAGTACAGCACACTGTACATGTAAATAAATTCAGCCTTCATCATAGATGTATTTAGCAACATGTGTGAGTTGATGTGTCACAAGCAGCTGTTTCTCAACAGGTGTTACAAAGGTTGATTATGGAGACATATCATCACGACTTGGGCTAAGACGCAAGCTTCAGTGCAAGCCTTTTTCTTGGTACCTAGAGAATGTTTATCCTGATTCTCAAATTCCACGCCATTATTTCTCTTTGGGAGAGGTAAGAATTTTAAATTGCATCATTTTAATCGTCTTCTGTTTGATGTATACAAAACAAGTTGCGTCTCAAACACTCAAGTGCAGATAACTGACAACTAGCACCTTTGTTCCGTCAAGTAGTATGTTTGACCCTTGAGTGGAACAAAGTGCATGCTACATAATGGAACATTACTAGGCTGTTAACCCATATGTCTAAGATTTTTGACCTGGATCCTCAAATGGGCTTAGGTATGGCAGGAACAAGCAACTTATCATAGAAAATTGGGGATGGAAGGGACCTCAGGAGATCTAGTCCAACCCCCTGTCCAAAGCAGGACCATCCCCAAATAGATCATTCTAGCCAGGGCTTTGTTGAGCCAGGATTTAAAAACCTCCAAGGATGGAGATTTCATGACCTCTCCAGGTAACCCATTCCAGTGCTTCACCAACCTCCTAGTGAGACTGTTTTTCTTAATATCCAACCTAAACTTCCCTTGCTGCAACTTGAGACAATGACTTCTTGTTCTGTCATCTGCCACCACTAAGAACAGTCTAGCTCCATCCTCTTTAACTACCTGAAGGGTGGTTACAAAGGGTGCTATCAAATCCACCCTCAGTCTTCTCTTCTGAAGACTAAACAAGCCTCATTCATAGATTTTGTAGACATTAGGGCTGGAAGGGACCTCAGAAGATCATCGAGTCCAGCCCCCCGCCCAAAGGGCAGGAAGTCAGCTGGGGTCATAGGATCCCAGCAAGATAAGCATCCAATTTACTCTTGAAGGTGTTCAATGTAGGTGATTGAACCACCTCCTATGGCAGGCTATTCCAGGCCTTGGGGGCTCAGACAGTAAAGAAATTCTTCCTTATGTCCAGCCTGAAACGGTCTTGCAGGAGTTTGTAACTGTTCAACCTTGTCATCCCTTGGGGTGCTCTGGTGAACAAATGTTCCCCCAGGTACTGGTGGTCACCCCTGATAAACTTACAGGTGGCCATCAGATCATCCCTGAACCTGCGCTTTTCCAGGCCAAAGAGCCCCATGGCTCTCAGCCTGTCATCGTAAGATCTGTTTTCCTGACCTCTGATCATGCGCGTGGCTCTTCTCTGGACTCTCTCAAGCTTCTCCACATCCTTTTTCAATTGTGGAGCCCAAAACTGGACTCAGTACAAGGGGAGAATGACATCTCAGGATTTGCTTGAGAAGCATGTATGGATGCAAGCCAGCGTTTTGGTTGCTTTACTAGCTGCAACATTGCACTGAAGGTTCATGTTCATCTTGTGATCGATGATGACCCCCAAGTTTCTTTCTTCAATAGTACTAGCCAGTGTAACACTGCCTGGCCTATAAGGATGCTGCAGGTTTTTCCTCCCAAGGTGCAGAACCTTGCATTTTTCAGTGGTAAACACCATCAGGTTCTCATCCGCCCATTTGCTGAGCCTGTCCAGGTCAGCCTGGATCGCCCTCCTGTCTTCAGGTGTGGATGCTTTGCCCCAGAGTTTGGTGTCATTGGCAAAGTTGGCCAGTCCATTTCTGACTCCAATGTCCGCATCGTTAATGAAGATGTTGAACAATATGGGTCCATGGACAGAATCTTGGGGGACCCCGCTGGTCACGGGGCACCACTACGATTGACTTCTGTCAGTTACCACCCTCTGGGTCCTACCATGGAGCCAGTTTTCCAGCCAGCGGATGGTGGTGGAGCCAAGGCCACAACTGGCCAGTTTTGCCAAGAGGTGATCATGGTATACCAGATTGAAGGCTTTTTTTGAAGTCAAGATATATGGCATTAATCTCTTCTCCCTTGTCCAGGTGATAGGTTACCTGGTCGTAAAAGGTAATGATATAGGTCAAGCAAGATATACCCACAACAAACCCATGCTGGCTGTCCCTCAGGATGTTGGCATCTGTCTGTCCATTAAGGATGGCCTCTTTAATAAACTTTTCTAAGACCTTCCCCAGGATAGAAGTCAGGCTGATGGGCCTATAGTTAGCCAGATCCACTTTCGTCCCTTTCTTGAAGATAGGCACCACATTCGCCTTTTTCCAGTCTTCAGGCACTACACCAGAGTGCCAGGAGTTCTCAAAGATCTGTGCCAGAGGCTGGGCTATGATGCTCGCAAGCTCCTTGAGTACCCTGGGGTGTAGACTGTCAGGGCCAGCTGACTTGAAGGTATCCAGCCTCTCAAGGTGTTCCTTCACAAGGTCAGCATTGATGGAAGGCAGGGGATCTCCCTCACCCAGACCTCCCTGTCCCGTAGTGGGCATGGGCGTCCCATGGGGCTGATGAAAGACAGATGCAAAGTACCCATTTCATAGGTTGGCTTTTTCCTGGGCATCAGTTGTCAGTTGTCCCAGTTCCCTCAGCCTCTCCTCAGGTCACATGCCCCAGCCCCCTACTCATTTTGTTGCTCTTCTCTGGACTCTCTCCAACTTGTCTGCATCCTTTTGGAGGGGAAGGGAGAGGCAGCAAAACTGGACACAATACTCCAGATGCAGAATAGAGGGGAATTATTACTTTCCTTGATCTGCTGGTAGTGCTCCTACTAATGCACTGCCAGTATGCTGTTATCCTTCTTGGCAACAAGAGCACACTGCGTAGTATCCACCATAACCCCCAAGTTTTTTTCTGCAGAGCTGCTGCTTAGCCATTTGGTCCCAAGCCTGTAATGGTGCATAGGAACAAAACTGGCCTCAGGGGCACTCGAGATCTGGCTGTCAACTATACCTCGAGCTATAGATCACTACCCATTGAATCCAACAATCCAACCAACTTCATCCACCTTACATTCCATTCATCCAACCCATACTTCCTTAACTTGCTTGCATTAATGATGTAGAAGACCATATCAAAAGTTCTGCTAAAGTCAAGGCATATTGTGTCCACTGCTTTCCCTGCATCCACAGAGCCAGTCTTCTCATCATAGAAGGCAGTCAGGTTGGTCAGGCATGACTTGCTCATGGTGAAGTCATGCTAATTGTTCCTGATCACTTTCCCCTCTCCCAAGTGCTTACAAAAATGGATTTTTTGAGGATCTGCTCCGTGTTTTTTTTTTCCAGAGACTGAGGTGAGGCTGACTGGTCTGTAGGTCCCTGGATCTTCCTCCTTCCCTTTCTTAAAGATGGGCAGTATATTTACCCTTTTCCAATCATCTGGGACATCCGCAGATTGCCACGAGTTTTCAAAGATAATGGCCAGTGGCTCTGCAGTCTCATCAGCTAACTCCTTCTGAACCCTTGGATGCATTGCATCTGGCCCTGTGGACTTTTATGTGTCCAGCTTTTCTAAATAGTCCCTAACCTGTTCTTTTACCACTGAGGGCAGCTTACCCCCTCCCCAAACTGCGGTGCCTGGTGCAGTAGTCTGGGAGCTGACCTTGCTTATGAAGACCAGGGTAAAGAAGGCATTGAGTACTTAGCCTTTTCCTCCTCATCAGTCACTAGGTTGCCTCCCCCATTCAGTAAGGGACCCACACTTTTCCTGACTTTCCTCCTGTTGCTAATATACTTGTAGAAACCCTTCTTGTTACCCTTCACATCTCTTGCTGGCTGCAACTTCAGTTGCCCTTTGGCATTCCAGATTTCATCCCTGCATACCCAAGCAATATTCTAATATTCTTCCCTAGTCATCTCTCCAAACTTCCACTTCTTGTAAGCTTCCTTTTTGTATTTATGCTCACTGAAGAGTTCTCTGCAAAGCCAAGCTGGCTGCCTGCCATATTTTCTATTCTTCCTGCACTTCAATGCTTAGGCTCTCAGCTCCAAGAATAAGCTTCATAAAACCAAGGTCCCTCCTACAATAAACAGGGTATGTGCTGAAGATGAGATTCGCAACTGAGTGGGAAGATGCCTAAGCTAGCCAGTAGGTATTTTGAAGAAAGTTAGGCATAACTTAAAATTATGCCTATCCTTGCGTTGCTTCTAGACTTTGGTATATTCTCACAGCCTGAAGTTAATTGCACATGTGAGACTTGGCTACTCGGCATGAATACACATTTCTTCATTTAAACATTGCCTCTTTAGTTACAGGGAGTTGTTGGCACCAGTAGAGCTGATGTTTGCTTTTTATGTAATACCTACTTACTTCGTAGTTTCGCAGATTTTGTGGAAACTGTGAAATCCCAGAGTGTCCGCAAAATCATCAACAACAACAACTTAATAAAAATAAAATGTTAGCTCCCCAGTGCAAGCCAGCCTTCTTTGCTACTAGGAGTGGAAGGTAGCGGGACGGCACAAAGGACAGCAGAGAAGGTGGCAGCTGCCCCATCTCCCTTCTCCCCCAGGGTCTCTTCACAGTCAGTGCTGAGAGGCACAGTTGCTTGAAGGGTAGCCCAGTGGTTGAGATGGTGGCTGCCCCCCCTCGTCTCTCCTCCTCCCCGGGGCCTCTTTGCCAATCAGCGCCAAGGGGTGGGGCCTCCATGAAATGACCGCAGAATGAGAACTTTACTTTAAAATTAACCTGCAAGAATTGGTAAATCAGCCACATGATTTAGGTAGATACCTGGTAATAGCCTAGTCATTGGAACACTTGCTCAGGATGTGAAGAACCTGGGTTCTAGATATTCCTGAGTCCATAATTAAGAAGTATCTTGATATTTTATCCATAAGCAATTTGGAATTCTTTAGTAATCTCCATAAATGAGTAGTGGTTTTGTGCTCTGAAGCATAAATTCTGTGTTCTTTAAAAAGAATCCTTATCCTGTGTAATATAAACATACATGTATTTTATGTGCACATCTAATCTTCCTCTGATGACCAGAGGCAGAGTAATAGGGATGTCTAAATCTGTGCGTTTGTTATGCAACATAGAGGCTGCTTGCAGACGTGGGGGGGGGAACCACACTTTAAAGTCAGCATGCTCCCATGCTGAGCACAGCACAGGCCCAGAAGAAGCAGCATGTTAGTTGCACCCGGCTTTCCGAGCATCTGTAGACATGGGGTGGTTTAGCGGAGCTCTTTTTTTGGTGCTTTTATCTAATAGGTGATTGAATCAGCTTTAGCTAAAAGTGCCAGAAAGCCCCACTGAAGCACCCAATCTATTCATACACTGCAGAGCTGGGTCAAAGTAATGTGCTACTGCTTCCAGTAGAGTGCAGTTTTTCTTTTCTTTTTCTTTTCCCCCCCACATCTGTCAGCTCCCACAATGTCTAGTTTTTTCAAAGCCTTACAAATTGTTCACTTGCTGTCATGTGCTTCTGAAGAGATGCACTATAAAGCCAGAGTAAGCTGATAAAGTGGGAGCTCTGAAAAATAGTATGTTTCAAGACACGGGGGGTGGTAACAAGGTGGACATGCAGACTGTGAGTTCCTATTTCTGTGAAGAAGTAAGAGACCAAGGGTTTGTACCCAGGAGGTGCAGCAGAAAGGCCAAGGAATATCCAGTGCTTGGGAAACCAAACTACAGAAACTTAAGCTTAGGAGCACCTGCCCCTGCATCTCAAAGCTGAGAGCCTCTAGCTTTGGTAACCTGTCTCTGATTCCATCTCAGACAGCTTCAGTGGCACATTATGAAAGGAGATGTAGTATATATGAGAATCCAGTTAGACTTCATGTATTACTAGAGAAGCTTGGCATCCAACATTCTTGCTACATTTTTTGTCAGTGAACTTCAGTTGTCATTGTTTGTTATTTTATGTGAATTAAGTCTTTTTGGCATGAGTTATGGTGACTCATCTTTAATTACATATAGACATTAGCATTCTTAAAAGGAAACTATTCTGAGAGTTCCCAACTAAAATCTATTAATTGATTGCAGATCAGCATTTCATTCTCCCCCTGTGGTCACAATACTGTTGACTGAACAACTATATTTCTAAATATAGAAAAATGGCCACCTGATACAATTTGAACCCAAGTGAGACATTTCAGTCTGAAAAGGGCATGCTTAGGAAATTCTGTCTTAAACTGAGCTATGTTTTTCTTCCTCAGCACTGGAAAATCTGCTGGCAATACATTTTTCTGTTTTTGCTTTTCAATCATTTCTTGTACATTGAAGTATATTCTGCAGTTCATATTAGTAAAGACAAAATTTGACATCAATATTCTGCTTAACTAAAGAAAGCAACTGGAGTATGACTGTTTACTCCTTCTCCTTCTCCTTGTTGTTGTTAGTTTGCGAACTACCTGGGGTTATTCATGGCTGCAGCAAACAACTGTGCAGGACTGCTGAGGTGCTCCCGTGTTTGCAGCAGTTTTTACTTCAAAGAGCACTGCTTGTATAATCAGCTACATAGGACCACTAGATGGAGGAGCAGTGCTCTTTTGAAGTAAAAGCAATAGTAGACAGCTGTGTGGCTTGTCTTCAATTTGACACCTGCTGTGAACCACCCAGATATGATATATTCAGTGGTGTCAAAAACATGGCCTGCAGGCTACATTCAGTCACAGAAGCCCCATTGTCTGGCCCACAGTGCTGCCCCTGAGTCCAGAGTTGACTTGTACTCTGTATGTGTTGTGCACCAGACCAGCCATGCACATAAGAACCTGGATACATACTGTACATGGCGCCCACTTGAGTTTGGTCCAGGGTAGTGTGTGCAGCCTGGGTCTCAGAACAGCTAGAGCAAGTATTGCATGTATTGGATCTGGGATGTAGGATGGGAGGTGGAAAGTCTGTAGGTCCAGGCCAGGCCATGGGACTGGCCCTGCACCATTCATTTGGTCCATAGGGCCAGGTGAATCTGACTTCCCTAATCTAGGTCCTGCTGTATAAATCAGCTCACAATGATAACCCTGAGTCCACTTTTTCTGCAAAAATCACCTTTTTAATGTGTTGTATCTCTTTCTTTAGATAAGAAATGTGGAGACAAATCAATGCCTGGATAACATGGCAAGAAAGGAAAATGAAAAAGTTGGAATTTTTAACTGTCATGGAATGGGTGGCAATCAGGTAATAAACTATCTCAATTAAAGTCATTATGCATTTGATATATACGTAATTTCCAGCTAATCATACCAATAGTACACCACTAAACAGAGAAGTGGTCATTGTTGGCACTGAATTTATGACCCAGATACCTTGCTCCAGGCGGACTCAAACCCTCAGACCAACCTTAATTGTATCCTTGCTGGGCTGCAGGCTTCACAGTCTGTGCTAGCTTTTCTTTTTGCACATCAATCTCACACTCGCTTGCTCTCTCTCAGCTATTGTCCTTCTGCATCCTGGTTACATTTACCAAGCAAGCCCTGTTTTTACATCACACACAATTGTTCAGGAAAGTTTCCAGTCTTAAAAACAACTTTCAAACCATGCATCTGCAAAAAAGAAAAAAAATCAGGCACCTCTGATAAGACCCATTTTTTTTTTCCTTCTGGTTCAGGCTGTCTCTTCCTGCTCAGAATAACTCCTCAGCACTGACTCTTTGTTTATATGGCTGAACTCTTGAGTTTTCCTAAACACCTTCCTGCCTTAAGCTGTTAACACTTTCCCTTCTAGGATCTTTATACTGTTTTTTGGAGGGAGGTGGGGGGAAGCAAAGACATTCCTCATCCCCATTACCAGCACACAAATTCTGTACTGCTGCCTTGCATAAATAAATGCATGTTAGCACAACAAACCAAAGCAGGATAAAAGAATGAGCAAGTGTCCAGTAACATGTCTTGTTTCTCACTGTGCCCCTTCCTAGCTCTCTAAAATAAGCCACTTCCAAAATCAAATTTCTGTGGCACTATTTAGTCTCAGGGGCACACAGGAGCACAAGGTATCTGCTTCACATCCCCAGTCCCAGATCTCCGGGTGGAGCTCTGTACCCTTCCTGTTCTTCCCTCAAGTGTCTCTGAGCTCCCTGAAGCTGCATTGCCTACATAACATTCAGGCTTGCCAATAACATGCACCTGTAACTTCCACTTACTATCTCCACAGCAAACACACACTGTTCCTGTAACCAGTGCCACACACACACATGCATGTTAACAATCTCTGCAAAGCAGCACTATCCTGTAACCACTTACAAATCTATCGGAGTCCCAAGGACTCTTCCCCTGCTGAGTTGCACACTCTCTCCAGCAGAGAGATTAACTTTATCTGCTTCTAGCTTCGTATAGTACCAGCTATAGGAGGTTATGTTTTAATCCAAGCAGACCACAGCATGTACCCTTGTCCAGACCACAAACCTCAGGCACACTCTAAGTAGGTTGCAACCCAGTCTTTCTTGAAGTTGTTGCTCTTGCCTCCAACACACCTGTACCCTACTCTGCCTGACCCAGAAAAATAATGTCCCCTTGGTCAGCAGTGCAACCAACCAACCTCTTGCACAAAAAACTCTTAACATAAACATGGTTACTTAGTTTATAACTCTATTTGGAACTACCATACAGTTTTACCTTACCAGCAGATTTCCACCCATGACTCCACAGTCTTAATCCACTACAAGTCTTGACTGAACCCTGCCAACAAATTCCCTGATCAGTCAGGTTACTGCCCTCAAGTTCCAGGGTTCCAGTCACCAATTGTTGGCACTGAACCTGATCCCAGTCCCTAAGTCAGAATCACGATTCCCACCCCAGCAGATTCACCAATTGTTGGCACTGGATTTATGACCCAGATACCTTGTTCTGGGCGGACCCAAACCCCCAGACTGACTATGACCTTTCCATTCGATAATAAGCAAATTTTATTGATACATGATGATAGTGGGTAAGAATAATACAAGCAATTCTATATCTGCCGGTCCCAGGGCTGTCATCAGAGTGAAGGTACATCTGGCCAGGATGTGAGCTTAACTCTGAGGTTCTGTCTTGAATATCAGATGTCAGCAGCCTGAAGGTCAGAGCCCGAGGCCCACTCCCCACCAGTGGGGAATGTGAGACAAGCTAGTGGCATGCCCTCTGTCCATGGTACCTCAGGTTCCCTTCCCAGGGACCTGTTGTTGCTCTGAAATCCCTTCTTTTGTATTCTTTTCCCCTCCTGAAGAATTCTCATCTGTGGGCATCGCTGATTGGTCTTTTTGTGGTTGTCATGCTGTCCACATTCAGTCCTGTCAGCATATGCCTTTGCTTCACAAGCCCATCACATGCACACATTCTAATTTGGGCTTTCCCGGTCTTCTCCTAATTTGATCCCCAAAACCAGAAAGCCTAAGGGCTCTGAGTTGGGCACTGTGACCTGGTGCCACCTTATCTCATGTTATGGAACAGTGTGGTTCATGCCTACAATTTCTCAGCCTGTATTTCTGTTCCTGTCTGCTTTGAAGGCTGCGAAACTGACGGCCAGGCTTTTAGAAATCAGTTACCATTGCCCAGGCCATTGCCCTGGACCATTGTTGTAATGCATATCTATTTTATCTATAAGCCAATTCCAAAAAACAAACCTCTAAATACCATTACCATATGCATTTTGAAGCCTTTCAAATGTTGTATCTGTCTAGCCTATCTTCCAGCATGCATGAGTGGCTGCTATGGCCTCACCAGCATGCCTCTGGATTTGGTACATGTGAGAAGGAACAGGTGGGTGAGGTATGCTTAAAAACATCCTATCCAGAGTGCACTGCAGTGGCTGCATCTACACAAGACAACTGACTGCACAGTTGTTACTGCACAGTCATTTAGTACTTGCATGCACAAGTATTAAATGACTGCATAATAACAGGAGTTACTGCACAGTAGTGTCACCGAATGACTTTTAGGTGACACTGACTGCACAGTAGCTCATTACTTCTGCGTAGTAGCATTGCTTCATGCTTCATGCCACGCAGTGCTGCTGCACAGTAGTAATGGGCTCCTGTGCAGCTAGCGTCTGTTGTAGACACGGCCAGTGCGAACATAACTTTTGTACCTGTGGTTTGCTGTAGCACAGGCCTACAAATGCTTTCTGATTCCTTCTTTCTGAGTATGGCAATTCAGACCTAAATGTGCTGTTGGTTTTTTCCTTTTCTCAACTCAGGAATTTTTGTACCCGTCTCTCACTGATTTTATTATTTTATTTGAAGCCACACATCAACTCTTGCCAGCTTACATTTTTAATTTAGGGGTTCACTTGTTTCATTACAGTAAAGTCTATCTGCAGTTTGAAAAATTCATTTAGTCTGAATAACTTGTGTATTTCTTCATATGGCTTTATACTTGCCTCTGAAGAACAAGTAACAATAAATAAACATTTCTTTAAAGTTCAATATAACTATTTATTAAGTGATATGCTATTTTTTTGTTCTTTCTGTGGAACCCATTATTTAACATTATTATTTTTCTATTAAGGTTTTCTCATATACAGCCAACAAAGAAATTCGAACAGATGATTTATGTTTGGATGTCTCCAAACTTAATGGTCCAGTAACAATGCTCAAGTGCCACCATCTAAAAGGCAATCAGCTTTGGGAATATGATCCAGTGGTAAGCCTTCTAATGATTTTCAACTAGGAAATAATTCAGTGAAATTTCATACATTAAAATGAGAACTACTGTTTACTGGGTCAGACCGTAGGTCCATCTTGCCCAGTATACTGGGACACACTGTGCCAGAAATGCATCACACCAGCAGTAAACTGAAGGTATGTTTTGTTAGTAGAGTCTCTTTGTCAAAATGGTGAACTGTTAAGTTGGAGGTCTTTCTCGTATGGCATGCAAAGCCACTCCATTGGCCCAGCAATATAGAGAAGTTGGGGCCCTGGTAGACGTTGCCCTTGGTTAGCCCTCTGCCAGCGAAGCCCCATTCACCACACTAGCAAGCAATCTGTTGCTTGCCACTTCCCTATACCCCATGCTGCATCTGCTGCTGCCCTGTGCAGCAGGCCAGCTCCAGCCCATGGCATGGTGTGAATATAACACCCCTGCTGTTAGTGACGGTTGTGTTCCTGAATGTAATTGGTTTACTTCGTAATTTTGGGAAGTGGGAAGTCACTTTAATATGGCAATGAATAATTCTAATTCTACCTACTTTAAAAGAGCAAGACTGTTTGAAAAATGCTTCTTCTGCTGGATGCTGTTTTAAGTTAGTGCAAGACTAGAAACTGAAAATTATGCTGGCCCATATACTGGAGCCTCCTGTTCAATCTGGACTGGTCAAAAAAATCTTAAAGATCCTATCACAGCTTCAAGATCTAAGGTCTTGCCTCTGTCACAGTTAATCATAAGTTGTTTTTCTATTATTGGAAAGCTAATTATTAGAAAGGATAACAAAAAACCTGGATTTCAAGCTCAGCCACATTATAAGATATTCAGCTTCAGAAAATATCATATTTTCTTTCTGTTACTGAAAATCAAATTTGAGCTGCTGAACCTAGAAACCAAACAATGGTTTGCATCATTTGAAAACTTTAAAAATTATGTGGTCAATAAGTAGTAGGGTAAGTGGAGTTTTCAGGGATCATGTATAATGTGACCTGTGGAGCATTGAATTAAAAAAAAAAAATCTTTCACAGGAGACTGAAATTTAAAAATATTAAAAGGTTTTTCAGTCTCACCAGCCTGAAGGCTAAGAAGTGAGCAGTGAGGACCTGGGATGGATCCAGAGGAGGTGTGTTGTAAGAGCAGCAACCAGGAACTCCTCTCCCCCACCCCCCAGTCCCTGAAGCAGATGGGATTCCACCCCTCTTGGCAGCTTCTCATTTTCTTCTCCATGTTCAGTTGCTCCTCCTCCTCTCCCCTGCCTGCTGCTGTCCATTGCTGACTGGAGGGTAGAGGGGGACCCCAAAGCTGCTCCTGCCAGGCTGCACAGGGCCCTGGGCTCTGTGGGGGGCAGCAGCAGCAAGGGCAGGCAGGTTCCCTGTCCCTACCCAGTCTCCCTAGGTGTTCTGCACCAGCCTGAGAGCAGCTGAAGGAGGAGCCACCCGCCGCTGCTGCTGTTTCTGACCAAGCCTAGCTCCCCATGCAACCAATCCCTACGGTCCCAGCTGGAATGGGTGGCTAGGACAGTAGCAGTTTTGCAAGTCTCCCTTTCTTGCACTCAGAGACATAAGTAGAGGGGGCAAGGAGGATAGAAGAGGTGTTGCTGAGTACATAGGGGAATTCGGGGGATTTCTTATATGATTTGGGGACTTAAAAGGAGAAAGTCTCCAGCTGTTGTTTCCACAGCGTGGTTTGCCCACTTAGAATTTGGAAGGATGTTGGGAATGGGAGTATAGCCACCCCTGTAGCACTAGTTGCTAGTCATGTACCCCCCTTTTCAGAATTCTGGCTTTGCACCCCTGAAATGGTTTTGCAGCACTCTGGTTGAGAACTACTGTGTTAGACTGTTGGGTTTCTTTTCTGAATTGCGACCTGTCAATAAAAAGTAGCCTCTTTTGTCAGCCAGTTTGTGGGCTAGGAGGACAAAAGAGATCCCAGACCTCATGCAAGGTGGTGTGTGTCTTTTACAAGGACAGTGTCACTCTCATGTAGCACTAACTTCCTCATCACTTGGTCTGTTTCTACTCCTGTTTCTTTTTTTAAAACCTTGTTCCCTACTTTTTACCAGCTGGATGTTTTGGAGCAATCTTTTTTTTTTCCCTGCTCCCCCTCCTTTTTTTTGGATAATAGCCAGTCTTTGAAAGCTATGTTGAATGGCATTTGCCAAGAGGGCAAAAAAGACAGTCTGTATCATTTTGAGGATTAAGTGGTTTTTAAGATCGGATTGATTATATTTTTTTCTAAAAACTAATCACCTGGATAGAATAGGGTTCCAATGGTTTCTGCTTCTTGCTGTGGTAGCATTCCCATATCAGAGGTATGTAGAACAGCAACTTGAACTTCAATCCAAAGCTTTACCATTAGTCATTCTTTGGCATTCTTTTATTGAAAGCCTTACATCCCTTTACTGTGCTGTAAAATTAAGGCATTTTACAAAGCCATGGAATTTGGAAGCTACCTATTTTATTGCATATTATATGCTACAGATTTAATATACACATCAATGTTTTTGAAAAGCAGAATGAAGAATAAAAGATCTTTTCTTGTAACTGAGTTAGCAGCAGCTAGGGAGCTAAGCCTGCTCCTTGTGAATCACTGCAGATTTTACTTTATTTCACTCATAAGCAGCAGAACATGTTTTTATGCTATTTATTGCATACAATGCATGCTTCAGTTTACAGCAGGTGTTTTGGGGGCAGATGTGTTGTATTGCAAGTGTTCATCTTTAAAATTTTTCATTCCTTTCTGATTTTAGTTAGGGAACCTGGTCAAAAGTGATGGCCAATAACCTACAGTGCAAAACAGTTCCCCAGAGACTACAGTCTTTTCCCATTGTGCTTCCAGTTTATCCAGTGCTAAGTGTTCCACATAATTAGGCACTTGATTATAGACCAGATCAATTACAGATGTAGTTCAAAGGTTTGTAGCTTGGTTGAGTTATCTTGATCACAGGGTTGTTTTCTGCCCCTGTAATTTTTTTCATGGCTGGATACATTATAAGTGTGATGTATTTTAGCAGGTAGATCAAAGTATCTCCAGCATCTTGACTCGGTCAGATTGATTGATCAGATTTTGTTAAATCCTTTAAAAATCTAACTGCACTAAAATGAAATGACTATTTCTTATTGTGCAACTGAGATTCAAACAGGCCCTAGTATTCTATTGATATTTTCTTCAGGTTATTTAAAAACATGTCTACCTTATTTATGCTCTTAGTAATTACCATCTTCCTCTCAACTACTGCTATTTACCACTGCTTAATCTAGAGAGTATTTTTGACAGTGACAGTTGGTAGAGCAAATAAAAGGACTTTTTTCCTAAAAAAAAAAAAAAAAAAAAAAAAGGGAAACAGGTTTTTCAAATGTACCTTCACCTATGTTCCCATTTCACACACTGTGATAACATTGGCAGAGATCGAGAATAGGAAAGAAGGTAAAGCTTGTTTCTGTGCTGTTTTGAAATCAGGTCCACAGTGCAGTCAATACTGTCATTTACTGACCTCTTGCACATACAGTAAGAAAAGTGAATATTTTTGTTCCTTCCTATATTTGTTTGGCCACAAAGTTGTATCCTCACGTGCAGGTACATGCGGTTTGTGGTGTTGCAAACCTCACACATTCCACATTAAATTGTGCATGGTGCTGCTAATTTGTAGTGAGGGGACAAAATTTTGCTACAAAAAACCTGGAAAAAAAGTGGCACAAAGCATGCAAAAATACCACGTGTCAGGACAAATGCAGACAGAAGAGCAGATGGCCCAGGGCGGCCTGCTCCCCCATCGTGTGCTGCAGAGTCCCTTTTGTTAAGAGTGCAGGGTGCTGGCCTGTTCCCTCCTTAAAATGAGGGAACAGGCTGCCCTGGGCTGGATGTCCCATCCCGTGTCCCCACCCCCATCTCCACATGCTGCTCCCCAGCTGGCTGGGGTGCAGTATGCCTCAGCTCAGGGGCTGTCTACTGGCTAGCACCTCATTGAGGTACTCTGTGCCCCAGCCAGCCCCTGCCCCTGAAGCATGTGGAGTCTGGCCAGGGGTTGCAAGCACCTGGACTTGGGCAGTTTGCCCATAGTGGGACAGCATGTCCTACAGCAAAGCACACATGCAGGGCCATGCCCTGCAACACATTGTAGTGGTACAAATGTGTGCTGCTACTATTTGTGCCTTTGCAGGTACACACCCCTGCTTGTCTGGATGCAGCCATAGTCTTTGGACCTCTAAGAAAAATAAATGGCTGTAAGTCAGTATTAACAAAGAAGCCTTTCTAAGTAATCCTAGAACATTTAGTGTGAAATTTTCCCTAGGTCCATATTTTTGTTGCCTAATTCTAGATTTTTTTGAAGCATGCATCTAACAGGGAAAGTGAGGCATGAACCTGTGCTGTTTTGGAGATCTGTTTAAGCTGGTTTAAAAAAATTAGAACAGGGGACGAGCCAAGGTAAAAAAGGCAGCCCGCTCCAAAGACTTCTGCATTTTGGAGGTGGGAGGAGTTAGAAAGGGAGGTACTTGCAAAAATTGCAGTAAAATTGTGGTCATTTAATGACTCTATTTAATCCAGTTTTTGGTTTTCTCTCATCTGAGCTATCATTCAAGACTTGAGCCTTCACTCCCACCTTTATGAGGAGAAGAAGTTAACAGTTGTGCTCTATGGCACTCTTATCACCAACTTGCCATTTTTGTGAAAATTCAAAGGGTACAGAGAAAAGGATGGCCTACTGCTGCCTAACTTGATCGTCTGGAATGAGAATCATGATTAAGAGCACTCCAATCAGTCACAGCATACTTAAGAATTCATGCGACATAATTGGCTTTCAACTAGATAGCAAATATAGCCAACTTCAGCTTATTGCTCAGAGTGTAGAATTAATAGTAATGCTCTCCTGTCAATATTCTTGTTCATGGAAGAAGAAACTGTAGAGGTGTTTGCCATTTCTGGTGGAAAGATCAGTGTTTTGACAAGTTATCTAAGAAATAAAGTTCTGTTTTTCTTGCCATTTTCTTGCCAATTACCTTTGCTATTTTTAAAGAGGCTTTCATTACCTTTAAAAGAGAACTTGTTCATAATAAGAATTTACACAAAGTGGATTCTGTAACATGCAAATATGACAAAACCATATAATTTATAAAGCCCATAAAGTAAATATTGCCTGGTTTACATATTAAAAAGCAGTTTTGGAAATAAATTGGGTATGTCAAATGTTTTTCATAAAATTATATTTCAGAAGTTTGGTCTCCCAAACAATCAAACAGATATAAAATATTTTAGTTCATTTTAGATAGTGTTCATTAGCTGTATCAAATAGCCCAAAAAGACTAAATATGACCTTTAAAAATTGAAAAGACAGTTCTCTAGCAAAACCAAATGTTTAAAAAAATAGCCTCATCTCTTTCAGTATTTTATTACAATGCATGCTATTCATTTAAATAGTAAAACATTTTAAACCTATTATACCTAGTGCTGAGATATTGCTGATTTTCCAAAATATGAAGTATTTTTCTTTACAAGCTGTACAGAAGCTGCACAGGTTTTAAATAAAAAATAGGATTAGATTGTTAGCATTTTGTCAAAAACTACTCTTTAATAACTTGTGCACATATTTTAAAATATGGAACTTTCCCAGGCTGTCCTATATTCCTTGCAGGATCAAAAATAGTGACCATTGTAACTGTCTGGTCCTGATTCTAATTTTGAGGATGCTGGAAATAAATATGATGTAGTATGGTTTTGTCTTTTAAAACAGTAAATGTTAATAGTTTATTAGTAGTTTTAGCTTATAGACAATAATCGTGAAGGAAATATTGTAATAGACAGTTTAGTCTGTGCAGTCATCAAAGGCCCATGATGAATTATGGATAAACGTAACAAATTGCAAACTAGTGTTATTTATCATAGAGATGTTGCCAGCCTATATTTAATTAATACATTTTAGTACTGCATTAATTTAAAATTAAACAGGTATGTTTTAGTACTTTGTTAAAAAAATGTCTTTTGAAAAAAAAAAAACAGTGCACACTTTTTGAACCTGTTGTGAAACAACTGCTACAACTTTCATATATCCTTTGTAGTTATTAAGATGTTTGGTCATTACTGAGCAAAGCAAGACAGATTTAAATGTTTCATGGCACAAGGCACAGACTGTTCTGGAAAGATTATTTTCTTAGTGCACTCTGAAATGAGCTGTTTTTCAGGCAGCACCTTTTGAAATGATGTAGATTCTTCTGTATTTTTGTTGGAGCTTAATCAAAATATATTTTGCCTTGATCCATAAACCTTTTGTACCTCATCAGTGCTTTGTTAGGGCACACCAGAAGCACTCATAGTGCAGCCCTGTCAGCTTCTAACAAATCTGTGTATTCTGTTAAATACCTTGTCACAAAGACATGAAAAAAGATAACTGTTTTAAATCAAGCTTCAAAACGCTTGTTTTAAATAAGATTTTTCAGGCCTGTATTTTTAAGCTGGTAATTTGTGGGATGAGCTTACTTTTTTTTATAAGATCTTATAACGAGCAACATGCTTTCCCCTCACCCCCATATTTCATTTTTTGCAATATCTTTTGCAACCAGCAGATGTTATTTTCCCCTGGACTGAGAATAACATCCCATTTTATTGGGTGTACAAAAATAAATGAATAACAACTTAATTTCTACTAGAGGTGCACTGATATATCAGTCACATATCAGATTGGCAGCAATTAAAAGACAATTAACATTATAGGCAATTGGGTTTTTTTGGCCGATAATGTCGCCAGTAAATGCTGCATGCATGCACGCAGCCGCAGCATGCACATGGCCAGGAAAGCAGCACAGTAGCTTAGAGTGCAGCATCCTGCCAGTAAGTCTTGGAGGTGGGGGAGAGGAAATGGGCATGCCGGGGGTGCAGATCCCCCATGGTGAGGGAGGGAGAGGGGCGGGGGCAGGCACTGCCTGTCCCTTGCCCACCCCACAGCACAGCGCTCCTGAGGAAAAGGCAGCAGAGTAAGTGCCCCCAGCAGGGGTGGTGCTAGGGGGCATGTGGGGGACCATAGCCACCCCAAAATTCCCTGTAGCCACCCCTTCCGGCCCCACACGGCTGAGCTCGCTCAGCTCCCAGTGCAGCTCCAGCCCAGCCC
>NW_017728886.1:112187127-112204681 GCF_001723895.1 Crocodylus porosus
CAACCCCTCTGGCCAGGAAGAGGCTGGCACAGCCCCTGGCCCCAAGCCCACAGTGGGCAGCCCATTCTTGCCCTGCACACTAATCCAGGGAAGCATATGCCTCCCCCAAGATTGTGTATAGTGGCAGGGAGCTGCCCTGCCACCTGCTCCCTGCATCTTCTGGACAAGCCACTTGCAGCTCCGCCCTGCACCTTGTCCTGGGGCTGGCTGGGCAGCGCCTTCCCCTTTCTGTGCCCCACTCCTTCCCTCACTGTGGGGGCCTCGATCTGCCCCTTCCCTTTCCCATGCCCCTTTCCTCCAGAATTACTGGCAGGAGGCTGCTCTCCAAGCAGCCTAGCTGCATTCTTGTAAATCAGCTGTTGGATCAGTATTGACCAATATGGCTGGTTAATAATTGGCTGTAGGTATCAGCCAAAAAAATCTTTATCGGTTCTCCCTTAATTTCTAGAGCTATTAGAATGAATGTGAATTCTAAAAGGTACCTGTGTGAAGAGAGCTCATCCTGCTACTACCCTGATATTACATAGTTTGCTCATACGGAGATGATTTATGCATTCACCCATGGTAGTCACCGGTGACCTTCAGCAATAGTTGATATAATCATTAATTTGCAGCCGTCACCTATTTGGTTTTCTAAAAAGTTATAGCTTGTCAGAATATACAGTAAATGTTTTATCTGGCATGAGTAGAGTAAGAGGGGTGCTGGTTATCTGAGAGTTATACAAAAGACACAGTGCCTTACTTGTAGTGCAGATACTTGATGTGCATGCCGGATAGACTTGGCAAAGA
Organism: Crocodylus porosus; assembly: GCF_001723895.1. Taxonomy (NCBI): domain Eukaryota; kingdom Metazoa; phylum Chordata; order Crocodylia; family Crocodylidae; genus Crocodylus; species Crocodylus porosus. The sequence continues at coordinate 112,187,917 of NW_017728886.1, forward strand.
TTCTAGTTGCTAAAGTGAGGATTTGTATTGGGGGATATTGGAAATTCCGGTTAACAGAGTATTTCAGTTAGTAAAATGCCGATTAGCACAGCTTTCACTGTAACATCTTAAATCCTCACTTCAGTAGTTTGCATATTGGAATATATTCTTTAATCACTGATGTAATACAACCAAAGCAAACCTCTTCATCTTAACACATAGTAATAAATGGCTGTATTTCATGCATCTTTCAGAGAACATATGAGTTAGCTTGATAATACTGAAGCAGCCTAGCTTTATAGCAGAGTTACCATTTCTAGTGTCTCTCCCAAAACTCAAACATGTATAAAATATGTCTGTATTTACTGTATATTTGAGGTAGATATAAATGAATATCAGAAATGCTACTCCAAGCAAGTATATAGTCTAGTACCCTGCTTTGAAAGATGACCAATATCAGAAGCTTGTTGTAGTGGGTATTGTGGGGGGGGAGGGGGAGTTGGAATTTGTAGTGGATCATTATGGAATAAGCTGGTCATAAAAGGTCATAGAAGAAACTTATTCATGTTTTATATCCTCAGGTATTAGTTTGTATCGCATCAACATTTCTATTCTTCTTGCATTCTCATTAGCTTTCAAATTAGGATTCAAAAGAAATTTTGTGGCAGTGGTCTTTAAAAAATACTGTGTTCTGTGCTTATAAATCAAATGACATGTCCTTTTTTCTTGATTCTGAAATTCATAGAATCATAAAATAATAAAGTGGGGTGGGAATGGATCTTAGGAGGGCATCTGGCCCAACCCCCTACTCGAGGCAGGATCATCCCTATCGAAACTGTACTGGACAAGGGTTGTCTACTCCAGTGGTTCTCAACCTTTCTAGACTGAGGCACCCCTGGATAAACTTGAGGTACCCCTTAGAAAATGCCAGCTCTTAGTTTTTGCCGCCTTTTTTTTTTTTTGAATGTGAATAATAGAGCACTTTTTCTGTTGCAGAGAACTCAGAAAGACCATAACTTATGAATTTCTATTTGAAATCTGGGTTTATCTTGTGAATCATGTTTGCAAATCTTAATATTGCTAACACTGTGAAGCAACCCACAGCACCCTTGAAATAATCTCAAGCCACCCTACGGTGCCAGGGCACCCAGGTTGAGAATCACTGGTCTACTGTGGCCTATTCTTAAAAGCTTTGGGAACCATCCATACAATTACAGGCATAATATTGAAAAACACACTTTAATTTGTCACAGGTAAAGGTATGAGGGCACTGTCAATGTCTTGCCATTGCAAGGGCAGGAAATTGTTTATTAAAATACATTCAAGACACTCAGTGAAGAGAACTATATCCTCTCCCCCAGAGAAAGGCAAAAACCTCCTTCATGCCAGTCTGAATAAAATTCCTGCCTTATCCTAAATGTGGTATTTGGTCTGGCCCTGAGTAGAAAATCAAGATCACCAAACCAGGAACTCTTTGGGTTTAAGTCTGAGCAGGAGCTTCAACACACCCCCATCCAAAATTGGAGCCATCGCTGGCTTTGGCAAAGACCTAATACTTCTGAGGAAGGTGTGGAAAATAGAACTTGATACTCATAGCAACAGGAGCTGAGGAGAGCTCTTTCCTGGCCCTGTGGCAACCAGCCAAGCCCAGAAACTAGCTTGGGATAACCGGACACCCTTCCCTCTACACTTCTTGCATTTTGGTTCATTTATCCTTTTTTGTGTTATGGAAAAATAAATAGAACAGCTCATCTACTTTATTTTATTTCAGTGGTTTATAAGTGTGTGGGTGTGTGATTATAAATTTCTATCGTATTTCCTCTGAGATTAGTGAGAGAGGGGAAAAAAAACAAACTCTTTTCATTAATATGGGACCCTTTCATTGCATCTGTTTTCCTGCTGTTCTTCTGTCAGTCCACTGCCTCCTATATATAGACAGCAGACTGTTGTACTTTCTTGTTTGGTGAAAGAAGTTACACCAGTATCAATGCAACCCAGTCCCACAAGTGGCTGGTTAATTAGCAGGGACAGTACAACTATAATTAAATTCCTCTTTTGAAAAAGACAAGAAAGTGGAGTGGGATCAGTCACTAATCCTAGTACAACAATAGTAGTTGCAGAACAGGCATTACAGATTTGTCAAAACCATATGCTTGTTCCAAAAAACTTAATCGACCTGTCATAAACTTCCAAATGAAAGAAAAATATTGTTTAAAAAATTGAATTAGATCTGATTTATAAATAATAGTAATGATAACCAATTTGAGATAGATTTGTTATAGAAGACTAGCTTCCAGTTTTTTTAAAAGATTGGAGACCTCTTTGCTGGTATGTGGATGGTCATTGTTTTCTGATTTAAAAAATAACTAGTCAATGCAAAGTTGCAGAAAATCTAATTTCTCATTTCTACTGATTCCTGAACTCTTTTTTTTATTCCTGCTGTTTATATAAAAAATCATGTGAACTCAAAAATTGACCATCTAGAATAGTATAATTTTGTCTAACATTTCAGAGGCTTTTGGTCTCAGAAATTCACTGAGGTTGTATAAGAGATTTCTTGTGATCACAGTGGTTGGACATAAAGGAAACCTAAGCAATATGTGAACTTGGAAAATATAGAGACTGTGTAAAGGTGTTATACTTGTGCTGACAGAAAAGCCTTTCATGTGGCACAGAAAGAAAGCATATAACTGTGCATATGGTTTCTTGCAGGCCCCCAGTATCCTAGTGCCCTGTGCTCACTCTGTCCCTCCAAAGAAGGGGGAGAGAGGGAGAGCACTAGCTTCTTTATAGCCTGCCGGGGTAAGCTGTCAGGGAGCCCTTTACACCTGTGCCAATCTTCCACAGCCACTGAACAGACCTGAGTCTGTCTTCATGGGGGCCCCTAGCCCCAGCATAATGCATGAAATAATGAATTCTCAACATCCCATTTAATTCAGTAGCAGGTCTTTGTCAGAATGAATATTCTAAAATACAGCATATTTTATTGAATAAGTTATTACATTTGACTCAGCAGTAGACTTTAAATATGCCATATATTATATGTATAATCATGCTTGACACAGAATATTTTCTGGAAGTGGAGGCTGGATGCAGTGACCTAGAAAATCTTCCAGTCCTGTGTTTTTATGAAAGAACTTTAACCAAAAACAAGGGTGGATATATTTTTCTAATGTGCATTTTTCTAGAAATCTTAATTGTTTTTCTTTTGTTTGTGTTTTTCTTTTGAAGAAATTAACCCTGTTGCATGTGAACAGTAACCAGTGCCTGGACAAAGCCACTGAAGAAGACAGCCAGGTACCCAGCATTAGAGACTGCAATGGCAGCCGCTCTCAGCAGTGGCTTCTTCGCAACGTTACACTTCCGGAAATATTCTGAGAGGTTTTAAAAGGAAGAATAAGATTGACTGGGCTACCTCGGCAAATATTCTGGCTACGTCCTCAAGTAGCGGAAAAAGGGGGAGATTTCTGTTCGGCAGGATGCAAGGTTCATCAACTGTTAGAACTCCAGCTTCTGCATCTTTTCAGTTGCTGTGAACCAGCCTTTCCTGTGTAAGAACACAAAACAACCATGCATACTAGTGAAACTGCACCCGCTGATGTTTACAAGATTGAAAAAGTTTCTTCCATCAGCGAATCATTCTAGAGAATGTTTAGACAATGGAAACATAATCAGTGCTCTCTGGAGATTTGCATATCGTTGTAGTTTGCTTGCACATCAGTAACCTTTGCTGAAAGTGCTGTTGTAATGAAGAGATTTCCAAGCATTTTTTCTCCTGGTTAGTATTGGTAACCAGCCTATCAAATATAAATTAAGAAAAGAAAGTAAATGGAACAGAGAGCTGGACATCAGATTCAGTATCACGAAATAAGATTTTTACAGTGAGAAACATGTAAAACAGGGTTTAACAGAAACTAAATCAGAACTATGAAAAGTACAATTTCTTATAGTAAAGTATCAAATTTATATGTAGATTTTATACCTCAGTGGGGACAAAAATAACGAAGTCAAATGACAATTCTTTCTTTTCCGTTCTGTGATAGTCCATGGATATTTTTTCCCGGTGGGTCTGAAATTATTTTGGGTGCAGGCAAAATGAGCTTAAATAAATTTGGTTCTTTGAATGTTGGTTCAGTTTTTTCACTTCTTATTTTGTTTTGTGGGCTCTTGGAATTGTAATGTATCTTTTTATTACTGTCTGAAAACTGGAGGTTTAACATGCTGTCTAACTGTTTTGTCCAGACCTGCCACTTCAGTTGTACTTGGGTCAGGCAGCTTGTGGACTGTCATGGCCAAACAAGATTTCTTAGTGCATTTTGAACTCCTTAAGTTAACTTCACTGATTCTGCTTAGTGTCCAAGATTCATACTACTGTACTACAAATTTGTTTTCACAGCAATAAATCTTTTGGGTTATTTTGTTTAATTCCAATCATCAGAGAGCCTGCAAAATGATTTTGGGTAAGAGGAGATGAACATAGTTGAAGGTTTTCTGGTAATCTTTTTTCACTTCATACTTCAGATGTACTTCATTGTCAAGTGCATATTTAGATTAGATTTCTGAACTGTAATGTTGATCTGCTGCTTTTTTCTAATAAAACTTGAAGAAAAATTATTAAATTGGCATGTTTTTTAAAGTTAATATAGCTAAAAGCAGTATGACTATGTGCATTACATTTGTCTTGCACTTCTGAACAGTTTATTTCATTTGAACTGAATCTCTTGATTGTCTTTGTCTTGACAACAAGCCGTAAAATGCTCTGACAAAATATTGTGTTCTCTTTTTTAACAGAAATGCGAGATTTACATAAATGAGAGGGTAATTTTATGTTAAATGTTGTTGTTTGGCCAGTTGCTCTGTGAAGCAAATTCAATTGAGACAAGCAAAAGATGTGCAGAATTACACTGTTACAGTCTGTCATTATAAGTTGATTTAATCAAACAGATCTGTTATTCCCTCATTTTTTGCACTAGTACCCTTATATACCTTCCAGCATAAAGAAATGAACAAAGCACCTGCATTGAAAAGCAAAGCTTGCCATCTAATTTCAGACACAAAAAAGAGATGGGTCAAGCTAGGGCAGTATCAACAGGATTACAGCGTTACACTTCTGCCGCACAAACTCCTCAGTACGATGTGGTTTAGGTAAAATGTTAATTATGTTTCATTCATGCTTTTATTGGTGTTGCTCTACACCTGGGTCCTGAGGAGGGATTTGATTTGTGAAAGTAGTGACTTAGTGTATTATATCAGGGAATACTTTCAGTATGCAGGAGTTACTTGGAAAAAAATCATCTGGGGAGTAATGGCAAATTGGGCATTGAGCCAGACTTCCTTGACATACTGAAAGAGGGTGAGCACATATAATCATTTACACTTGCTTTTCATCCTTTGGCTTCTCTCCTACCTCCTTTCCCCTAATTTAGCATCTACTGCCTTCACTTTCTTCATGCTAATGCTGTAGTACATCACCATCCATGTCTGCCATGCAGACTTCTTCAGTTGTTCTTAATGATTTGTTTCTACAGACTTTTTTTTTCTTCAGTCCCAATCTAATGAGTTCACTGGACAACTTTGAAAAAAAGTTTGGCTGTAGATTAAATGAGAAACATTTTTCAAACTAGAGAAAAAATCTGTTGGAGATTTTGGGAGTAAACATGTGATGAGTAATTCCATGCCGACATCCTGTTACATTTAAATCTTTTCAGATCCTAGTCATAGTTCAGTTTTCCCATAAAATTGTATTTCCTGCTTAGCAATTTGGAGGAAGCCTGCAGTACAGTTAATCTGTGGCCTCTCGGTTTCCCCTAGCTGCTGCTGCTCCCCTCCCCTTCATCACTAGCTGCTGCTATAGTCAGTCTTTGACTCTTCCTCGTTTCTCTGGCTTTCACTTTCTGAAGGGAACTCCAGGTTCATTTAATTTAACCCCCTGTGCAGATGTACAATTTATTGTTCCCAAGTCATTTCATAAACAGCTAGTTCTTGAAAACTTCCATTGAAAGAAATCACGCAATTTTCTTGGAAGGTGTCTTCCATTATATTCTATTCTTACAGTTAGATCAGACCTCCATAAAAGCTTTCTGAATCTGTTGTACTGCAGTTGTAAAGTATTACCATATTTCTCTGGCTAGCAACAAAATAAAATGCATCTCTATGACATCCTTTCAAATACTTTAAAATTATCATGTCCCCTTTTAATTTCCTTTTTGCTGAACTAAATGTTACTTCTTCCTTTAGCCTTTCTTCATGGCTTACAATCAAGCCCCTTCATCATCATCATCATCATCACTCACCTATGGACCCTTTCTAGTTTCTGTACGTAATTCTTAAAACACAGAGTCCAAAACTGGACATGGTACTCCAGTTGAGGCCAAGTACAGTGGTACCTCTCTTGTCTTGCATATGACACATTTGTTAATACAACCAAGAAGTGCTTTTGTTTTTCTTGTGACAGCTTCACATTGCTGATTCATGTTGATTTTATGATCTATCATTACACTACTTGCAGCCTGTTCTTGTCAGTGCGAAAGCTAAACAAATTATTTTTCACTTAGTATTTGTGTTTGTTTTACTTTGCTCTAGGCAGAACCCTACTTAGGACCCTACCCATCTTGTATTCCCATTTTGTTATGGTTTTATTCTGTCCCTATTCTCTAGTTTATCAAGATCCCTTTGGATTTAATCTTTCTTAATCTTTCGTAATACCTATAACAGTTTAGCCCTTCCGTGCCCCTCCCCATTTCTGTTGTGTGTAGATTTGATCAGTAGACATTCTGTCTATGTCCCAGTCATTAATAAAAATGCTAAATAGCACTGGACCCAGAACAGACCCCTGTGGAAACTTCCTTAGCAACTTATGCCAATCTCACATTGATCTATTAATGATTCCTCTTTGCTTGTTGTTATTCAGTGAATACCATATTTTTCTATTAGTAATTTTGTTTAGACCACAACTTCTCCAGTCTGCTTATAGCATGTTGTGACTGTATCCAAACCCTTACTAAATTGTAGATATACTATGATTACTGCACTTCCTTTATTTACCAAACTAATTACACTGTCAAAAAAAAAGTCAAGTTTTGACACTATATGTAGTTAACAAATCCCAATCGACTGCTAGCAATCACCCCTTCATCCTCTAGTTGTATTACTTTACAGATTTCTCTAGTAACTTTCCAGGGTTTTTAAATCCCACTGATAGGTCTAGTTCCCCCTTTTCGCATTTTAAAATGCGAGAAAACTCTATTAGTCTTTCTGCAGTCCTTTGGGACCTCATCTGTAATCCAAACTTGGCAATTATTGCCAGAGGCACTGAGAGATTTCTTCAGCTAATCCCTTAAGGACCCTGTGGTGAGTCTTTTTCAGCCTTTTCTGGCTTAAATGCATTCAAGTTTGCCCCACATTCCCCAATGTGCTCTTAACTTGCCATGATCTGTACCCATTATGTCCTTTGTTCATGTTAATTTTGCTAGCTTTCAGGTTCCAGTTTTCTTGTGAAAACTGAGGCAGACCAAGCAGCATTTCCTGTTTTCAGCGTAGGACTTTTAGTTCATCCTACTCATTCTCCATGGTCCTTGCATTTGTATACAGGTATCAGAAGGTAAAAACAGGCATTTCCTGACATTGCAGTAGTGCTGCCATAAAAAATGTTATGGTGGCACAAATGGTGAGCAACTAGACATGGTCTTTGATGTGGCATGACAAAGAAGGCATGACAAAAGATGGAGTAAAACAGTGCCTACTGCTTTATTGCTGTGGATGTCTTATTTCCTCTTGGGCAAGAGAGTGCGGACAGCCTCTGCCTGCTTCTAGCTCCGGGGGCTTGAGGCATCTAATCCTGCACAAGAATTCTCTCACAGGATTGGGCCCCTCAAGCCCCTAGATCACCTGCCTGACTTTCTGCATTTAGACATTAGGGCTAAGCAGAGCTTCGGTCCCTGATTCAGTTCAGCAAATAGCCTGATTTGGTGGCTGAATCTCCAAATCTGAAATGAATCAGAGGACCCTTTAATCTCTCCAAATCAAACTAGAACGCTCTGAATTGATTCAGAAAGATTTGGCACAGCTTTAAATAGACACAGTTTTAAATGTTTTTTCTACATACTTCTAAGTACTAGGCGGCTCGTGAATGCTGTGATGCTGGGGCGCATAGAGTATCCCACAGAAGCGTGGGGGTCTCCCCAGTGCAGCACTTCTGCTCCACTTCCGGATCCACCGGTGAGTGCATGGGGCCCCCCCCCACACCCCTCTGGCTTGGTGACTGGTGCCTCCTGGGTCTGGTGGGGACCCTGGGCCCCCCCCCCCGTGGCTAATCACCAAGCCAGGGGGGCACAGGAAAGACCCCCAGCATGCTACCTGGTGGACCCAGAAGTGGACTGGAAGTACTTCTGGTCCACTCTTGGGTTCGCCGCTGAGGACATGGAGGACACCCCCATGGGACACTCCATCCGCCCCAGCATCGCAGTGTGCACAAGCCATGCTGGTACCTCAAGTTGTGTAGAAAAAACATTTAAAGCTGTGTCTGTTTCCAAATCACTGATTCTCCAAATCAGCATTGAATCTTCAGACTTGGATTCGGCAGAATCAAATCGGGGACAGTGATCCAAATCAACAAATCAAATCACTGTCCCTGATTTGGGCTGAATCTGAATTGAATAGGGCCTGCTTCGCCCACCCCTATCAGACATACCTTTACTTCTCCAGAATTATGCCCCTATCCTGGTCCTCATTCTCTAACGTGCTTGTTGACCATTAGTTTTTTCTCACTGACCCTCCCCCCCGAACCTAACTTAAAGCCCCCCCTCACCAGGATGTTGTAATTCTTGCTTGTTGAACAAGTGTGAACCTATTCAACATTTTTATGTCCATTCTGTGTACACTGAAAGAGCTGTGTTCTCTATCCCAATGTAAGTCTCTTGTTCTTTGAAGTGATGTTTTACTAAATGGGTACACCTGGGGTGGATCATTATCATTATTTTATAATGCAGAGCCTACCTGCTGCAGATTATTCTTAGTCTTTTATCTGTCCCAGTAAATTCAGATATTCAAGTAGAAATATATCAGTTGACTCGCTGATATTTTGTTCAGTATCATGTGCTGCCATATATTCTACTTGGAGAAGGAAGGTATTAGTATATGTCAGTACATTGTCACCAAAAGAATTGCTTGCAAAAAATTTCATTCAGAAACAAAAATTGTGGGGGTCAATGAAGGTTGTTAAATAAGCTTAATGCAATAAAAAACGTTAATGGAATTTTAATAACTGTAATTTATAGAATGGATTTTATTGCATTTAAACTCTTTGCATTCTATTTGACTCTAATAATCTCTTGTAATATTATCTTTAGGATCAGTTTTAGAAGCTAAACTTTAAAATTGATCAAGAAAATTTATATAAGACACCTCTTAATTGCCCTCGCATGTTCATTATTGTCTACCACAATTTTTCTTTCATTACTTCAAATCGTAAAAGAGAAAGTCATGGCAAAAATCATCTTCTACTTGGTGGCAAGCTTCAAACATTTGGATGAATAAAAGAAAACCAGTTTTACTTGCCTGATATTAACTAACCTGGTTATTGCATGAATATATAGCACATGCCACTACATGTAGCCATGGTTCTCTGTGAAGATCATGTACAGATTGGAAGATGCATTGAATAACCAACCAGCACTTTTTCACAGTCTTTTTATTATTTAATATTTTCTTGCCTTGTCAGAGTAGAAGTTGAGCAGTAGCTAGCATTTCTGGAGAACAGAAACCTAACTAAAATAATATATTTGGATAAAAGTCAACTCTCAGGCCTGAGAGATCACATTTCTTTACATTTCGGTGGGAAATCACCATAGTTCATCCCATTCAACCTGGTAATTTGCTGTAATGCTATTTGTTCCTACTCATGTCCAACCGTTCAGCCAGGTAATACAATTCCACAGTTAGCTATATTAGCCATTGTCTTGAGATTCAAACATGCTGCTACTTCTGTTCACTTGTTAAACCATAATAATATCCTTGAAATCAGATCAGCCAGAGGAAGATTTAATATTTTGCATTTACTTCTGAGGCATCACTTTCAGAGGAAAGGAAACCAGTACAAAATAATAATAGATAATTTTCCTTATGGAAAATGTTTTAATGCAGGTAAGCTAAATGGTTTGTCTGAAGCATGATTTTTATTCTTTTATATTTTTACCTTTTTATGTATGTTCTGATTATACAGAATGATTTTAATATCTTTTTTTGACTTTTTGATGCATTTGATTAGAGGTGCACCAGTATATTGGTGGCATATTGGATCAGCACCGCCTCCACCTCATTCCGATGAGAAAGAGACTGTTCTTGGCCAGAATGGCTGACCTGTTTGACAAAGGTTTGAACTAAGGTCACTGGGAGATGGGCGGACAATCACCAATGCAAGCCCAGGAAGTGACAACAGAATCAACAGATCAGTTAACACAAGGGAACTTACTCCAACCCCAGCCCAAGGACAGAACTCTTCTAAGAGCACAGGGAAGCACAGGGCTTCTGATAGCAGGCTTAGCTAGCTGTACACAAATGCCAGGAGCAAGGGGAACAAACAGGAGGAACTGGCCCTTTTGCTAAGCAAAAATTAATATGATTTCATAGGGATAACGGAGACCTGGTGGAACTCCACCTATGACTGGACCATAGGTATAGATGGCTATACCTTGTACAGGAGGGATTGTGTTGCAAGGAAGGGTGGGGGTATAGCTGTATGTGAAGGAGCAATACACTTTCCTACAAGCAGAGATTGGTACCCAAAGAGGGCAACTTGAGACCCTCTGGGTTAGAATATGGGGAGAACAAATACATGGTAAAGGGGATATAACTGTAGAAGTCTATTACAGACCTAACCAGGAGAAAGAGCTTGACCACTAATTCTCTAGGGAACTGGTAGAGGCTGCATGCTCTCAGTGCATGGTCATCATAGGCAACTTCAACCACCATGACATCTCATGGAAAGAGCATTCAGCCAAATCTGGTCAGTCGCGAAGCTTCCTCACTTGCATTAATGAGCTCTATTTGATGCAGTAAATCCATGGGCCAACAAGAGGTAAGGCAGTGCTGAATCTGGTTCTGGCCAAAGGGGATCATCTAATGAGCAACCTGAGGATCAAAGGGAAGCTAGTTGACAGTGATCACGAGTTGATCACTTTATCCATTGCAAAGCTGGCAAATCAGTCAGCAAAGCAATGCAAAAATCCTCAACTTTAGGAAAGCTGACTTTCACAAGCTCAGGAGGTTGCTTGTTGAGGCTCTGAGAGATCATGATCTGACAGGGAGGGGAGTCCATGATGAGTGGTTGCTCCTTAAGGATGTGATCCTAAAAGCACAAGGAAAGTCCATTCTGGCCCATAGGAAAGGTAGCAAAAGGGCTGGCTCAGTAGGTCACTCACGGACCTCCTGAATCTGAAAAAAGAAGCTCATAAGGGATGGACGTTGGGAAATACCACTAAGGAGGATTATACAGCACTGGCCTGCACCTGTAGGGAGCGGACCAGAAAAGCCAAGGCTGAAACTGAACTCAAACTGGCTATTGGAATCAAGGACAATAAAAAGTCGTTCAGATACATGGGAAGTCAGGGAAAAAAACCAAGGACAACATTGGAGCCCTGGTGATCCAAATGGGGCAGCTGAAAAAGCAAATCTCCTCGATTACTTTGCATCAGGTTTTCACCAGCCCAAGGGAATCACCCTGCCTGACTGGAAGCAAGATCACCAGGATAAGGGTAATCATACACCTATAATTGATGAGATCCTGTGAGGAAACACCTTGAGAGGCTGGACATCACAAGTCAGCTGACCCAGATGGAATGGACCTAAGAGTGCTAACAGAGTTGCCTGACATCATAGCATGACCAATGGTAAGGATATTTGAGAACTCGTGGCACTCAGGAAAGGTTCCTTAAGATTGGAAGAGGGCCAGTGTGGTACCTATCTTTAAGAAAGGAAGGAAGGAAGATCCAGGGAACTACAAGCCAAACATTTTGACCTTTGGAAAGATCTTGCAAAAAATTGTCAAAGAATCTATTAACAACAAGCTAACGGAAAGCAACATTCTGAGAGATAGCCAACATAACTTGGTTGTGGGTAGGTCTTGCCTGACCACCCTCATTTCCTTCTATGACCAAGTGATACTTCACCTGGACAAGGGAAAAGAGCTGGATGTCATGCATATGGATTTCAAAAAAGCCTTTGACTTGGTTTCCCATGATGTCCTCATGGTAAAATTGAAGACCTGCAGCCTCAGCAAACTTGCAGTCTGATGGCTGGGAAACTGGCTCTGTGGTTGGACCCAGAGAGTGATAGTCGATGGAACCGAGTCAGCATGGTGACCAGCAGCATCCCCCAGGACTCAGTACTTGGACCGGTACTCTTTAATGTATTCATAAATTTTCTGGATTTGGGTGTCAGAAGCAGAGTGGCTAAGTTCACAGACAACACCAAATTATAGAGAAGTGCGGTAACGCTACAGGATAGGATGGTGATTCACAACCTGGATAGGCTCGCAAGTTGGGGCAATCAACACCTGATGATGGCATTCAACTCAAAGAAATGCAAGGTGCTCCACCTCAGGAGAGAGAACCCACATCATACTTATAGGCTCAGGAGTGCTGCACTCACTGGCACCACAACTGAAAGAGACTTGGGGGTCATGATTGGTCACAAGATGAACATGATTCCCCAATGCGATGCCACAACCAGCAAAGCAAATAAAACTCTGGCTTGTATCTACCAATACATCTCAAACAAGACCGAAGAAGTCATCTTTCTGCCTTGCTCGCTCTTGATGAGGCCGCAACTGGAGTACTGCATCCAATTCCAGGGTCCACACTTTAGAAAAGATGTGGAGAAGCTTGAGAGATTCCAGAGGAGAACCACACACATGATTAGAGGTCAAGAGAGCAGCCCTTATGAGGAGAGGCTGAGCAGCATGCGACTCTTCAACCTGGAGAAGAGAAGGCTCAGGGGGGACTTGGTGACAGCCTATAAGTATATAAGGGGTGTACATCAGGAACTGGGAGAATGTCTGTTCACGAGGGTACCCCAAGGGAAGACAAGGTCTAATGGTTACAAACTGCTGGAAGCCCATTTTGGACTGGACATAAGGAAAAACTTCTTTACTGTCTGAGTCTCCAGAATCTGGATTAGCCTCCCTCCAGTACTGGTGCAAGCACCTACTCTGGACACATTCTAGTTGTATCCGGATGCTTATCTTGCTAAGGGGGGGAAATTTACGTTTATCGGCTATCAGCTTTTTGTTCTTGTGTAGTTTATCATGTTCTCCAATACATAAAATAATTATGCCTTCTGGCCAGGGCACCCAGACGCCTGGGTTCCCTCTTGCCCATGGGGCTGGGTCCCCCAGATGCCTGGGTTCCCTTGGAAAATGGCAGGTTTTCCCTTGCAGGCAGACAACATTCTAGCCTACAAGGGCCCTGCTTGGGACTGCCAGGAGCATAAAGCAGGTGGCCCTGTGTGCATGTATGCAGCCGCATGCATACACTTGAGCTGGAAAACATCTGGGCAGTGTGGGGAACAGCTCCCTACAGGTAAGTTTATGGAAGGGAAGAGGCATGAGGGAGAGGGTAGGGTAGTATATTGAGGGCCCCCACAGTGAAGGAGGGAGTGGGGCAGGGACTGGGGGGCCACTGCCCAGCCAGGGTGATGCATGAGACCTGGGGTGGGGAGTGGGACAGCCATGGGAAACAGCGGGGGACATGTGCCCCCGCCAGACTTGTGCACTCACTGTGGGAGTGCAGGCTGCTCACAGATGTAGGCTCAGGGAGCCCCATGCCAGTCATGTGCCCCCTGCCTACCTGGCAGCAGTAAGGGCAACAAGTTGTGCCTCCCACTGCCAGGCAGGCAGGGGTGCGCAGCTGGCACAGGGTTCCCAGGGCAAAGACAGCAGAGCAGACAGCCCTGAGCCCACAGCGGACAGCCCACATCCACCCTGCTCAGCTCTGCCCCACTTAAAAGCATCCCTGCGCATAAAAATGGTGGAAGCGGCACTTGAATGAGATTTAGTTCAAGCACTGCCATCGCCATTTTTAAATGCTGGGATGCTGATACATGTGACACCAGAGGCTGTTGGAGTGTGCCCAAAAAAAAAAGTTTTATGTCAGTACATTTTAAAGTAATGACATAAACCCCCTTTTTTGCCATGTTCCAGCAGCCTCTGACGTCACTTGTAACCAAATCAGTTATCAGATCAGTATTGGCTGATAAGGCTGGTTAATAATTGGCTGTTCATATCAGTTAAGAAAATCTCTGTTGGTGGACCCCTACTTTTGATACCTTTTTCTTTCAGGTTAATGTGTCATTGCATACCGTTTTGATCGGTTTTATACATGTTGCCTTTCATTCCCTGTAGATGCCACCTTGTAGCAATATGAGGGCATAAATGAGAGTGCCCAAATAGCCTGCTCTGTAACATTGATTGGTTTTATACCTTGACTTTCTCTAAACAGGCTTAATTTTTCCAGATCTGCCTCCTGTTGAAGTCTCTGAGTTGCTTGCCACTTCTCTCTGGTACTTTTTCTATTTCTGCAAGATTGGTATTCAAAAGGGTTTTCAAGGTACTGATGAGCAGGGATCCTAGTTCCCTGATAAAAAAAAAAATCGCAAATTCTCTCATAAAAACCCAAAAATATTTTATTAAAATTAAAGCCCCCCCCCCCACCAAGCCCTGCTTGTGCCCCTCACTCCCCCCAATCCCATAGACGCAGACGCACACACAGGCACACCCATGCAGGCACAACAAGCAAGGGTGCACACCCCAGCAGGTAAGTGTGTGTGTGGGGGGGAAGCGGGGGATGGGGAAAAGGGAAGCAGCTGGGGGGCCAGATCAGGAATGGGGAGAGAGGAAATGAGAGGGGTACACACAGGCAGGCAGGGATGAAGTGCACCCCAGGGCATGGTGGCATCTCCCTTGATGCCTTCCCATACTTTGCTTCTGACTGAGTTCGGGGACGGGTGCGCTGGGCACTGCCAGCTTAACCTGGCACACCGCGATGCCTTCCTGCCCCCCCACCTCAGATCACTCTCTATACCCGCTCAGAGAGCAGGAGCAGGGCTGGAGGGGCAAAGACAACTGTGCCCGTCTGCAGGCCGGACACACATCAGCCAGATGGGAGGAGAAGGGTTTGCACACGGCAACTGCCACCACACTGCCGCTGCCACGCCCCGTGCTGCTTTCCCACAGCTGGTAGCATGTCCAGCTCTGTGGGCAAGTAGTGCAGGGAGCAGTAGCGGTGGCGGTGTGGTGCAGTGATGACCACCACATGCAAAACTCCCCCACCCCCAGCTGGGTGGCGTGTGTATGGCCCACAGAGGGGCATTGCTGTCCTTGCCCCCCCCCGCCAGCCCTGCTCCTGCTCTCTGAGCAGACACAAAGAGCAAGCTGAGGTGGGGGGCAGGAAGGCGCCACAGTATGCCATGTGGGGCTGGCAGTGCCTGACACGCCCCTCCCCTGGTAAGAAGTGTGGGAAGGCATCAAGAGAGATGCCACCACTGCACCCTGGGGCACACCTGCCTGCCCACCTACACATACCTGCTACAGCCTTTCAAAGTAAGTTGACAACCCCTGTCCTAAAGCCAGAGAAAAGAACCTGACTTCTATGTGAAGCCAAAGAAACTTATGTGAGAATCTGGCTGAGGGAAAGGGAGATGTTGGGGAAAGCCCCACATGGAATGCCTGCCTCTCCCCACAACGGTAGTGAGGGGGGGGCAAGCCCTGCACAGCCGGGGCAGGTAGGGGACAGAACCATGAGTGGCTCTTTGGGAGGCATGGGCATGCAGCCCAGGAGGGCACGAGACGTGTGCTCCTGCATCTGCACATAGGGCCGGCTGGAGCTGGGGCAGCACCACGCTGTTCCTGGCTAGGCTGTGCTCAGGCCAGGCAGTGACGCTAAGAGCAGGGCCACAGTGGGGGCCGTAGCCCCCCCCAACCCCCATTCCCAGCACTGCCACCAAGAGCAGCGTGGGTCAGGCCTGGCATGAACAGCCGGGTGCAACCTTCCAGCCCACAACCCAGCTGCAGCCAACCCTCCCCCATGACCACCAGCCCCCGGCCCCGATATCCTCAACTGGGGTGGGTGGGGGGAGGATGAGGAAAAGGAAAACTGAGCCAAACTGTTCCCACCAGGCCTGGCTTGTGCTGCGCTTGGTGGCAGTGCTGGGAGTGGAGCTTGGGGGGCCTATGGCCCCCCTGTAGCCCTGCTCTCAGCACTGCTGCAATAGGCACCCAGACTGAACAGAGCGTGGCCAGAAACAACCCAGCGCTTCCCTGGCCCCAGCCCCCTCTGCATGTAGATCAGGCAGGCAAGCACCCCCCACAACCCCCCAGATGAGCCACTCGCAGCTCTGTCTCCCACCTTACCCTGGCTGCGGCTGCGGGCTGAGATTTGCACCCTGAGCCTTGCCGCATGTGTCCCCCAGACCTCCCTTCCTTCTCTCCCCCACTGACTGATCTGCTGGGCTTAGGTTGCGCACATGTGTGCTCAGTCCCCACAACCCAGGATCAACTTGAAGAGGCTCTGGGATCCACCAGTCGATCCCGATCAACCAGTTGGTGACCACTACTCTAGGAATTGTCATAGTGTAGTGAAATATGGAAGTCTATGGGCCAACGAGAGGCAAAGCGCTGCTCAACCTGGTACTGGCTACGGGGGACGACCTAATCGGTGACCTAGTGATCGATGGGAAGCTGGGTGGCAGCGACCACGAGCTGATCACCTTCACCATCCGCCGTAAAGCTGGCAAG
>NW_017728886.1:112205007-112213555 GCF_001723895.1 Crocodylus porosus
TTTATGAAAAACAAAACAAAAAAAACTCTTGCTGTCATTCTCAGTGGGACTTGGTATAGATTTGTGTTCTTAACATTTTAGTGTCAACCCTCCACCCACAATCTTTTTTTTTTTTTTTTTTTTTTAATGCGGTGTCATTCCCAGTTGAAAGCCACTTGCACTCAGCTTACTTCAATTGTTCTCAACCAGGTGCTGCTGCCAAATGATTACTTTCGTGTACAGATACCACAGGCTTACTATAAGAACTTGAAGTGAACAGGATAAAATATGACATGCCAAGGTCTACAGAATTTTGCTGATATTTCCTCCCTTAAGGGAAAATACTGAGTTCCCCTGTCAGTTTTTGTCTTTTTTCTTTTATTAAGTACACTTGTTTTAAAACATATGAGTGACTCTTCTGGTACTGATATGGTTTCCTGTTGAATTCTTCAGTGGAATGTTATTTAACTTCCCTCCAATACAGACTTTCTCTCTTGGAAGGAATCAGGAGTGATGTGCTTTCATGGGATTGACTAACAAATGTGTCAAATACAACTCTAATATGGTCTGATGTACTAAGGTTCACAGTGCTCCCAATTCCTCTGTAAACCAGTAGGCACTGAGGACGCTCATTATCTTACAGGACTGGGACAACTGAAGCCTTGAGCACCAATGTAACTATTACCAAGGTGCAGTCCTGGTATTTCTCTATTTTCCTTCACTCCATGCTGAGGTAAACCCCCTTTGCAGTCTGTGGAGTTGTGCTTAAGTAAGGAACTTGAACCAGTGGAAACAACTGGTATTTAGCATTGATTTAAGGTGTAAAACTGCCCTGCACACATGCTGCACAGCCAGAACGTGAAAAGGCACAGTTGTATTGTAAAAACAACTCTTGCACCATAGTTAACCATCACAATTAGCACAACGGATAGATGATAGTGTGCTATAGACTATTTGTGGCACTTCTACCTCGTAGCTTGCAACATAGCTTGAAAACTTGCAGAGCTGACACATTTAGAGTGAAATAAAATTGTTTTATAGGCCAGTGAGATCATATTTCAGATGACCCCATTCAAGTGCAAAAATGCTAGATCTTGAATGAACCAGAGACTGGCTTCAGCCAAAATCCCTCTGGTTAAATTCAAGGACCTGAAACCCAGGTGAACCATTTGAAGTTTCCAATACTCTGGTTTATATGAACACTGAAGTTCTAGTCTTGAACACTTTTAAAAAAGCTCAAGGGGACCAGTTCTCATAGTTATACCAGCAGCCAGCAATCTTTTTAAGCTGCAAGCTGGAACAACCTGGCTGCTGTTGGAAGTTTCTCCATGTCTCTATCCCTCACTTCCCAGCTGCAGCTTGTCTGCGTGCAGCTTTCAGGCAGTGGAGGCATGAGCAGGGGCTGGGCAGCTGCAAGCTACATCTGTGCTGCTGCCACTTCTCCCTTCCCTGCCTCCCAGCTTCAACACAAAGTAGCTCTCCACCAGCTGGAACCCACAATCATGCTGTGAGATAAGGGCCCAGGGGCTACAACTTCCAGGTCCCTTCCAGGGCACAAGCAAAGCCCTTTGGGTCTGCAGGCCACATGTTGCCACCCCCTGAATTAATTTATTTTTTATAATCTAGTCCAGGGCTTTTCAACTTCTGGGCAGCTGGGGGCCACATGCCTTGAGGCCCACAGACCTAGGCATGCCACACAGGTAGCTTTTCTTCCCCTAATCACTCAGGCAGTCCACTGGATTTTAACTGGGTAAAATCCATCTGTGTATTTTACAAATGTTCATTGTCTCCTGTTGGAGCAGTCTGTCCCTTTAAGAAAGCAAGGGTTTTTTTGCCCCATTGATGCTGAAGTCTTAGAATGCTTATTTTTTGTAGCAATGGATATAATTTCACTGTTCATGTAAATTAATTTCAAATGTGGGGAGTTATGAGGACAAGTTATTCTTTTGCAAATTGTGCTCTGCTGATTAAAGTTATATACAGTACTTCTATTTTAGTTGTACTCAAGGCAACTGGAAACAATTTCCTTTATGTATTCCAACTAAAAATAGCACTTTTGACTGCTACTGGAAGAGAATTTTTTTTGTAAGTTTAAACTAAATGTTAAATGTATTGCTTTTCATCCTCCCTTTTGTCATCTTAGTGTGTATGTAGCTTCCAAGAGCCATCAGTCAGGTTCTGAGTGTTTGATCAATGCTATGCATGCCGGAAGCCCCCCCAGTGCATGCTGAGAGAGATGACTGGCTCCCACAGAGAAGGGGAGAACAGTTCTACAGTGTATTTGGTAGTATAGGGCACCTATACATGTGCCCCATGCCTGCTCTGATGCTTGCTAATTAGCATGTGTTGAAGCCTGCTCAGTTCATAGTATCATAGTGCTTAGGGTCAGAAGGGCCCTAAACAGATCATCAGGTCTGACCCCCAAATTAATTAGCATGCTCCAGCAGCCTCAGCTTCACATGTATTTGTTGTCCCCATGCTTCAAAATGGCAGCAAAGGTGTTTTAGCTAAAGCTTGTCAAACTAAAGCCTCCACTACAGTTGTCAACAGCATCTGGTTCTTAGGGAATAATGTATACATCAACTAATTCAAGAAGATGAAAAGAGTTGAATAATTAGAAATGTAAAGTGTGGAGTGGAAGAAATGTGAAGAGTGGAGGCCACTAATTGCAAGAAGAGGATTTTGAAGAAGAGTACAGTCCCTCTGCAGGACATGACTGGGGGGGGGTTCAATTTTTTTTCATTGTAGACCCACCAAAGGGTGTTGGAGGAGGGGAGGGGTTGTTTTTTGTTTATTTCAGGGGGGTACCCTGCCTTAATCCTCATAGAATTAAACCTCCATTAAGAGAATATTACGATCCACACTGAGAAGCAAGATGCAATTTTTTGTTGCTCTCACAATGCAATGTCTTAGATCAGTGTTAACTATCCTTGGAATTTTTCTTTCCATTATCTGTATTCTCTGTGGTAGTCTCCTGGTGTGGTTTCCACTCAGAAAATCAGAACAACCACACACCCTCTCATTCCAGCTTCCAGATGTTAAGTCAACAAAGGACTATTAGACTTCCATGCCTTGCCTGCAATGAAGAAATGTATACCACAAAAATCTGCTGGTTCAGCTGAACCAAAGCTGCTGTTTGAACAAGAATCCTGTGGCTGGATTTGTATTCTACCCTTATTCTGACTAGGCTGGCTCAGCAGGTTTAACTAAAACAGTAGTAAAAAAAGCATCTAGGAACATAGTGTATGTTATTATGGCTTCTACTTATTCTCCAACTTCTATATCACTAATCTCCTTTTAATCACATATTAAAAGGGAAGATGAATATTTGTGCTAGATTGCTGTCCTGAACATACATTGGCTCCACCACACCTACTGCTGAAAGTGTCCTGAGCAAGGAGAGACAATTGCTGTGAATGTGTTTTTGTTGTCACTAGTACATGTGAGGAACAAGAAGGAAAATAATGGGATGCATTGTTTTGTGGGGGAGGGCGGGGTTTGGTTTGTTCTTTTTAAGCCAGAACCAGCTTTCTCCAAGAAACATAAAGTCTTAGTCTGCCTCTGTGTTCAATTCTACTGTTGATTTGCTATTGACTGTTTCATAGATTCATAAATTGTAAGGTTGGAAGGGACCTCGGAAGATCATCAGGTCCAGCCCCCTGCATCAGGCAGGAAAGACAATTGGGGTCAGGTGACCCCAGCAAGGTGACCATCCTATTCATACTACTGACCAGCAGATAGTGCTTAGGGATCATTAAAGCACAGTTAACCCTTAAATTGAGCATGAAATATGAACACAGACAACTCAAGTGTCCTAAAATCAAAGTCTATTAGTACAACAAGAATTATGTTAGCAGTGTCTATATTCAGAGAGAGAAAAACACTTAGTACAATGATCTCACCCAATCCCAGAAGTTACTTTGCTTCACAGAAAAGACGGCCACTCCATTCCTGAAGCAAAGGGTGTGTCATTGGCTGGGACAATCCGGACATGTCTTGAAAGTTGGATTTATGATTAAAATGATGATGACAACAAGGACACGCTTAACTTTCTTGCTCCCCCCCTTTTATGCTTTTCTTTAACTTGACTCCTTTGACTCCTTGCTTTCGGATTGGTCTTTCTGCAGTCGGCATATTGTCCATATTTCCCAGCCCTTCGGTTACCTTTCCTCCATGTGGGGATGGACTTCCTTTGTGCTTTGAGGATCGTATCTTTAAGGAATGACCATGCGCTCCTTTCACCTTTTGGCCCCTGGTCCCTCAGCCCTTTCCCTACTAGTGACCTGAGTTTGTTGAAATTTGCATTTTTGAAGTCCGAAATTTCAGTCCTGCTATCTAATTTTTCTGCCTTGTGACAGATGGTGAAGATGATGATTTCATGGTCGCTGTCACCCAGACTACCTTCTGTTTTTAAGTTGGTCACCAGGTCATCCCCCTTGGCCAGGACCAAATCTAGAATAGTATTACCCCGGTTGGCTTGTGCACCTTCTGAGTCAGGAAAAGCTCTTTGATGCAGGTCAGGAAGGAATACAGCCATTCTGACTTGGCTGAGTGTTCCTCCCAAGAGATATTGAAGTTGTCCATATCGACCATGTCCTGTGCTTGTGTGGTCTCTGCCAGTTCTCAGGCAAACTCTAGATTGAGCTTCTCCCCCTAGTTTGGTGGTCTGTAGTATGTACCTACAGTTAGGTCTCTCTCAATGCCCCTCCCCCCCTGCAGTTTTACCCAAAGTGTTTCAAGCTATCCTTCTTTGGAGCTCATGTTGGTCTCCTAGGAGGTGTACTGCTCCTTCAGATAGAAAGCTGCCCGTTCGCCTTTCTTCCCTACTCAGTCCCTTATATGCAGGGCATGTATATTTGTCTCTAAATATATTCAAACTTTTTCTCTAGTTATTCTGAACAGGAGGCTCTTTTAAAATGATCCAACTTATCACTTATAATTATGTAGAAATTTCAGCACGTGTATATTTTTCTTGCAAGAGGTAGAATCTAACAAAGGAAAGTTAAAAATTGGAGAGGAGGATCCAATTAAAGTTAAGTGTCTTCATGTATCAATATAATCGTTTTATTATAAAAACCTTGCACTACATACCTTCTAGGCCTATTTAAAGAGTTTAAAATATTTTGTTGCTCCAGTTTTTTATCCCAAAGTCTGATAGTTGGGGGCATCAAATACCATGAACACAACTGTAAAAAGCCAGAGGCAACTGTCTAAGCTTTTCAAAAGACCCAATACTTTTCTTGCCCTTTAAAATATCATGAGTTTTAAGATTGTTAAGATTTGTTACATCAAGACCATCCAGGTCTAGAAAGAATTCCAATCTGTCCTATTAAATAAAATGTATTGCAGATGGGAAAATCCTAGCTATGTAGTTAAGGACAACACTGTACAGCCTAACCCAAAAGCTATGGTTGAATCCCTGAAAAGGGAAGATAAGCCATGCAGAAACACTTGCTTAATTTATCTAGCGGAGACTTGTATCAATAGCTAAGCTATCCACAAAGCTGTCCAGCGTTTTCAAGAATCCAGAAACTCATTGCACTGTAACACAAAGAAAAGTAGGTTCATGTAATCATCCATAAGCTTTTTAGCTAGATTAGCCTTGTTTGTAAAATTAGTATTGATAGTCAAGTGTCCTTTATATAAAGTGAGCAGTGTTTGGTGTGGCCATTGTGCAGCTGATAAATATTGGTGTCTCCTCCCCTGTGACAGAAAAGTGTAAAGATTAATGGTCTTGTTTTATTGATTTATTTTGGAGCCAAACAAATTAGGATGCATCTGAATTTCTCTTTTTAAATGCCTTGCCCATCTGCCTTTCTTTTAGAGATTTATTGCTGACCTCTAGGTTGGCTGATCTTGTTTGGTGGGCTTTAAACTAGCTTCACTGAGGGAAGGAGCTGCTTCGAGTGGAAAGGATGCTTCACCAGCATGCAGGGTGATGTGAGGAAGGGAAGCCCAGGTAAGCATCAACTGTCCTGGGAATGGGAGGGAGGCATGTGCACCCTCAGGAGGCCTCAAGTGCCTTTACACTAATGCTCATAGTATGGGGAGTAAGCAGCAGGAACTGTGCCTCCTGGTCTGTGAGCAAGAACCCAGACTTAGTAGAGCTCACAGAAACCTGGTGGGACCCTACCTATGACTGGGCGGTAGGCATTCAGAGATACACCCTATATAGAAGAGACAAGACAGAGAGGAATGGTATGGGGGTCGCGCTGTATGTCAAAAAGCACCTCACATCATCAAAGGATTAACTTTGGGTTAGAGGAGGGTCAGGCAGAGACACTGTGGGTCACACTACAAGGGGGGCATGGCGAAAGGGATCTTACGGCGGGTGTCTACTACAGACCACCCAACCAGGGGGAAGAGCTGAACCAGGACTTCTCCAGTCAGCTTATGGAGGCAGTTAGGTCAAGAGCTGTAATTGTCATGGGTAACCAAAACTACCCAGATATTTGCTGGGAGGAGCAGGTCTGACCACTCACATAGGTTCCTGGCTATATTATAGGACCTTAACCTTATCCAGGAAATGCACAGCCCCACTAGGAGTAATGCCTTGCTGGACCTGGTCCTGGCCACAGGGGATGACCTGGTGAGGGGACTGCAGGCCCTTGACCATCTGGGCAATAGCGATCATCACCTGCTGGATTTCACTATCCAACGCAGGGTGTCAAGGGCTTACCCCAAGGCTAAAGTCCTTGACTTCAGAAGGGCCAGCTTCAATGAGCTTAGGAGACTAGTGGGGGAGGCACTGAGGGCCCAGAAGGTAGAGGAGATGGGAGTCCATGAGGGATAGTCATACCTTAAGTGGGCAATCCTCTAGTCCCAAAGGATAACAGTCCCTGAGAGAAGCAAGGTCGGTAAGAGTGCTCAGAAACCCCCTTGGCTCAGCCAGGGCATTCAGCAATGCCTGAGGACTAAAAGGGGGGCATACAACCAGTGGAAGGGAGGAGCTATCACCAAGGAGGAGTACTCCTCCTTAGCCCATGAGTGTAGGAGGGCTATTAGGAACGCCAAGGCAGAGATGGAACTCAGGATTAAAGACAACAAAAAGTCATTTTTCAAATACATTGGGAGCAAGAAGAGGGCACCAGGCAATGTAGGGCCCCTGCAAGACACAAACGGTAATCTTGTGGCTACGCCAGACAAAAAAGCTAATATTTTTAAAAGTTTCTTTGCCTTTGTTTTCTTGAGCAGGGACCAGGACATCCCACCTACCAGAAGTAGGGACAAACTTGGGGATAGCTCTGTCAGGCCTTCGGTCAGCGCAGATGTAGTTAAGGATCTTCTGGAAGGGCTAGACATTTTTAAATCTTCAGATCCAGATGCCCTCCACCCAAGGGTGTTGAGGGAGCTGGCAGGGGTCATTGCAGAGCCCTTGGCCCAACTATATGAGCATTCATGGTCATCTGGCCAGGTGCCAGGAGATTGGAAACTGGCTAATGTGGTCCCAATTTTCAGGAAAGGGAGGAAGGACAACCCAAGTAACTATAGGCCTGTAAGCCTCACCTCAACGCTTGGAAAGATCTTGGAGAGAATCATCAAGGAGCACATCTGTGGGGGGCCAGCAGGGGAGATCATGCTCAGGGCCAATCAGCATGGGTTCATCAAAAGCAGGTCCTGCCTGACCAACTGGATTGCCTTTTATGACCAAGTAACTAAATCCTTGGATGATGGTTTCACAGTGGACGTAGACTTTCTAGACTTTAAGAAGGCCTTTGACACTGTCTCTCACCCCATCCTCATCAGTAAATTAAGCAACTATGGCATTGATGCCTACACAGTTGAATGGGTGAAAAATTGGCTGGTGGGGCACACCCAGAGAGTAGTGGTGGACGGGTTGTACTCAACCTGGCAAGATGTAAGCAGTGGGGTACCCCAGGGCTCAGTGCTTGGACCCACACTGTTTAACATCTTCATCAGCAACTTGGATGAGGGGGTGGAAAGCACACTGTCCAAGTTTGCTGATGACACTAAGATGCAGGACAAGGTGGGGACCCTTGAAAGGAGAGAGAGGCTTCAGATTGATTTAGACAGACTACAAAAGTGGGCAGATGAGAATAGGATGGGGTTCAATGTAGATAAATGCAGGGTGCTGCACCTTGGGGGAAGGAATCCACAGCATACATACAGGCTGGGGAGTTCCCCTCTTGAAAGCAGAGGCAAAACAGGATCTTGGAGTCATTATTGACTCATGAGCTGCCAATGCCAGACTGCAGCCAGCAAGGCCAGCCATACCTTGTCATGCATCCAAAGATGCATCTCAAGGTGATACTCCCCCTCTATGTGACTTTGGTCAGGCCACAATTGGAGTACTGTGTCCAGTACTGGGCACCGCACTTTAAAAGGATGTGGCCAGCCTGGAGAGGGTTCAGAGGAGGCCCACCCACTTGGTGAGAGGGCAGCAGGACAGGCCCTATGAGGAGAGACTGAGGGACCTAAACCTGTTCAGCCTGGGCAAGAGGAGGCTGAGGGGGGACCTGGAGGGCGCTGCCTACAAACTCATCAGAAAAGATCAACAGCAAATAGGTAGAGCCCTTTTCTCCCCAGCACCACCTGGGGTGATGAGAAA
>NW_017728886.1:112213655-112221539 GCF_001723895.1 Crocodylus porosus
TACAGTTAGGGTGGCCAAAATCTGGAACCAACTTCCCAGGGAAGTGGTCCTCACCCCTACCTTGGGCAAATTCAAGAGGAGGTTGGATGATCACCTGTCTGGGGTCTTGTGAACCCAGCATTCATTCCTGCCTGTGGCAGGGAGTCAGGCTAGATGATCTGTTCAGGTCCCTCCTGATGCTAGCTACTATGAAACTATATATTTGAAAAGTGTGTGCAAATGCTGAGGAAGTCTAACAAAAACATTGTATTCCCCTGTTCTGCAAAATCACAGGTCGATTCCATCAAGCCTTGCAGAAAGAAAATGGCTGTCCCTTCTTAAAAATTAATTCCTGTTTGCGGTTATATCATATTGATTCCCCTGGTGTTGGCTTAAAGAACAGACTCCATCATTCGTATCTTTCATCTAGAAGAGGAAAATAAGCTTCAAATAGATTTTTAATGAATTCAGGGTGTGGAGGATATAGAAACGTTTTGGATGATCTAACTAGTCTAACTGCTGTGGTAAATATTAGGTTTATAAAATGACTCTGCTTTGAACCAGGATTATAGCCCACACTCAAAAGCCAAATAAAAAAGCCAAACTTTCCATGATGAGGTAAGACATCATCTTTTCTCCTTTAGTTCTTGTAGCTCCACTGAGAGAGTTTACCTTTTAGCTGTAAATTTTGTCTTTTGTTCTGGGGGAAAAAAAGTTAGGGAAGTACTTGAGGCTTTTTAAAGACTCACTGCATAGAAAGTACTTGAACTGTATTTGGACGAGCTTCTAGTCAGGAGGTGAAGAATAAAAAAAGTGAAATATTCTGAAATGTGATCAGCTCCTAACAAGGTTTAGAGGAGCAGTATAATGCTGCATCTGGGGGTCTCGTCTCTATTCCAGCTTTACTAGGGTGCTAAAACTCCATATGTGAGGCCACCTTGAGCAGTTGAATAAAACCTCTAAAAAGTTATTTTATTAAAATAAGGAATATGAAGGATTTGGGACAAAATTTTATAGAGCCTGCCTTTATATTTCCTGAAGTACCAGAATTTTTAAGAAAAGTAGGTCCCAGTTCAACACAATTTTTAATATAGTGGCTTGCTATCCACAGAGTAGGTGGGGAGTGAAGGAAGGGACTGTAAGAAGGTTCTCCACCTAACCCTGTTGAAATTTCTACTCTAACTGGGTGGTGCAATGCACATATTAAAAGGCCCATTGAAACATGTGCCCCAGAGCCCCATCACCAAGGGGACAACCAGTGGATGGCAGTTTTGATCATTATTAACTGTGTCCTCTCACACTGTGGATCAAGGCTGCAATCATGAAGGCACATTGTCTTTACCAACCAAGGATGAATATGAATCAATGGCCTGGTTGTATAAATCCCCATATCTCACTAACGGTTCGTGAACCCTTGAGTTCAACCAGTTAATTCTATCTTAATATCTAGTTCTGTACAGGGGAAGCCACAGTTCTATACTGTAACTAGTAGGGGTGTGAATAGAATTGATTTCCTGCTTTAAAATAATGTGTATTACAACTCTTTCCCTGTCATAGTGTTCAGGAGTCACTCCAGGTACTACATCTCTTCCAGGTTTGCATTCAGTTTGCAAACCCATACAGTAGTATCTGAAGAAACTGTCCTTCCTATCCAGAGAAAAGGGCTTGGAGGAGGAGGATAGCCTTTCACCCTCAGACAATGGCAGCATGTGAGTATATGGTTGGTTTCACTTGACACTGGCTTCCTATCATTAATCTGTGGATGGAAAACTTTGTCCCTGTAACACCCAAGCCACCTATCTCTGTGGGTGTATGGTCACTCTGTACTTGTGACATACAAACCACTGACCTCTGTACTGTTCAAGGAGGACTGAGCCACTACCTGCCTTGCAGATGCCTGTTTCATGTTGGCTATTCTTATACCTTGGGATTGGGCACTATTCAACTCCATCAGTTTCTCATGTTCTTAAAATTTGCATCCCATGCCTGTTGTGTGTCCTGACATTGTAGTGTTCTCAGGTTGCTGGTTCAGGCTGCTAGATTTAAGTACTCATTACCCCCAAGTAGTTCACTGTCCTAAAAGATCTTGTCCCTACTTCCTGTCTTTTGGATCAGGTGGACTGATGAGGGTCCTGGCATTTCTATTCTCCCCTAGGCCTGAGTTTGCGGTTGCACTTGTTTGACCATGAAACAAACTATGCAGTCAAGATTTAATAAGGTTACATGGCAGCTCTTCATTAACTGAGTTTTTGTAGAGCTTTTAAGTATCAAAAGTTATTTTGAGGGTGTAGAAAAATGGCCTATAAAACAAAAGTGCATCTCTCTGCATATTAGCTGAATACACTTGACTTTATGTACTCCAAATGCTACTAATTCTACTTGTACATACAATACTGATTAAATGGGGCACTTCACTACTTTGGTTTCTATTGACACACATACACACTGATTATGCTTAATCTTTCAGTCAGTTACTTTGTATATATTTTACTAATCAACCCTATGTGTGTAATTGATTCAGCTGCAGATTTCAGTAACAACTTTTTATATGTTATGCTAAATGAGCTGTATTGCTCTGGAGAACTAATTGTACCATATAGTTAACTGGCCCAGCTGTGAACATGGAGGATCCAGCTTGACACTGTAGTAGCAGCATGTTTTGGAAAGCTAAAATTCCCATTTATTTGTTAATTGACCTGCATGCTTCAGTACTCAATCTGTTTTTTCTATTATTTAAATCTTGATCTTGCCAATTGCACAATGATAAGTACAAACACAACTGAATCCATCTTGTAACTAACAGCCCCCAGTCGCATCATTAATGATCTCCAACCCTTCCTGGAAAATGATAGCCATGTCAGGGCAGCTTTGCGGGGACAAGCTTGCCCTGCCTTACAGCGAACCACTAACCTCAAACAGTGATTCTCCAGCAACAGGCTACTTGACTGCTATTTTCACTAGGCCTTTCAGCAGACCCAGATACCATCTGTGCCCCCTCATCAGCACAGCCATACTGTCACTGGACCAAACCGAAGGGATTATAGCATCCTAGGTTAATTCACCTACTCTTCTACCAGTGTCATAAATGCCATCTTACATAACCTACTTACAGTACCCCTCTGCCATCTACATTGCATGGGAATCCTTATGTGTAAGAATGAATGAGCATTGATTTTAACATCGGTAGCAGAAAGACGCACAAGATCACTTGATGTACCATTACTGACTTCAAAGTGGCTGTTCTTAAACAACAAAACTTAAATGCAAGATTCAAGAACAAGGAATCCTCCACACCCTGGACTGCATTAAGCATGGTCTCAACAGAGATCATGGATTCTTACCCCATTTGCTACACTAGCTTTTATCACGCTTGTGTCTGTCAAGGGTTGACTGATATGTTTATCCCCTTTGATCCCTCCTTCTGTATGTATGATTCAGTTAGTTTATAAGGTGCACTTCTACCCTGTGTACTTCTAAGGTGCATTTTCGTCAGCGTGATGAAATCATCAACAAAGCTAACCACACTTTATCATGCAGCAGATCCGTGACAAATAGCGCTGAGGAAGTGATACTTCCCCTCTGTGGCATTGGTCAGACCGCAGTTGGAGTACTGTGTCCAGCTTTGGGTACCGTACTTTAATAAGGATGTGGATAACCTTGATAGGGTCCAGGGGAGAGCCACTCATATGGTTATGGGTTTGCAGGCCAAGCCCTATGAGGAGAGGCTAAGGAACCTGGATCTCTTCAGCCTCTGCAAGAGAAGGCTGAGAGGTGATCTTGTGGCTCCCTATAAATTCATTGGGGGGCGCAGCAAGGATCCGGAGATGCTCTGTTCACCAAGGCGCCTCTTGGGGTAACAAGGAACAGTGGTCACAAACTGACAGAGCAGATTTAGGCTAGACATTACCTTCTTCAAGGTAAGGGTGACCAGAATTTGGAATGGACTTCTAAGAGAGGTGGTGTTCTCCCCTACCTTCATGGTCTTTAAAAGAGGGCTGGATAGGCATCTGGCTGAGGTCATCTGACCCTAGCACTCTTTCCTGCCCAGGGTGGGGGGTCAGATTCAATGATCTGCTGAGGTCCCTTCCAACCCTAGCATCTGTGAATCTATCCCACCTTCTGCCCTTTGATCACTTCAATTCACTTTCCATGGCTCTTAGCAGTAGCTCCTCCTTTCTTCTGCTTTTCTTGATCCTTTGTATTTAAATACCCTTTTTCTTATCTATTTAGTAGCCCTGTCTTCTGCAAGCCTGTTCATAACATCTGTAGCCCACAAAAGCTCATGCCCCTCTGAATTAATTAGTCTGTAAGGTGCCACACTGACTTGTCTTCTGCCTAACTTCACATTAACACCACTAAGTACTTCTCAATGACACTGCTATCTATCTGCATGTTCTTCTCACTGAGCTGTTTTATTTATTTTTTTTACCTGGACAGTTTGTTTTCTTAGGCTGAAATGGATGATTGGTAAATGTTTTATTTACCGTGGATGAAAAATACAGGGCAGTAAACTCTTTTATGAAGGCTTTTCTCAAAAACACTGGTATCAGTGGCATGTCCCAAAGAAAGGTCACCAATAAACTGAGTGAACCTATTTCAGGGTTTCCAAAACAATGTGTAGTTTCATTAGCAAAAATCATTCATAGACTTAAATATAACAAAAGCAAGATATTTGATGGGTCAAGGTATAGATTCTCTTGGGTAAATGTCCAAAAGTGCATAAATTAACTGCCCCTTTCCATGACTGACTGGTTCCCTGCGCTCCACACTTCCAATGTGTTTTGATCTTTTTTATGCTTTTTGTTGTCAACCTCAACTCTTTAGCAGACAGCCCTCTACTGGAGAGGAAAGATCTATCTGAATGGCCAAGTCTCTTTGTCTAGCACTCCAGACCTCTGAAGTAAAATTGCTTGGTTTTTCCAGTTATGTGCCCCCAGAGACCAGTGCTTGTCACATAGCTATTAATATATTGTTGGGGGCCAGCTGAAAGGTTTCCAGATCAAGGAGAAGATAGCTGGGAGTGACAGTGATTTGAAGTTTACAACAGAAAGAGAGTCCCAGCATCTGTTGAAGAATGTGAGAGGTAAAAAATGTTCAGAGGGGGAGGGACTTGTAATTAAAAATGTTTTAATAAATATTTAATAAAAGTAGAGGATTAACCCTGCCAATAGTCATGCTTGTTTTTAAAAAATAAATGATACTAGTTCATTCATCCATAGTTAGGATGCTTTAAGTCGATACAAAATCAATTCACATCTCGTATATTAAGAAAGTCTCCAGAGACGGCAATGCTTCTAGATAACTTAAATACTCTAAGATGTAGATTGCTTTCTAAAGTGCCCCACTGAATTATCTTACCTCTACAAAGGCCTGGCCAACATGATTTAAAAGTCAGTAGATAAAATATTTAGCTTTGTTACACAAATTTTATGTTCAGTAAGGTAGGTAATCATGGACAAAGTACAGGTTATTTCAGATGCTAATATCCAAAGTGGGGGTGGAGGGACCCTTTCTTGCGGTGGTTTTACTTTTTTACAGTTAATCCTTTAGTTTACTCTAATTTAGAGGCTAATGAAGATGATCCATTCTCATTTATTAAAAAAAAATTATCTAGTATGTGTACTTTATGCATTTGACTATACATTGTATGTAAAGTTTCACTTATTCCCATTATATTCAGGATTCTGATCCTGTGATTTGCAGCAAAGTAGCAGGTGTCTGAACCTTCATGGAATCTATGAATGTAACTAGGACTTCAGGATGTTTGTGTAAGTTTTTTACATGGCAAGAGGCATGAAGAGGCCTGAGAGGGACAGGCTTAATATATGTGACTTTTTAAATTATTCTTTCTTTTTTTTTTAATAAAACTGGTTAGATTTCAGGTTGATGTTTCTCTAACAAATGTAATTTGACTGTATGAACAAGGTGCATAGTATAGCTGGTATAATATGTATGTCAATTAATAACTTCTAACAAGTAAACAAGATGGAGAATGGTAGCCAAAAGGCTGAATAGCAAACTCTGCAGAAAGGTAATTGTTTATGAGAACAGAATCAGTTTTGCTTATTCCATTTAGGATTCTGATCCTGCAATTTTCAGCAAAAGGGCAGATATGTGTACCAAAAGGGGTCCACAGATGTCACTGGGGCTTTATGGTGTTTGTATGTCTTTTACATGGCAAGAGGCCTGAGGGGCAGGTGTCGTATGTTGCTCTTAATTGGAGAATAAAGTAAAATAGGACAATTCCTTAATTTTTCTTTAAATTAAAATAGTCTGTTACCACCAAAAATGCTTTTAGTGTAGAGATTCCTTCCTACCAAGATGTTTGACCCAAGCACCCATTAATTGAATAGGATATTGGGTCTATAGCTACAATTGCAACTTAGACTTCTGTCTGCAAAGGTTTTGGAATAGGCAGCATGTATTCTGAAAGAAGTGGTCCCACCAAAGTCTATGATGGATCAAGTCGATCATGCCAGACTGTATTTCTTAATAAGTTTTCATAGCATGCTTCTACATGTGCCTAGCGAAGCCCTGGATAGCAGTGACAAACCACCTCCCAAGAAGTTAAAGGAAAGAAAATACTTTATCCAATAAGTAAGGGAGAGTTAATGTGTAATCCAAGCCATAAATAACACACCCACACACATAACATCAGTATGGGAATGCAATGAGATATTTTGCAACATCATTAGTCATTAATTTAACACTAAATAACTTAGGCAGAAAAGTCAGAATGAAGAGGTTAGATGCATCAAAAGCCATAAAAGTTGGCAAAGAATGTAGCTTGTTTGTTCTGGTTAAAAGTTATTGGGCCCTGGAGATTTTTACAGGAAAAACTACCTGTTGGTTACCCACATAAAGTTATTAGAATTTTATTTATTTCTGCATCTGTCTTTAGAGTGGATCAAGTAACATTAGCTGTCTTCTGCCATGCAAAAAGAGATAGCAAACTAAAATGGGTTTATGCTACCATGTATTGACTGGGACACACCTCAGATTGGGGAGCATTTTACAGGCAGTTAGCTGAGTTGTGGTTTTGGGGGGTTTTTTTGATTGGTTGGTTGTTTTTTGAAGAATGGGCTAAGTATTGGAAATTAAATAAAGTTGCATGGCTTGGCTTTGGTTCCTGAGATGTAATGATCTGCACTCCTTACTAGTGGAGTAGTAGTGAACAACAGGATAAGAGACAGCATCTACCACTGCAAAAATACTGCACTTTTCACAGGGTTGGGGATGATGTAAACAGCAAAATTAAAGCCAATGTGGACTTCAGTTAGACTAAGTATGGAAGCTGTAGGGTACAGTATAATGGGGGAACTGAGAGCTAAATTCTCCTAGCAAGGCCTCTTCACTAAGCTTCTTGGATGGTTGATTTACTACCAAGGCTCTCTGGTCTCTTACCAACTCCATTACTTAAGGCCTTAACTCACTGGAGGGGCTTTCCA
Source organism: Crocodylus porosus (assembly GCF_001723895.1). Taxonomy (NCBI): domain Eukaryota; kingdom Metazoa; phylum Chordata; order Crocodylia; family Crocodylidae; genus Crocodylus; species Crocodylus porosus. The sequence continues at coordinate 112,221,083 of NW_017728886.1, forward strand.
TCTGCCAGACACTGGGCTGCTTTTCTGGTTTTCAGAAACATTCCTCTTTATAAAAACAACTATGGATTTTTCAGTCTTGCCACAGTCAGGGTTTCTTCTTTAGTCCTTGTTCTCTAGTGTTGTCTGCTTCTGAAGCTTTGACACACAGCATGTGATTTTTCGGGAGGAATGCTGGAAGCTTCATTAGGGCCCTTGTCTTCTTTCCAGCTGGACACAGGCCTAGGCTGGATTTAGCGTGCTGACACAAGCCGCTGGGTTTTTTTTGCAATCCTGTTCCTCTGCAGTTACAGGATTTATTCAAGCCTGTGGTACGTGCTACAGCATGAATTAAAATTTTGTATGTAGAACTGAGGAAGTATCATCTGCTGAGCAACTTTCATAGATTTCATAGACATCATAGACTTCAGGGCTGGAAGGGACCTCGGGAGATCATCGAGTCCAGCCCCCTGCCCAAAGG
>NW_017728886.1:112221639-112237508 GCF_001723895.1 Crocodylus porosus
CTTCCTTGAGAAGCAACCACTCTTCTTGAACTCCCATCTCCCTGGGGTCATGGTCCCTAAGGGCCTGGACGATAAGCCTCTTGAGCTTGTCAAAGTCGGCTTTTCTGAAGTCAAGGACTTTTGTGTTGCTGACTGACTTGCCAGCTTTACGGCGGATGCTGAAGGTGATCAGCTCGTGGTCGCTGTCATTGCCCACTTGCTGGGCTTCTTACCACTTGAAGCATGTCATTTAAAGTTAATGAAGCTAGGTAGCCATTTTTGCCAACTCACACATTTTTTCGTATGGTATTCCCAATTATTTGCTCAGATTTGATACATTTTAAAACTCTGTTCTCTCTTGATTCAGTTCAAGGAATTCCAACTTGTACTTTATTCAGCATCCTACAGTTTATTCAGTCCTAATGTAGGACTCCAAAATTTGGACAAGCATCATTATTTGTAGATGGACAGAGTAGGTTATGTAGAAAGTTGGGTGTTAATTGCAAATCACTTGCTTCCTATTTTTTAAGAATGTACATGTGTGATACAATGTTGAATGCAATGATCGTAAAGAAAAATGCCATTTGATGCAAAACTACTAAGCTTCAGACTTCTTGGGTAAATTCCAGGCCTGATTTGAGCCAGTAGCAAAACTTGTACGGGTTTTAATTAGGGCCAACGTTCTATCAGTTATTTTTAATGAAAGAAAGATCCATCTTGGATGAGGTAACTGGATAGACCTCAGATCGGTGCCAGTGAAAGCAACTCCTCTACCTTTATATATATATATATATATATATATCATCACTTCTGTGGCTCTCAGTACCAGAATGTCTGTGCAGGTGATCTTAACTGTATCCTGTTATAAGCACATTAGGATTAAATGTTTTATTACATGATCTATATGTTCTTTTCCAAATATACCATTTTAAATAAGATCTTACATGCGCATTGGCAGGCTGTAGTAACTAGTGTTATAACAAGAAACAATCTGCCTTTCTTTGAACTATATAGTGTACAGTTTAGGTAAACTTCATCATGCATGCACATTGTGTTGTAGTTACAGGTGCTAATATGAATGTATTAACAATAATAGCACTGTCTGTCAAATCATTCAGACTACAGCTTGCCTTTCAAATGAACATTTCCATGTTGTTGAATGTTCAACCCCTCTGCCTCCCCAAAACAATTTTAGATTTTGACTTGAGAGAAAATATGTTAAATTTTGGCAAAACATATAAATTAGGAAAATATATTTTAAGCAACTGGCAAGGACCCTTTGCAACAGAATTGGGCATTGGATATATGAGAGTCTGGTGGAAGAGGGGAAGAGCTAGAAAGGCAAACTGAAGCCTGGCACAAGTACACAAACAAGTGTGCTTGCTTACACTAAGGTTGCATTTGATTCCTTACCCCTATTTGCTTAGGAATCACAAAGGAAGGAGCCTTTGTACTTCTCTAGCCATAAACATTATATTCTGTGAACACTGTGTCCACCTAGGAAACTTTCAAATGTGCTTTCAAGGATAAATGTCAGTTAATTATTTTTAAGAGCAGATTCACAGACAGCGGTGACCTTTCCCAGTGCTGGATGCATAATGGAAGGGTACAGATGTTAAACTTAATGCGCTTTATGCCATAACAGAACTCACGTTCATGATTCATAAAGCACTGAAAAATTATGGATCCCACTCTAAGTTAACCCTGGATGGATTTGTACTAACCTAAAGCACATTTTTGTTAGAGCACTTTATTGAACATTTGTGCCAGATTCCATGTAGAGTTAATTTAGAGCCTGAGTGCTGCCATCCCAGGCAGTGTTGCACAGGGCTGCTCTTGTCCCCAGCAAAGCTCCTGTGCCCTGGCCAAGTGCTGGGTTGGTCTTTCCCCCTCAGCTGCCACTGACATGAGTCAGTAACAGCCTCTGATTCCAGCCACCCTCATGCAGTGCTTCTGCCCGTGGGGGAAGGGGGGACTACGGGAGAAGACCTCTGGGGTCTCCCCACCCACTGCAGCAGCCCTGGCCTGGGCTATTATGGGGAAGGGCTCTGGAGTCTCTCCCTCCTGTAGAAGCCCCAGCTGTGCTGTGTGCACTACAGCTGCTAGCTGCAGCTGTCAGGAGTCAGGGGAGGAGGTGCTTATCATGAGGATGTGCTCCGTCAAATATCTGTTCAGCTGGCACCTGCTCTAACTTAGCACTTTGGATAAAGGACAATAAGTTGAGAACACTTCTGCCAGGGGCTTTTTGAACTTCTACACTTAGCCTATGATCCCAGTTTTGGTTTTAGATGATGGCATAAAAGGAGAACTAACATTCAATATAACAATTAAAAGCCACCTAATATTCAGAGTGAGCATTGTACCAGCTGCCTGTTTCTTCATTCAGCTGTTTGGGGACCAGTAATGAGCTCCAGCTTGGAGAAGTGGCATCCTCTGAAATTAACTCAGCTGATTACTATGGCTTTTAAGTGGGTTGTAAAGAATGCAGATGTGAATGATTCAAGTTCTACCTTGTTTTGACTTGAGTCCAGAGCACTTTTCAGGATGAGGCCTGAGCTCTTGAGAAGTAACTGTGTAATCTCAGCTAGACATTTTGCTTTCATTGCTAGAAAAATTTGTTTCTGGCAGACTGGAGTGGAATACTGTGAGGGGGAAGGGAAAGGGTGTGCTTCCCTGCCCCAGCTGAGATTCAGACACCTTAATGACAATGAAAGGCCAAAACAGTGGAAATCGTGTTATTCTACTAGCAAGCAGGGCTTGTATCATCCTAATCTTGTCAGCCAGCACATTTCACATCCTGAGAATTCAAGTAAGTACCTATGGGCATTGGTAGATGACACTTTAAAGTGGGTTAAATGCCTTTTGCACTGCTTTAATGGGATTGCTGTTTGCACATTCAGCAGCATATTGCGCATTAATTCCAGCCGCTGTAGCACATTTGGCGGTGTAATGTACCTTAGATGACTTTAGGATGCAGCAGACGATTTTGGCATGCTGCAAAGTAGAACATCTCTGAGGAGTTTGTCTATATAATGGCTATACATGCCTGTTGTTTTATCTATGGCAGTCCATGTGCAACCTTCCTCAGAATTGCTGTGAATCTTCTCAATTGCAGAATTGTAAACTATGTCAGGATACTTTTCACTTACAAGTGATTCATCTTGAACATGCTGATTTGAACATTATTTTCCCAAGAAAATGGTTCAAGTGCTGTACTGGGAAGTCAGATACCCAGCTTCAACCCCCTCCTTTGGGTGAGAAGGGAGCCCGGTATCCACCAACATCAGGATTCTTGCTGAGCTATGGAGGGCAAAAGAGAGAATGTATACACATGATCAGAAGTGTGTGTGTGTGGGGTGGGGGGGATGAGCAGGGGACCTACCCCAGGCACCAACTTAAAGGGTCAGTTTAAATTGACTTAAGTAGTAAGGCTGTTGTGGGTGGCTGTTCTGGTGCAGTGTTTGCTCCACCCCCATGTGCTATGGGGCGAGTCACAACTCCTCTGGCAAAAATCTTAGTGGGGGGGGGGTTCATTCTGCTTGACCCCTCCTCCCAAACACTATTGGGTCCAGGGCTACCCAGCTTCTGTGGCTGGGTTGCACCTGCCATAACAAAGACTTCTGGTGGGGGTGGGGTATGTTGGTGCCCCATGATGCAACCAGTGTGCATTGAACTGGATTTTAGGAACCCAGCTCCTATATCCTTGTTCTGAGCAGGCACAACCCTCAGACTGACCACAACACCTGCCAATCAATAATAGGTGAATTTATTGATACAGAGTAAGAACAAAAAAAGCAGCAATACAAACAATCAAACTGTTCTATATTTACCAATCCTAGGACTGTCATAGATTCATAGAAGTAGAGTCGGAAGGAACCTTGCAGATCATCAGGTCTGACCCCCTGTCCTGGGCAGGAGAGAAAACCGAGCTCAAATGACTCCAGCCAGGTAGACGTCAACCCCTCTGCCTCCCCAAAACAATTTTAGATTTTGAATTGAGAGAAAATATATCTTAAAGACCCCTGTCATCAAAGTACATCTTGTCAGAATACAGGCTCCACTCTGAGGCTCTCTCTCTTTGGTGTCAGCAGTCTGGAGGTGGGATGCCAAGACCCACAGCCCCGCTTCAGTGGGGTGCATGAGACATGTTACCGGTATGCCCTCAGTCCATGGTGGCCCTGGGGACCCTTCTCAGGGAACGGGGGGGTGGGGGGAGGGAGAGACAAGGGACGGGAGGAACGGACAAGACAAAGGGAGGGACCCTTTGTTAAACTAAAGTCTGCTTTTATATTCTCCTTTTCTCTTGATGACTCCTTATGACTCTTAATCTGTGGCTGTCTCTGGTTGATTGTTGCTCTGTGGTCACACATCTATGTAGCTTTCCGGGCCTTCTAATTTGGTCTGTTTCCCCAAAACTGGGACTTAGCCCCCCTGCTCTCTGAGGCCTTGTTGCTGGTATCACTTATCTTGTGTTATGGGACAGCACAGTACATACTTCTTTGGTTCCCAGACTGTTTCCTAGACTATGTGTCCTTGTTGTGTTAGACAATGCATCTGCCTTGAAGGCTGTGATCTTGTGTTTTGGCATGTCCCCCTTCATTCTCAGGCTGAGTCCATCCACTGGCCTTGTTGTGCTAGACATCCCATCTACTTCCAGGGCCATGAGAACCTGTGTGCGTGTCTCCCAAGCTCTTTAGATATCCAATTAACTGCTGCTGCCCATCTTGACCCATTATAGTGCATATATCTATCCTTATAAGCCAATTCCCAAAAAACAGGTCTTTAAATACTGTTTCTAAGACAGTGTGTGTCAAGCTTGGAGGAGCAGCTACTGCCAGAGTGTGAAGAGAGCTAGTGCGTATAAAACCCTTCCTCTCGGCTCCACAAGGAGCAGAAGCTTGCTATACCTCTGCATAATGCCATTTTCCACTCCTAAGTCTGTCTGGTAGTCATGGGACAATGCCATTTTCAGACATCTAAGTCTAGTACACATCCACAAGGGGCACATGTAAATACTGTGGCCATGACTGAGTGCGCTCAGTCAACATGCCTACATCATTGTGCCTAGTCATCTGTATACACACGGCTTGCATATCCAGGAATAAAATATTGCTGGATGTATAAATGTCACAACCACCCTGAACCCGTCCAAAATGACTACTTAGACTGCTAGGAAAAGACAGAATGCCATCTAACTGCTTCAATTCTGGAGATTCAAAACTGTGAAAAAAAGATGGGATCATAGTAGCATCTTGGTAGTGCAAGCCACAGTTATCAGAGCACGCTGTACGGTGGGGGAGGGAATAGAGACGTAGAGAGCCATGTAGATTTAGCCAGCCAGTCATTCGTGTGTATAGTTGTTATAAGCTTATTAAAGAGATTAAAGTTTTTCTTATTGTCCACTACTCTGTGAGATGTGTGCATTACAAATATGACAGTTCCCTTGCCCCAGGACAAGCATGTTTTGGTATCTTAATTTTTTTAAAATTGAAACATAACTTGAAAATTTAAACGCCATGGAAAGATTTCTTTCTGTAAGGCCTGACTGACTTCATTCAAGATCTAAAATGTATGGATTTAAACTGATGCTGTTTGATTATATTGTAAATGTAATTATAATTCCATTTTTAACTATGCCTCTGTTTCCATTTTCTTCTGCTTTTGTCCCCTTCTCCTCTCTATAAGATGTTTCTATTGTAAACTTGACTCTTGGGTGTTGATTAGTTGGGCAGGAAACAGTCCAAGGAAATGCGTTCAAACCCAAATGCATCCTTGGATCTTGTTTTGCCTGCAACCATCCACTAGTCTTGCTGTGATGTGTTTTGGTGTCACTTAATATATTTATAATCAGAAATGTGCCAATAAAGAAAGTGTATTCCTGTCCCTCAAAGTCAATGTATTCATTTAAGATTAAAATCAAAATTAATTCTCTGTAGTCCCAGCAAGAAGTATAAATTTTACAGCAGAAAGCCAACTCGAGAATGATCTTGCTGTTCTTTACAAATGGTTCATGTGTATGAAGTTGTTGTGTTAACACAATGCAGTGACTGGATGCTTGTTTCATCTCAAAGTATTGAGCTTGTTTTGAACTGAATTACAATGTATTCATTTTTCATTTCAGGCACTAATCAATATTCTGAATACAGATGAACTGTGAAGGCAGTGTTCTTTCTTTTGATTAAATTTGGGTTTAATGTCAAATGAAGGCTATAGTTTGTATACAGTGGTACAAACTTTGTGAGACTTCAATCATCCCGAATACTGGATTTTTGCTTGCAAACTCAACAACTCATGGGATTTTTGTCATATGGGGTAGAACTCTCTTGAAAGTGCTAAGATTTCTGAGACAAGAAGATTGTCTCATTTCAGCTTGGGACTTGAAATGGAACTAAAACTGTAGAAACAATTTTGGAGCCCAGCAGTTAGGGCTGTGAGAAATTTTGCTGGCTGTTTTGTTTTGACACTGTTTTGACTCATTTCGAGCTTGAAACAGCAAAATTTAAACAAAATGAAGGGCTTTGAAACAGCATTGAAACAAAATGAGGGCAGTCAAAACATTCTGAGTTTTGAAGTAGCCCAGCTGAGTTCCCTTCCCCAGTGCTAGGATCAGGCTAGGGAACAGAACTCAGCCTGATTGCTCAGTTCCCCTCCCCAGTGCTGTGATCCATTGGGCTGAGGAAGGGAACTGAGCCAGGTTGTTCACTTCCCCTCCTCAGCACTGTGATCGATGGGGCTGGGGAAGGGAACTCAGCCCAATCGCTCAGTTTCCCTCCCCAGTGCTAGGATCGGGCTGGGGAAGGGAACTCAGCCCAGCTGAGCTGAGTTCCCCTCCCCAGTGCTTGGAATGGGCTGTGGGCTGGGGAAAGAAACTCAGTGCAACTGAGTTCCCTTCCCCAGCACTACCATCGGGATGGGGAGGGGAACTCCACCCAGCTGAGCTGAGTTCCCTTCCCTAGCCCGATTGATCGCAGTGCTGGGACAGGGAACTGAGTGATGGGGCTCAGTTCCCTTCCCCAGCTTGATTGGGCTGGGGAAGGGAACTGAGTCCCATCACACAACCTCCACAGACCTCCTGGGGTTGTGGCCCCCAGTCTGCCTACTGGATAAGAGAAGCTAGATGCTGCTGCCTGGGATCGGCAGCGTGCTGGCGCTGGCTTCCCTCCCTCAGCTAGCAGGCAGATCAGGGGCCTGCAGCCCTGGGAGGACTGGCACAGGTCCCGCAACCCTCCTGGGGTTGCGGGCCCCTGATCTGCCTGCCAGCTGAGAGAGACTGTTTCAAGCTTCCCCATTATAGCCTATGGGTGAAACTTGTCACTATTTTGACTAAACAAAATGGAACAGCAGGTTTGAATCCAAACTAAAATTGAAACAAAACACTGTTCCGTTGAAATGCAACTTAAAATGGAATGGTGCTGTTTCGTACAGCCCTACCAGTTAGCTACAGATTCAAAGACTCCGATTCCCATGAAACATTGTAGGTTCATTTAAAACAAACTCACTACCCTTATATGGAATACACATCCAGCCATATCATATTAACAAAAAGTCTGGTTTTGACCAATATCTGATCTTTTCTCCAGATGATGAATAGCACTATAGTCTGTGTTTTTCTAGCAAATCTTTAAGAGATGCTTTCAAGTAAGGTTGTAAAGATATAATTATCTCTTGCCCATTGTGGCTGGCTTATAAAATCCATCCTTCTATTACTTTTGTGGTTATGGAGTGCTATTAAGTGGTCAAGTAAATACTTTCCTAGATATTGAAGAAAGAAGGTAGAAAATATTTGTAACCTGTAGCTTCCCTAGAATACTACTTAATTGAAGATCAGGAAAGATTCTTGCTATACTAGACTATTTATAATCCCATTTACTGTCGTCATACCTCTTTTGAACCACTTGTGATTACTAGCTTGCTGTTAGTTCATAGAGAGGAGTCATGGAGATTATACCACAGGCCAGACATGTTTGTTTAAAAATTTGTCTGTTAAGAATGGAGCTAAGACAATTAGATCATTGATGGGGATTGTTAAAGGAATGCAAACCCTTCCTTCTCAAGGTAATCTTTTTTTTGTGGGGGGGAGGATGGAGGGAGGGTGGAGGGAAGGGCTGAAATGTTGTTAAAATGTGGTGATGGTTTGGTGGTTAATGGGAATAGATTTGTTGATTTCTGCCATTGTGGAGAGGCATCCACCTCCCAGAGAGTACCATGAGCAGCTGCTGCTCATGGGAGACTTGAGCATCTCTGTGTCAGAAAAGGGACACATGGCTCAGAAGACTGAGTTACTTTCTCATTCCTCTGGGTAGATTCACTTGATGGTATAACTGAGGCAGGTTGACAAGGAATGATCTCACTGTGGCATCCAGTCCATCCCTTGTCCTCACCAGAGCATGTGAGCATTGAGGCAGTGCCCACTTAACTCAGCCTGTCATCAGGTTTAGCTTTATTACTAGTAACCACTCCAGGGATTTTTATTCCTCCAAAATAATCTTTTGATTGTTGCTTCAGTTCTAGAGACACATTTTCCACCCATTTCTCAGTTTACTGAGAAATGTTTGTGCATGACTACAGTAATTCCATATAGCTAAAGCCCTGCATGCTTATACAGGGGCTTATAACCAGGTCTAAGCAACTTTGTTCAGCCATAGACACATTGCACTTAAAAATGAAACGTTACCATCAGGTCACCGGGGTTTCATTTGTGTATCAAGATAAATTAGCGACTTGGGCACAATGAAACACTTTGGAAAGAATAAACCTAATCCTGAAGCTGCAGTTTTGGGGGTTTTTTTTGTTTTTTAATGCCTGTTCCCTTTGATGCTTCTCCTTTTAAGCTAACCTCACTGAAGAGAATACAAATTTCCAGCCCAAGCTAGAAATTGGGAGGAATATTGCACAAGGTTAATCATGTAGATTTTGAAGAGAAAAAAAAGAAGCCTGACATGACATTATAAACTGAATATAATAAAGGTTTCCACTGGTACTAATACTAGACAGTAATGTCCAAGCTCTGCTAGTAATTGGATCTGCCAGCTGGTAAGGCCAGTTGCATTGCATACATTTGTATTGTTGATCCGTTTGGATTTTTTTGTTTTTCCTCTTGAAATGTATTCTGTCACTTTCATTTGTGTTCTAATGGACACAGCAGCCATTGTCCATCTTCATAGGTAAAGAGTTCAACCGTCTCCTCCACTACATGTGCACTCAGAGTGGTTGAGTTGCTCCAGCTCTTGTAGTTTCTTTCTTGGTACATAGCCCAGGGCTGTAAATAGCCCAATACCAGACCTTGTATTTGTGATTTTTATTACTTTAATATATTTTAAAAGAAGGAAAACTAAGAGCTTGGGGCAGCAAAGATGAAGCAAAACTTTGTGAGCACATATGTTTTTCCCAGTACGGCTGGAATTCCTTGGAATTGTTGCAACCCAAACCCAAGGAGCTGGGCAAGGGGAGTTGAAATTGAAGGTGAGCTGTATTTTAGTAGAACCACAAGGTGATGAGCTGTTTCAGCATCTGACAGCAGGTATGTAAGAGATGGACATTACTAAATAATTAGTTGTGGATGCTGATATAGGAAGGAAACAAAATAGCCTGCCCAAAGTCACACTGTACAGGCCTGCAGCCCTGAACCCACGTCCTTGACCTGACTCGCACAGCTGTATACCCGTAACCTGCCACCCTACTGCTGTTCCAAGTGGTATCTGAAGCCTCCAAGAGCCTGAGCTTCCACCCACTCACTGGCATCTATCGTGGCTAGTTTCTATCATCTGACCTTCCACTTCCTGTTCCTTTTTTGGGCCTTAAGTGAAAAGGGAAGCATCTGGATAAACGGGGCTCTTCCTGATCCTAGACTGCTAATGTATTCACTTCTTGACCACCTGGTTCCCTGACCTGCCTTGTTCCTGGACTCCATTTGCCCCCTCCAACTCTGTTTTTTACCCCAAATCTTGTTCCCCAATTGGCCTCTAAGTCTGGCCACTGACATACAGCAGGCTAGTGGCGAGACCAGAATTAGAACCCAGATCTAACTCCCAACCCAGTACCTTGTCTGCTAGCTTGTCTCAAATACCAACATTTAAATTGGCCTCCCAAGCATTTTGGACGATCTGCCTGTGACAGTTTTGAGAGCAGCTAAAATCTGGATCTGGGTTCTGCTCATCAGGGATTTGGGGTCCAAGATCTATGTTCTGGTCCATGTTTAGTAGATGTACCTGCAGAAAACCTGGAGCCAATCTTTAGTTTGGCTGCTTCAGGCTGGACTAGATTTCAGAGGATGCAATAAAAGCCATCTGTATGTAACCCTAACCACAGTGCTACCCACGGCCATGTCCAGATTCAGGGTCCTGGGGGGGGTCCCCCCCCCAAAAAACACCGTTCTCCAATTCCCAGACACAGCCCCTTGCGCCGAGTGATAACTGAAACATTTATCACCCACACAGCCCCAGGCTGTTTTCTCAGTTAACTCTCCCCAGAGCCTTCCCAGTCTACCTTATGCTTTTTCCTCCACATGGGTCCCACTGCCTCACAGAGGAGAAAAGGATACCATGTTGTTTTCTCCCTGTCACTAATTGCAGCTTCTCTTCACAGGCAGGCTGCAGTGTGGTTCTTGCCTGAGCCATGCAGTCCCGGGGCTCCCTCCCTTTTCTGTGCCTGCTGTGTCCTGGGCAGAGATGATCTGGCCCTGCTGCTGGATGTGAGGAAGCCAGCGGCAGATTCGGTAGCAGGGGAGTGGTGAGCAGCTGGCTGCGCCAGATTCAGCAGTGGGAGAAGGGGGGTGCTGAGCAGCTGGACGTGAAGCAGGTGGCAGTGCGGAGTTGCCACACTGCTCCAACTGGCTCTGCAGGCCCCCCCAAAGCACAGGGCCTGGGGCAGTCTCCCCGATTTTCCCTCCTTAGTTCAGTCATTAGAGAAAGAGAGGTAAGTTACCAGAGTTTAGGTTCCACATACCACTGATGTGCATAAAAATGTTGCTTCCTCAGGCCCTGCGTTAAATTGTTTGTATGTTCAGCCCTGACATTTTTAAGGGGAAGGGAGATTACAAGATGCTATGTCTGATTTTTTTTCATGACCCTCCCCACTCAACAGGTTACGATGCAAAGTTGTCATTATGGGAAAGCATAATTCTGTACCATGTCTGGTTCCAGAGTCAAAATTGTTTTAAAGTAATGGTAGGTGCCTCTTGGCAAAGATGTTAGCAAGTAAACTAGGTTCCCCAGTATAGGTGAATCATGGGGGGAAGTACAGGGGGACATGTGCCCCCCCCCGAGATTAGCCACCATTTCCCACTTCTGTGGGGTGTCACTGCTTGCTGCCACCACCACCACCCCCTTGCTGCTGACACTGCCACTGGCTTCTGCGGATGGTCACTGGTCACTGCCACTGGCTTCTGCGGGCAGTCACCAATTGCTGCTTACAACTTCTGCCCCCACCCCTGCTGACGATGCTGCTGCCAGCTTCTGAAGGCAGTCACTGCTCTGCTGACGTTGACGCCGATGCTGATGTTGCCACCCACAAATTGCACCCGCCAGTCTCATGAGTCAACTGTTCCTGTTCACCAGGATTGGAGACCAAAGCCTTGAGGTAAGTGGGGAAGCGGGTGACCTGGTGGAAGCACAAGTAGGATGAAGCAACAGGGGAGATCCTCATTCTTCCTAAGAAAGTAGGGCAATTGGCTCAGGTGTCTGTATATGAATGCATGGAGCCTGGGAAACCAGGAGGAATTGGAAGTCCTGGCACAGTTGCGGAACCATGACATGGTTGAAATAACAAAGACTTGGTGGGGTAGCTTGAATGACTGGAGTATTATCATGGATGAGTACAAACTGTTTAGGAAGGACAGGCAGGGGAGAAGAGGAGGAGGAGTTGTGTTTAATGTAAGAGCTGTACAATTGCTCAGAGCTTAGGTATGAAACTGGAGATAAGCCTGTTGAAAGTCTCTGGGTTACTGTCAGAACAGAGAGCAACAATGGTTGATCTATAGCAGACCTCAACCACAACATCACCCAACCAGGAGGCTGAAGTGGATGAGGCTTTCTTCAAACAGCTAGAGGAAGGTTTCTGATCACAGGCCTGGGTTGTTAAGGGGGACTTCAGTCACCTTGGCATTTGCTGGGTTGGCAGTGCAGCAGTACACAGACAATCCAATACATTTTTGTACAGTGTTGTGGACAACTTCCTGGTGCAAGTGTTGGAGAAGCCAAATAGAGTTCATGCTTTTCTTGATCTGCTGCTCTCAAACAGGAAAGAACTGGTGGGGAATGCAGTAGCGGATGGCAACTTGGGCAACAGTAACCATGAGATAGTTGCAAGCAAGCTAAGAAAATCTTGGTTGGATGTCTAGTTGGCAGCCTGTATTAAGTGGAATGCCCCAGGGGTCAGTCCTGGAGCCAGTTTTGTTCCATAACTTCAGCAGCCATCTGGAAGATGGGATAGAGTGCGCCCTCAGCAAGTTTGTTGATGACACTGAGCTGGGTGGAGTAGTAGATCATAAGCTTATTAGTTTTATTTTATTTTCTTATTCATGTTATTTTCCCACCTGATAACTCAACGCTTTTTATGAATCAAGGTTAATGTTGTCAGACAGTCTAAACCTTAAGGATTGGGTCTCTGTCTACAGATTGTGGAGTGTCCCACGTAAGATTTGTCCCACAGGGAATCTCTTTCCTCCAGACATCACAGTGCAATATCAACTTCCAGATGCCAGAGGAAGGATGTTTTCTTCTAATCTCCCACAAGCTCAAAAGGCCCCGAGTGTCAATCTCCAATAATAAGGATGACTACCTCTGGTCAGTGACTTTTGGCTACAGCATGCATCAAAACAGTTGATGTTGATGTCTACACATACTGTATCCAATCCAATGAAGAGTGGATCTCAACCAGCAGCCTGAGGTAGAATGTAAGGTCTGGATCTAAAACTATCCAGATTTTCAATCCTGAAAATGCATAGCTACATAAATAACTTGACTTACGGGGAGTCACAGGAGTGTGTTTAGTGCTATTGCACAGATGCAGTGACACCTTACAGTGTGTGTGCAGGATTAGAACCTACCAGGGGCTGGAAGTTAGGTGCCCAATCCACACTTGAAGTTTATCTGGGTGCCCAACTTCCATCTTTCTTTGTCACTGAATACATCACTTGTAATTATCTTATTCCAGATGTGACTGTGCAACAAGGAGCCTTGCATATAATAGGTTAATATGCCTGGCTATTAACCCTTCATACTGCAGGTGCAGAATATTTAAAAATAGACTATAAATTGCACTGATTGCTGAGCAGCTGTGTGAAGTATATTGTAATATATATGTTTTTAGCCTTTTAATTAACAGATTTGTTTTATCTGTTATGTATGAGGAAAATTATTTTGTAAGGGGTGGCGTACTAAGAAAAAGATATCACAAAACTTGAGCTGGTATATGAGAGATCTGCTTCAGTTAAGGAGAAAAGATGAGCTGATTAGTGGAGGGACAGAGTGAGAGAGGGATTTAAACCAAAACTCTGAGAATCAAACACATGAAGGGAAGAGGCTAATGTGGTGAAATGAGCTGTAACAAAACCCTGCTGGGAATTTTAGCTATTTGAAACAAGTATTTAAAAAATTGTAATTGGGAAATGATGTGTGTCAAGCAATATGTCACTTGACTGAAAACCTTGCAAGGGATTGGAGGATGGGGCATGTGGAAAGAAAATTAAAATTGCATAACACATCACCCTTGTGGACATGCTCTAAAATAATTCCCTGCTTCTCAGTTAGCATCCCTGATGTGCTGTCTTGTAGCATTTTGTATTCCCATGCAGAGTGCGTTTCTCCTTAAGAGAAATTAAAACGATGGGAGAGTCAGTGTGTCACCTTCAATAGCATCACAAACTTTTCTGCTTCATTCCAGGGGGCAATGGGGAGGGAGGAAAAAAGGAAAATGTTGCTCAGGCCCATGAAAAAAAAAGTGACTATTAAGGAAACAAGTTTATAACTTGACAGCAGGCTCTTACCTGGAGGAATAATAATTATATCAACCCGAGAAAACATCCAGACAGGACTTTGGTAGAAATAAATTACTTCTATCCATTATTTGCTTGCAGGACTTCCTTGCTCACTGTATGACCCAGGGCACATCTCATGCTTATAAAATATTTGATCTTTCTGGACTCTGTCAATAATGGCTATTCAACTCAGATGTGGTTTCCACTGTAATAAATTTCAGCAAAGTCTTGCCTTACCTTTCAAAATGTCATCATTAGAGTCCTTTCCTCCCCGACTTTATATCTGTTTTCCTATTTTTATTTGGGAAATCTTTAAACACTCAACAGCATCTTTTCCCTTTCGTTTCTCTTACTTGTCTCTGTCACTTGGCTCAGGCCACGCTGTAAATTGGACCCTTTTATATTCTTTGCATCACTTTTGTTGGTGGGTCTTTCTCCATATTAGACCTGGGCCCCCTTGTGGTCTCCTAAAGTAGCCTGCCAAGATTGAGGCCTGAGGAGATATGGCCACAACAATATTTGGGTCAGCCCTAAGGGTTGCCCTCAACTACTCGAATCGCATGAGCTTGCCCCTTCCCCGTCTTTATCTTGAGGCCTGCAACACAAGTCATTCACATAGCACTTCACATTTCTCAGTATAGTCCTCCTGTAAGTTAGTCTGCCTGTATCCTCTGCGCTTGATTCTGCTTACAAGTGAGAGAGACAGCCAGTGGGCAGTAGAAATTGTGGCATTATTGATGGTGGGCTTCCAGGTTCAAGACTTGCAGCACGAGGGTAAGTCCCAAAGACACTGTGGAAAGAGAAGCGGGTTAGGAACCAAGTGGGAGGAGGCTTGCGTCCAGTTTAGGGATGGTCAGCAAAAACATGGGTTTAAGGGTAGTTGTAATACTGATCTTAATGATCAGTTTAGAACTATTGTGCAAGTAGACCATTATGAACAGCACAAGTAGGGAAACAAGAGCTTTGAAGCATGCTTTAAGTGCCTGAAAATGTCATGAACCACTAAAGATGCTGAAGCACTGAAGATTCTGAAGACAAGCTATGCACATTTTCTCCTGCTTTATTGATTAAATGTGATATTTTCATGCAGTGTTATTTAGCAATGAATAATGCGTGTAAAGTGGGCAATGAGAGCCCATTACTACCTGACTGACTACATGAGAGGGCCTGATTTATGATTTTAATTGGATGGAGCGGCCATCTTGCTTTCAACCCCTGATCTTTTCATTTCTATGTGTTTGAGAATATTGCTGCTTCACTTCACTTTTTTTTTTAGTTAGTTGCATAGATTCATAGATGCTAGGGTTGGAAGGGACCTCAATGGATCATTGAGTCTGACCCCCTGCCCATGCAGGAAAAAGTGCTGGGGTCATGTGACCCCAGCCAGGTGCTTGTCCAGTCTCTTCTTGAAGATCCCTGAGGTAGGGAAGAGCATCCAGATTCTGGCAACCCTAACCATGAAGAAGTTCTTTCTGATGTCCAACCTAAATCTACTCTCTATCAGCTTGTGGCCATTGTTGCATTATGTGACAGTCTGTGATCCTCACATAAAAGGGTGGTATATTTATAATATATTATTACACTTCTGTAGTAACATACTTATTATTATACTTCATGGTAATTAATGAGGATAGCCTAATAACCATTCAATAATTGTGCTGATTCAGGAATTATTCAATTATAATGATTTTTAACAGCCATAGCAAAAACAAACAACAATAATAGTGAGTTGTTTTAATCTGTCTTCCTGGTTGTGAGCCCTCAGGGTTCATGTTTTCCTTTTTTGTTTGTTTTTTCTCCCCACCTTCCCTTTTCATAGATTTCATAGACATTAGGGCTGGAATGGACCTCGGGAGATCATCGAGTCCAGCCCCCTGCCCAAAGGGCAGGAAGTCAGCTGGGGTCATAAGATCCC
>NW_017728886.1:112237519-112242543 GCF_001723895.1 Crocodylus porosus
TCTAAGATCTTCCCCAGGATAGAAGTCAGGCTAATGGGCCTGTAGTTAGCCGGATCCACTCTCCTCCCTTTCTTGAAGATCGGCACCACATTTAATCACACAGTGTGTCAACTTTTAATCATAAGCACAAGGAATTTTTGTTAAATACAAACAGAATTGTCTGTATATTCACTGGAATTTTTGGAAGCTGGGGGGGAAAAAGGTATAACCAGACTTGCAATAACTGAGTTGGCAACAGTGTATATTGTTTATGTTCATGTCTGTCTAAACATTTGTAGTTATTCTCATTGCCTGGATGACAGTCCGAAACAGTAGGCAGTTATAAAGGGGAGCACCTTTGCAAGAGCCAGACCAAAGAAACAAAACCAAAAAACTAGGTAGATTCTAAATAGAATTTATATCACTTCTAATAGCACTGCAGAATAACATATCTTGTGTAGTAAACAGAAAGGATTCCTTCCCAGAACCACTACTGCAGAAAAGTAAACAAACTGAAGCCCTCAAAACCTTCATGCATGCCCTATGCTTTACCACAGCACTGGGAACTAGTGGTCACTTTTTTTTTTGTAATCCAAAATCTTGCACCACTGCTAGAGACTGGAAAGGGGTTGAGATATTGAAACCACAAACTGTAGTCACCTAACTCTGTTTTTTGAGTGTATTCCATTTTTTATGTCTCCACTAAATAAGCTGTGGTCTCTAAATGCATTCCCATAGTTACTATCTAATGCAGCCTGCTTTCTAGCTCTTTCAAGGTAAGCCACATGCCTTTGCAAAGATAGACCTGTGGAAGGATAATGACATATTTTTAGTACTGGTATTTATGCAGGTATTTGTGTAGTGATATTTATAACCTAGAACATGTTTAAACTGATGTTAAAAGGAGTAATTTGCTCAGTAATACTCAGAGATGTAATTAATTCCAAACTGAACCATGGGGAAAGACTAGTGCATTGTGGTTCCTGCTAGCCAACCAGCACACCACTCAGATCCAAGGGTAGCCTAAGGACAGGGAAGTGAATAAGGAGGAGAGAAAAGACTGGACTATGAAGGGGTAAGGGGTGATGGGATCATGGGTCAGTCACTTCTTCCCTTTCTTGGGTGGAACAAGCAGAAAAAAACAACCCAAATTGGGTTATGACTATAGGTCCCCCTTGCTTTGTGCTGTACATGCATTCCTGGAAAACGGTGTGTGAACTTGAATTCGCCTAAAGGGAACCCACTTTACAATGCAACAAATAGGGATATGTTCCAAGTTCTTGACTGTATCGACCCCTAGTCCCATTTCTACCACTTTTACAAGACAGGTTTGTTACTCACCAACAGCAGACAGTACACACAAGCACAGGGCACTATCATAATGGAGATGGCAACTACAGAAACACGCGTCGCAAACAACAAGCGAGGAGCACAGATCCACGCAGGAAACTATATTTTGGTGTGGGTCACTCCTACAATGCACCTCACAAAGCAGCTGCCTGCGGGCTGCCAGCACACTGATTGCCTAAGAGTGAATTTACCTTGCATATAATGAATTTTTGGTATAGAAAGGGTCATTGCATAAGAGCGAAATCACACATACAGAACACACATAAGTGAGGGAAGCCTGTATTACAAAGTCTGGAAGAACTTTGTACACAAGGGGCCTGCCCAGGTAAGTCAAGGAGCCCTAGGAGAAATCTGTACATGTCTTGTGGTGGTGTTACAGAATATTATATGAAGTTTCTCATGGGACTTGTCTGTCTTTCTCTCAGCCTCCCTTATATTCACAAGGGAACACAAGCACTCTGCTTTGACTCTGGACTTAGTCTTATTCCCAGTAAAGTCAATGGGATGTTATCATTGACTTCTGTAGTAGCAGGCCTTGGGAATCCTTCAGCCACCTTTGTAACCCTTGTTTCTTTAACAAGGATAAAACTCCACGAGAGCGTATCTGCCCTTTTATTTTGAGTCTAAATTAGTAATGATGCAAATATTAATTCTTTAGATGAGACCTTAATACCAAAGGCTTGTGTGGAGAAATCTGGAGGCTCTGTGTTAAAATAGATGTTTTTTCTTTTTTGTTGTGCTTGGTGCTATGTCGTTTATTGTTGCTGTTCTCTACCCAAGCGCTGACTGCATTTTAGTCCTGTCATGTTATCAGAGCCTGAGTGACTCGGGATGAAGATGGTAAAATCAATGTGAACTATTTATGGTCCATGTATAAAATAAGTAATTGGTAACTAATAGTTTAAATGAATATTGTTTTTGTGGAATCAATAGCATTGTCTGAAAGAGATTTTCTGAAAGAGACTCTCAGTTTTCATTTTTAAAATTGTATGAATAGTAGCTGGTTCATTGGAGAAACTTGCTTTCTTTCTTTGCTTCTTTATTTTTTTAAAACAAAAAAACCCAAACAAAACAAAAACCAACCCAAAAACAAACGAACATTTCCTGAGCATTATAAATTCACTGGAGAAGCATTTTTTCTGGTACATTTCACTAAGTTATTTCTTCAAAAGAGATTGTGCAGTAAAACTCTTCCCTTGCTGGCTTTATTTGAGTGATGATATACTTAATAATTTATCACTAGCACAGCAAATTACATCGGGTGTCACTAACATACACCAAATGGTTAGCAATGGATTACAAGATTTAACTATGGCAAAAACCTTACACATGACCAGACCGACCCCATGCTGTTTTGTTTTTACAGAATCATAGCTGCTCTTAAAAAACTTGATTGCTTGAACATTAATAGATTCACAGATTGTTAGGGGCTGGAAGTGACCTCACAGATCATTGGGTCCAGCCCCCCTGCTGTAGGCAGGACGACAAGCAGGTGAGGAGGTATGGTTTGCTCCTGGCTGCCTTTCAAAGGTGACAGGAGCCAGGGGCAGCAGAACCCATGGGGAGCCTGCAGGACCGAGCAGCCCAGCCCCACTCCACCCCCAGCCATTTCCCTGCCTTCCTGCCCCCGCAGTGCTCCAGCATCATATGGCCCTGGGCTGCATCACCAGATTGAGAAGCGCAGGCCATGCCAGGGCCAGGAGCAGGAGGGTTGTGTGTGTGAGTATGTGTGTAGGCAGGGGCAGAGTGTGTGTGTGTATGTGTGTGTAGGCAGCGGCATGGGGGGGGGTGTCCTACACCCCCCCACCATACACATGCACTCACATCCCCCTTGCACTGCCATACATGCAGACCCCCACACCCACACTCCTTCACAAACCCCAGCCACCTTCTTCCCATACATAGCTCCCCACAAATCCCATACCCCACATATCCACACACATACCCACATGCTCCCACACCTACACGCATATCCATGCCCACAGACACAACCATGCCCTCCCCCACATGCCACATACCCCCCACTCCACAACACACAAGGCTAAGACTTCATTTTAAGCTATTGTGCAATCACCTCTATGTACACTGTTATCGGGTTAGTGGGGTATCACCCATTCCTCTGGTTCTCAGCTGCCATGACTTGGATCTTATGAAGGATGGAAAGGGATTAATGAGATGTTAATTAGTACCTGCAGAATAACCAGTCCTGACCCATTATGTTGATCAATGCACTTCAAGGGAAAAGATAGGAAAAGTAATATAGTGGCCCAAGTTGGAGATGGCAACTCTCCACAATCTGAGTAGGCTGAAGGAGCCAAGCAGTCCCAGAGGAAAAAGCATTGAGTGATTGACATAGGTGACTCCATCCTGAGAGGTATAGAGAGCCCCATCTGTCACCAAGACCCCTGGACACGCGAGGTCTACTGCCTACCCAGAGCAAAGATTCAGGACATGAAGGGGATGATCCAGGCCATGATCCAGCCCACCAATTACTACCCCATGGTCCTAGTCCATGTGGGGACTAATGATGTGGCCAGGAGAAGCCCTGATCACCTGATGGCGGACTACCATGCTCTGGAGGGCGTGCTGAAGGAGATAGGCACAGAGGTGGTTTTCTCTTCTGTCTTACCAGTGAGCAGACATGGAAGACAGCATGTGACATGCATCGCAGAGACCAACTGGCAGCTTTGGGAATGGTGTCTCAAGGTGGGCTTTGGCTTCCTTGACAATGACCCGCACATTACAACAAGAGACATGCTCGAATGGGACGGGCTCCACCTTTCCCCTAAAGGCAAGCATGTGTTCTCTTCTAGGTTGGTGGATCTCCTCCAGCGGGCTTTAAACTAGGCTCATCGGGGGAAGGGGAAGACGAGGGCAGAGGAAGTCTTGGACTGCCAAACTAAGCAACACCCACAAGTACTGCCCAGGCTAGACCGATGAGCGGAACATATACGCAGGTAAGCAACAGGGGCCAGGGTAATGCTGAAAGTAGGGAGCCAGTGCACACATCCTCAGGGGGCCTCAAATGCCTCTAGACCAACGCTCATAGTATGGTAAACAAGCAGAAGGAACTTACCCTCCTGCTAGCTGACACCAACCCAGACATAGTGGGGCTCACTGAAACGTGGTGGGACACAACACATGACTGGGTGGTGAATATCAAGGGCTATAGGCTGTACAGGAGGGATAGGACAGGGAGGAAAGGTGGAAGTGTGGTGCTCTACATTAAGGAGATATACACATCCTTGTCAATTAGCAAAGAATCAGAGGAGGGGGCACTCTGACATGCTCTGGGTTAGAATACAGGGCAATCAAGAGGAAAGAGATTTAATGGTGGGGGTCTACTACAGACCACCCAATCAAGGGGAAGAGCTAGATCAGGAATTCTTAAGTCAGCTCATGAAGGTAGTTAGGTCAAAGGATGTGGTCATCATGGGTGACCTGAACTTTCCAGACATCTACTGGGAAGAGCAGTCAGCCAGGTCTGAACTCTCACATAGGTTCCTAGCCAGAATGCAGGACCTCCATCTAACCCAGGAGGTGCACAGCCCCACCAGGGGAGACACCTTGTTGGACCTGGTGCTAGCCACTGGCAAACACCTGGTGAAGGGGCTGCAGGTGCTTGACCACCTGGGCGACAGCGATCATCGCCTGCTGGAATTCACCATCCAGCGCAAGGTGGCAAAGGCCTACAG
>NW_017728886.1:112242554-112259124 GCF_001723895.1 Crocodylus porosus
TGGCAGAGGGTAGATTTAAGCTAGATATCAGGAGGTGCTACTTCACGGTCAGGGTGGCTAGGATCTGGAACCAACTTCCAAGAGAAGTGGTGCTGGCTTCTATCCTGGGGGTCTTTAAGAGGAGGTTGGATGAACACCTTGCTGGGGTTGTTTGACGCCAGTACTCTTTCCTGCCATGGCAGGGGGTCGGACTCAATGATCTGCTCAGGTCCCTTCTGACCCTCCTAACTATGAAACAATGAAACAAGTTTGAGTCTCTTACTGAATCATGCTGGGACTCAAGAGGAGACCTGCAGCTGCTGGATCTTTCAGGTAAGTGTCAGCAGGTGACTCATTGGGGTTAATTATCTAGTTAGTAGTTTGTGTGTTGGGCAGCTTTGACTCTGCACTGCCTGATCATGTAGGGAGTCTCTGGCTTCCTTGCTCCACATGAAGTATTCAAAATGTAATTCCCACTCGTTTGCTAATACGTCTTTAAATGAAAATGAGGCGTCTCCCTGCCCAAGCCTTTATATGGTGCCACTAATTGCCTCATTAGCCATGGGTGCTCTCCATGTTCCTTGCTCTATACAGGTGCATGAATCTGAGGAGAGCCTGGGGTTAACCTCCCCCCCCCCCATATCAGCTTCTAGTGTCCTCAGATACTCCAGTTTCACTGGGTTCTAGCCTGGGAATTACCCTCTCCCTTACTGAGGGAACTAATCGGCAATACTTGCTCATTGCAGTAGATCCACCGCCTGACACCTCCACCTTTCCCATGCTCCTTGGCACCGCGGGATATGCCGGCAAGGTGGTTCTTCAGCCGTTGTCTGCCACTTTCTTCAGGGATCCCCCACCTTTATGCCTCCACTCTCCACACCTTCCCCAGCACCATGGAATTTACCGGCAAGATGATTTCTTCCAGGCGTCGCCCCGTTGTTTCCTTTGGGAATCCGCCACTTAGCATCTCTGTTTTGCACGTACTAAATACCTCCAAGCTTCGTCCCTTCCCAGGGTCCATCCGGGTCTCTTGTAAGTCCCCTTCTCTTCTTCCAAATTCCATCGTCCCTGTCTGCTTCACCTGGTACCTGAAGGTGTTTTCTTCAGGGCTTTCCCTTTCTTTTATTCCTAAAGCTCGTTTCCCATTGGCTGCCCATGTTGGGGATGGGGAGTCTTCCCCCAGCTATCAAGGATTTTCCCCAAGTAACAGGGTTCCTAACAGAGGCCCTGTTACATATGCTATACAAACGCATGTAAATCAGGACACAATTTTTTTTAAAATCAAATTAATGAATGTTGTATAAGTTTTCTTTTGGAATATAATTTGGTATTTTTTTGGTTCTGAGATGGCAAAACTCCTTACTAAAAATAGTAATTCTGGGGGTAGTGGGGGGAGGGATTTCTGGTGGCAAAGGTCAGGGGCTAGGGGTGGCCGGACTTCTGGTCACAAGATGGTGACCAGGGGGTGGGGCAGCTGTCAAGAGGTGGGGCTACCCATGCGGCCCTCAACAGCTTGCCCTAACTTGGTATGCGGCCCTCCGCTTGAAATAATTGCCCATCCCTGATCTAAGATGAATTCTGGCACAGTAATCCCTCCCCACATGGAGGAGTAATACCTGGGGGAAAACAGGTAACCCTAAGGGACAATACTAACCGGCCCTAGTCCCCTTGACTGGCTGGAGTCCAGGGACACAAAACCTCTCCTGAACACCAGGGCTTCACTTCTCCTCTCTGGAGACCTTTGCCTCTTCCCCTTTGAGGACCCCAATCCCCTACATGGGAACTGGCTCCTGGGCCCTCTGGTGGAATTTGGCTGATCTCTCTCCCTCGGGGTTATGCTGGCAAAATTCCCACCCTGCCAGGGACCTGTGGGTTTGCTCAGCCACTATGCTCAGCGGAAAGGCCCGAGCTGCCTTGTGTTGCTATTAGGGCCTACCGACCTCTGTCTCCAGCAGGGATGCAGGGCCCGTGCTGCCACAGGGTTTTCTTTGGCTCTCTGCAAACCCTGTGCACTGGTGGGACCTCAGCTGCTCGTGGAGTTAGGGACCTACACTGCTTCGTGCAGCCACAGAGTCTTTTCAGTTCGGCCTTGACTTCATGTACCAATCTATGAACCATG
The DNA here is from genome assembly GCF_001723895.1 of Crocodylus porosus. Classification (NCBI taxonomy): domain Eukaryota; kingdom Metazoa; phylum Chordata; order Crocodylia; family Crocodylidae; genus Crocodylus; species Crocodylus porosus. Next base: position 112,244,653 of record NW_017728886.1, read on the forward strand.
GGACCACTTGCAAGGTCAGGGACCTGGGCTGCTTCATGCAGCCTCACAGTCCTGTCAGCTGTCCGAGGGTTCCTGCCTCATGCAGGATAGGGGACCCATGCTGCCTTGTGCAGCTACGGTGGTCCCTTCAGTCCTCCACCAGCCCTGTGCACTGCTCTGTGCACTGGAGGGGCTGGGCTCCTGCCTTGTGCAAGGTTGGAGACCCATGCTGTCTTGTGCAGCCGCCAAGGTTCTGTCTGCTGTCTGGATCCTCCATGCACCGACCTGTGCACTGTCACTGCACTCTTTCCACAATGGCTGGGAGGCAACTGCCTGCTGCTTCTCCTTTACTGCAGCGGTCACCACTGCAAGGAGCTGGGGCAGAACCACGGTCTGCTGCCTGCATGTCCCTGCCCAGAGCAAGCAGGCTGCACATTGCAGTTCTGACAGCTCTTTGCAGTGGTGACAGCCTGATCTGAAGCAGGGGCAGACCTATGGTCCCCTGCCTGTGCACCACTGCCTGGAACGTGCAGGCTACAGATCAGAGATCTGGCAAGTATCAAGCTCCCCATCAGCTGATGGTACCCACAGCTGTGCACCATGTACCCCAGCTTCTGGGACCCCCAGTTAATCTTGGCTCCCAACTGTGCGGGCACACCATGCACTTCTGTGGTTGGGCCCCCCATCAGTTGATTTGGGCTCCTAGCCCTGGGGGCCAACCTCACGGCTGCGGTCCCCGGCCTGGCTGCATGTTCAATTAATCGTATGATAAAAACCAACCATCAAGTTATTACAGTGCTCCTTCCTGCCCATGGCAGGGGGCTGGACTCGATGATCTTCCGAGGTCCCTTCCAGCCCTAATGTCTGTGAAATCTATGAAATCTGTCTAGGTCCCTTCCGACTCATTGATTCTATGACTCTATGATTTTTTGTGCAATAACATTGTGGCTTATTCCTTGTTTTATCACACCATTAATTACATTAACATGTAGCTTGGTAACAACAACCGAATGTTAATCATGTCTTAAGTATAACATGTGCCAGGAGCACAGTAAGTACATTTAATGCATTGTTCTGCATTTGACTAGATCTGTTCTGTTGCCTTTGTTAATGTGACTTGCTGTAGGAAAACAAAAGGAAAACCTGCCATAATTTTTTCATGTTTTTTCATGTTTTTTCATTTTTTCTGAACCTTATTGGACAAATTTTAATCAGAAAGAGTGAAGATGGTTTGGATTCTGCACAAGCTCCTGTGTGGCATGGGGATTGCAGGGGAGGAGCTACCCCTTGTCGCACTGTGACCCCTGAAGCTCATGCAGAGGGATGCCAGCAGTGGGGACCTGCCTATGGCTCCTGTGGGGGGGAGGGGGGCGGACAGAAGCTGTCCTGTTCCCTCAGAAACCAAGCCTAGGGGGCAGTGTACAAAGGTCATCATATTTACCCTTGAGCATAAAAGTTATAAACTAAGTGTTTAAATACGTTCTTGATGAGTTATTAGTTGGTGTATCCTTTCATTTATTTATTGGTTCCTTGTTTAGCATGGGTAATTTGTATGCCTTCCCCAGGTATAAGGTGTATCAGAGAAGCCATTAATCTTTAAGCCACCATCCCTGGGTTTACGCTGTGTAACATTATTTATTCTATTGTATTAGTTATTTACAGGATAAAAATATAATTAAATTCTGTAAATAGTTTTATAATGGTCTGCAAGGTTGTTTTGTTTGTCAGGGGAGGCTCTCCAGTCAGGGACACTGCAGCAGGTACCTAGGGAGCTGATCAGGGCCACCAGGTACCCCAGGATCCCACTATTCAGGTGAGAGTGTGGGTAGCTCCAGGGTTACTTGATAGAGGTGTGTCGACCTGGACTCTGTGCTCTCGTTGTCCAGCTGGGCATGGACCCTAGACCCCAGGCTCTACATTTCTGCCTGCCTCAGCCCCACTCTCTGTCCCCCCGCCCAGCTATAGCTTTCCCCCAGCTGCTACCACTTCCCTACCTACTGCCTCGAGTGAGTGCTGCAGCAGGTACATGAGGAGGAAATGCTGGAAACAGGGGAAGCTGAGCATGTCCTCCAGTGGTTGCAGTAGTGACTGCTGCAGCCCCACCTAGAAGATGTGCATGCTGGCTGGGGCTTTCCCACACATGAGCATGGGAGCAAAGCTAAGTGGGGAACAATTAGTTGGTGGGTGTCCACAGGCCAGATGAAAACACCTGGTGAGCTGGATCCTGCAGGCTGTATTTTGCCTGCCCCTATTCTATCCTTTTTTCTTTCTCTCTGACGTAATCCTTCCATTCAAGAAGAACAGCTTCTTTTTAGTATTGAAGTGGTCAGACTGGGCCTTTCTCAATCACCTCCCCTGAAGAGAAGACAAGTAGAAGGACTATGGAAAGAGAGCTGTCCTAGGACTCGTATAAGATGCAATATTGCAAATACGAGGAAAGGATGCAAAGGGAGTTGACTGAGATACTCCAAATGAAAGCATCCATGATATCAACACAGAGGTAAGCTGATGAAGTTAGAGCAAATAATAGAGAAAAAATTGAGGAAAATCTACTTTCTTAACCTAGGACTGCAGTTGACCCAGTGGTAGATAGTTTGCAAGTAAAGAAAGCATTGCCCTTTAGCCCAAATAACCAACAGTGTAAGCAAGACAGTGCATCTGCCAGGACTTGGATAATGGAATGGGAGAGCAAAGATTAGTTCAGGAGACTGTAATGTTGACGTACTTCAACTAGCTTCAAACTAGCTAGATGAGCTAACTGCCCTACTAGGTATTTACTTTCTGGGCAGGTTTTAAAGTTTGTGCTGTCACAGCTGTCCTGCTGTCAGTATTCAAGTTACCTTGTTTGACAGTAACTTGAATGAACTGAATGAATGAACTGCAATGATCTAATATGGACATGAATGCCAGGGAACGCACGCCTGCTTTGCTATGAATACCTTTTTTAGAGCTTCTTTCCATAGACTACACCATGTAACTCCCTTGTGCAGGAGGTCACTGTACACACACAGCATGGGCAGAGATGTAAAAAGTAGCAATCATAGTTTTGACATTTTAGGTCTAACCAAGGTCAGAACCTCCCTTCTCCCTCCCTCCCCCCACCCCCCCGGACTGTCATGCACTTGGGAGGATCTGCTTAAAGAGAGATTCTGCACTAAATCAAAGTTTAAAATCTAAAGGCCATCTTCTAAAACAGGGGTGGGCAATGATTTCGGGCAGAGGGCTGCTTACCCAGTTTTGGCAAGCTGTCGAGGGCTGCGTGGGTAGCCCTGCCCCTTGACAGATGCCCCGCCTCCTGGTCACCATCTTGGGACCAATGCCTTGGGACCAATATCCCAGGGCCAGCACCAATGGGGCCCAGAGCAGGCCACAGGCTGGCAGGGGTCTGTGGAGCTGGTCTGGGTTGCACCAGCAGGGAGAGGGGGGAGCTGGCCCAGCTCCATAGAGCTCCTGCTAGCCGGGACCCTGCCACTCTGCTCTGTGACCTGCTGGTGCTGGCCATGGGACACCGGTGCAGGCCCTGCTCCTGCACTCGCTCACTCCCAGTGCCCGCCCCCCCAGCCTCGTGGTACAGGTGGGGGGCAGCACGCATCCCCAACCCCCTGCTTGCTGCTAGGAAAGGAGTTGGTGCAGAGCGTGGGGAAAAGTGGCCCTCTGCCCCATGGCCCATGCTCCCTGCTGCAGCTGCTTGCAGCCCACGCGGGGCTGTCCTGAGCAGGCACAGGCAGCCTCACATGGGCTGCAAGTGGCTTCAGTGCAGGGTACTGGGCACAGGGTGGGCGAAGGACCACTTTTCCCGCGCATGCCGCACCAGCTTGTAACCCAGCCCCGCACTGGCTCTGGGCTTGCCCGTCATGTCATTTTTGAAAGGAACCAAGGTCAGATAAATTTTAATTTTCAACTTTTTTTTAGGGGCCCCATGGGCCAGATAGAATGGCCTCATGGGCCAGATCTGGCCTGCGGGCTGTATTTTGCCTACCCCTGTTATAAATAAACCCATTGTAGGGTGGGAAATAGTGAGATGTTGTTCATGAGTGCCTCAGTGTAGGGGGAGATCCAGGATTTCCCAAAGGGGGCACAGTAGCGGCAATCTGCACTGCAGGTGTGGCTGCACCTTCTGCTCCCAGCCTTCCCCACTCCCACCACTGCAAGAAGGACCATGCCACAGGAGCCACTTGAAACTTTTTAAGTTCTTACAGCAGGTGAAAATACCCCTCCCTTCTCCTTTCTGCTCAGAGACAGTCCCTTCCCCTCCTCTTCTCCCTCCCCACCAACTCCCCTGCCTGCTGCTGTTGCTTTTTCCAGTGATCCAGTCCAGGGAAGCTCCAAAGCCAGCTGGGCTGAATAGGGCCTGGGCTTAGCTGGGTAGGGGACAAGAGCAACAGTGTGGTGGGAAAGTAGTTCCATCCACCCTGTCTGCAGCAGGTTCAGGGAAGGGAAACCCTCATCCATCCCTGCCGGTGTCCCCCAAGATGAGCCCATTCCTCATGCAGCAGGCACCTTTGGTGCTCCCTCACCAAGTTAGTTGGAGGTGGGGTTGGGTAAGGGTGTGCCTTTGAGCAGGAAGGGGGAGGGAGGGAGGATATTTCCATGTTTTAAGGACTTTACAAAAGGCTCTCATGGTGTGGTGCAATCCAGAAGGGTGCATTCACTCTACTGTACCCCCTCTGGATCTGCCTGTGCCTCAGTGACACTCTACCTAAAATCCTGCTTGTATTGTCTTTGTCAATTCCTCTTCATGGAAAAACCTGGGAATATTTTCAAAGTTTTTGTTCATTTTGTTCTATGGAATATGAACACAAAGCCTTAGATTGAAATTTTGTTTGGATCAGAATCAGGAATAGTTCATGAAGATGGGCCACATCCAGTCAGAGAGAGTACAATGTGATTTAAAGCTTTGTCTGTATTAAGAAAATAAATTTCCCCCTGGTGCCATTACACAAGTTCTGACTTCTCATATAGATATACTGCACTGACATGGAATCTTGCACTGGGGCAGGTTGGGCAAATAATACTAGTATTTTTTAAAATCTACAATCCCCAACATGATCAGTCTCACATCTCAAATACTTACAACTTTAAATAATTTAGAGGAATAAACATAGAAAATAGATTGTGTGATCAATATATTGACCTTTGTTTGCACAAAGATTCATTAGATAAGTAAGGATACCAAACCAAGTCATGAAACTTTTTGCCTAACTGCCCCAACCCCTCCATTCCTTCTACCTTCCTCCAATTCACAAAAAGGAGAACAGACTACATTACATTTGTAGCCCAGGTACACCCAAGGGTATGCCCCATCCTCAGTTGGATGGGATAGGTGGACAGGCAATAGTGCTGTGAGAGAGAGGCTGTCACTTGGGTTCAGATCCTTCTACCCTTTATAGAGCCAGGGCAGGAAAATGTTATTTAACTACATACAGTTTATTGATTCATAATATTAATATAGAAATACATCTAACATATGAGAATAAATATTTACAAAGGATAGACTATAAACAATGCGCCAAAATAATTGATGGTCTGGGAACTGACCCTCCACTGGGGAGTCGCACCCAGCACCAACACCTGATAGGGGAACCCTATAAGCAACAAGCAAGGTGAGTCCCCTAGTCACCCCAGGCTCAGAGGAGTAATGGATCCTGAAACAGGTAAGCATGGGTAGGTTAAAGTATCACTTTAATAAACATATACAGGCAACCCAGTAGGTAAGCATAGGCAGGTAGGTAACAATACAGTAGGCACATACAACAAAACAAATAAACACAGGGAGTCAAGGTACCATTTCAGTAAGCATATACAGGCAGCAACCAGGTAACTCAATATGAACCTTTTAACGCATACTCATAATTATATTAACATTACATCAATCACAGAATATGAGGCATATTCAACACGCCGCGAGGTGTCCCATGGAGCCCCTCTCCTTCTGAGTCCAGGCTTGGGCTCGCCTCCCAGTAGAGGAGAAGAAAGGCTCCAGAATCCCCACTCCCTCTGACAGCACCGGGCACCTGTCCCACAACCCAGGACCCTGTATATCTAGCTCCCGCAGGGGCCCCTCCAAGGGCCCCTCCCCTATGGGACCTGCTCCCCAGCAACTTGCACTCCTGCTCTCCAGAGCAGTCAGGGCTTGTCCCCTGGATGTCAGCTCCCTGTAGCCTCTCTCCAGCGGTACCTCTGGCTTCTCTCATGTCCAGGCGCCTGCTTTGGGCACCCTGGCCGAGCCACGCTGCCTCCTCCGGCTATCTGGCTTTTCACCAAGATTGTTTTGTCTCCACGCCCTGTGCCTCACTCTGGGCACCGAGGGCTCCATTGGCTACACCAAGCTGCACTGCTGTTGGCTCCGGCCTTGTGCCAGGGCTTTCCCATGCCCTGGTCTGGGCACTGAGGTCTCTTTTAGATATGCTGAGCAATGCTGCTGCCTCCAGCTGCCCGACCTCACACCGGGACCCCAGGCCTGAACTACCTGAAGCAGGAGCCAAGACTCTGTGCACCTTGAGGTGGTTCGAGTGGTCCCGATTCGCTCCCAGGGCCGAGGCTCCATGCCCCAGTCCAGACAGGGGCAGGGCAGCCACTCCTCCATCACCTACTGATCAGTGAGAAAGTCCTACCGATGGCTTGAAGCCTTTTCGAGCCGGCAAGCTGGACTGCCACCAGCATGCCCACCACATATTGTGATTTGCTCACCTGACTGCAATCTCTCTGGAAGATAAGACTCTTGAGAATAATTGAACTGCATGCACTGAAAGAGAATTTTTCCTCCTATCTACTAGGTTGCATGGTGATTCTCCATATACATAGTACTGTCTTCCTTCTTGAAGTATCAGCTAAAAGCTACATCTGTTGTTGTCATTCAGTCTTCTATGCATTAAGGAATAGTTATTTAATACTTGGAAAATGCAATTGAAATTAAAATACACAAAGGGAACAAATTAGCTTAGTGTCTGCCTCATTTGATGAAGGGTGGCTTTGTTTTCATAAAGACCCAATCATCCTGTTTGCTAGTTGCCATTATGGATGTGGAAGGATTATTTGATTTTTTTTTTTTTTTTTTTTTTGCCTTCTGTGAATTACTATTTGACATTTTAGCCTTTGTTCTTTATTGGTACTGTGCATCTTAGTGACAGATTGCTCTGCCACTCCGTGTGAGACTTGCTTTTTTCTGTGAGAGAGAGAAAAATCTTCATCATACAATTCAGCTGGTGGTGGTGGTAGCAGTAGTCTTTATATGCTATACTTGGATCAGCAGTGGTATTGGAAACCAGCTGCAGGTTTTCACACTAGATGGAGTTTTTATTTTACTTGTGGACTTCGTAAAGTGCTTGGAACATCTGTGAGGGCAGGTACTCAATAATAATAAATTAATAGCTGCCTCATATTTTGCTAGTTTCGTTTGCCTTCCTTTGACTTCTCAGGCAGAGGAGGGAGTGTATTTCACTACATATCTTCAAGGTGAATTGGCAAAGGCTGTGTCTATTGCTCCCTCTACACCAGGGGTAGGCAATTATCTGGGCTAGAGGGCCATTTAGGGCGGTTTGGTGAGCTGTCATGGGCCGGGAAGGGGTGTGGTTCTGGCCTGGAACAGTAGGTGGGTGGTTCTGGCCTGGCAGGGTGAGGGGTGGTGGTGCTGGCCTCGAGGGGGGGGAGGAAGGGGAGAGCTGCTGACCCAACCCGGGTGTGGCGGGGGGCACAATTGATCCTATCTGGTCTGGGTCTGTCTGCCCTACACCTACTGCTGGGAGTACCAGATGGATCAGGCAAGTGGGATCTCCATGGAAAGTGGCAGGGACCTCTGCAGACAGGGCATGCTCAGTCAGGTGGATGGGATGGGATGGGGCCACAGGTGGATGAGGAGAGGGATGTGGAGGTGGGGCTGGCACTAGGATTTCAGGGTGGTGACAGTGAGGAGCTGGGGCCCAGGGCAGAGGCATGATTCACTGCCTGCACATCCCTGTGATGGGTGCCAATTCTGCAGGCATGAAAGTGCAGGAAGCAGATTGCGGCTCTGCCCTGGGCCCTGGCCCTGTGCTGTCACCACCCAGTGATCCTGGCTCTGCCAACCCATCCCACTCCCAGACACTGCTCTCTGCCCACCTTTGGCCCCACCTTATCTGGCTGACTGAGTGCTTTTGCCTGTGGGGGTCCTGGGCCAGTCTCCCTGGAGACCCTGCCCATTCACCTGCTCCGTTTGGTATCCCTGACAGTGGGGACTGGGTGCCTGGAGAATGGGGCTGGGTCCAGTGGCGGTGGTGACACTGGCAGTGGCAGCCAGAAGGGGCTGCCGCTTCCAGGAAGCCGAGTCTGGCTGCCACACTGCCCCAGCCTCACTGCACATCTGGGGGTGGTGGAATTGGCTGCTTGTGCCATGGCATGGGCTGCCCTGATGCCTGGGCTGGGCAGGGCCAAAGGTCCCACAGCAGGCTAGATAGAACGCCACATCCAGCCCACAGGCCATATTTTGCCCATCCCTGCTTGACATGTCATTTTACAGGTACCATGCAATTAACTGGTTAATTGCCCACTTACCTTGAGATCACATGCAAAGTAGCTGTCACACCATAAAAAGCTCTAACTAGCTATTAAGTTAGACCTCGAAAATGTGTATTAACTTTATAGCTGGTTGCTGTTGAGCTTTAATCTGCTCATGTACCAGGGTCATCCTTGCTGCTGGGTGCCCTGTCAGCTGACCAGGTTCCCAGCCACAGCATGCACCATACCCAGCTGGGGCTGGGAATCCTGCAACTGAGGGGCTTTCAGTCCCAGCAGCTGCTGTATCTGAGTCCAAATAGCACCCTGCAGCTGCCAGAACCTGGGGTCCTGGAGATGCAGATGCTGAGTCTTTGTGGAGTGCCTCCCAGCAGCAGGACCCAGCTGGGTCCTGGCAACCATGGGGTGCAGCTGTGATCTTCCAGCCCTGGGGGGTTTCTTGCAACCCTGGGGCTCAAAGATTGTGACAGCTGCATCTCCCAACTGCAGGGGTGCATGGGGCACCCCCATGCCTGGGAGCCCTTTAGCTGAGGGGGCTTCCAGCTGTGGGAGCTTGCTTCTTGTCAGTGCAGAAAGAGCCTGGGATTGGGCTCCCCCTGCACTGGCAGTAAGGTGCAATGGGATCTAATGTGCAATACCACAGTCATGTCTCCTGCCATACACATGTGTTGTGGTAGGAGGCGCAGTTGTGTGGATCACTCATTAGATTCTGTTGCACCTTTACCTGCTTGTGTAGAGGAGGCCTATGGAGGTTAAACCAGAAGGAAGGAAAATAGGGTTGTGAACAAGGGGGGAGAGGGAAAGGAATGCTATTAATGAGGAAATTGAGGGAGAAGGGCAGAGGGATAGATGTCACAGAGTTGCAGGTCAGAGGTCCACCCATGCCTTAGCAGCCCTTCAGGACAGTGTGGTAAGGTAAAAGAACACCAGTTTCTCTAGTGGACATTGCATATGGGAGTAATAGGCTAGCATGTCATCCAACTGCCTTTAACTTCCTCAGCTTAAATGACCAGGTACCCATTTCACAGCTGGTTGGATTCCAGGCAGCCTTTAGCTTAGCTTAAAGGCTGGTACCCTCCTGAGCTGAAACACCATAACTGCTCTGACCCCTAAGTCCATAGGCTAGCAGTGAAAGAGGTCAAACCCTTTATCTCTTCATCACTTCTGTTGGTTCAGCAGCATTGTCACCAGCATGGATATCCGTTTCTTGAGGAGAAAGAGGAATGGTTTCAGACAGAGGCAGTAGGCAGGATGATGCTTGGAACAAAATTTGTCACGAGTTTTGTCTTAACATTTTCAGTGGCTTCCAGCTACAGACATGTTCCAGTACGCTGGATGCCATTATACAAAAGGATTGTTCATGTGTCACAAGTATGACTTTTAGGCTCTGATCAAATCCCTTTGTCCACCCACTGGCATGGGCTTGTATGGGTATAGGCAGGTCATTTAATGTACCTTAGGTCTTGCTTCCACATCTGTAACATAGAGATAATACTTCTCTGCCTTGCAGGGAGACAAAATATATTAGCAAATGTGCTGCACTTGGGTACCATAGCACCATATAAACACCTTTCTACTGGTCCTGTGGGATACAGTACATCGCCTTCCAGCACTGTCTGTCAACACCAAGTCTCCTGAAGTCTCTGTCTCTCTCTCTTTAAAAAAAAAAAAAAAAAAAAAAAAAAAAAAAAAAAAAAAAAAGAGAGAGAGAAAAATACAATCAAAATGGAGATGGTATCTCTACTTTCATGCTTGCTGCATTCAGCCTAGTTATGTATCGTTGAATAAAGTGGTTATAATGCATATGGCATGTGGCATGTTTTTCTACTCTATCCTAAAGGATTGGATGCATTGGGCAAGCATATCTCCCATTTGAACAGAGAGCCAAATGCTAGAATAAGAATCCAGTTTCATATCTCTGGAATGAGTTAGTCCTGGGTGACATATGTGGAATTGAGAGGTGAATGGTTCACTATTATTATATTGGAAAATATAATAATAACCATGGGCCTCCCTAAAAGTTAGAGAAAATAACGCTAATTCCAGACAGTGAAAAAAGTGCATCTGGAGGGTATGTAAGATTCACTGCCCTTACTCCTACAGTATTGCTGGGTATTTTAAACATTTTTAATTTTTTTTGAGTTGCAGGCCCTTGTTTAAAAGGTGTGTGTTCTGTTCAGCTCCTTTTGGATGCCAATTACATCATAAATGGAGCACCGTCCAATGTCATGCAAGCACTTACCAGAAGGAAAAATATTTAGTCTGTGAAGTAACCCCTTGTTCACTCTAATTGCAGTCACGATGCCTGGGAGTTCGCCAGCTCTCTATGTTGTCAGGAGCATTCTGCATATTTATCTGTGAAAGGAGTTTTACTGCTGCACTTCTAGACGCACATAATTTTAGATGCACATAATTTCAATTTTTTAACCTGGACAACTCCAGTCAGCTTAAGATAAAATATATCTTCCCATCAGTACCTTCTGTTCATTTGTTCTAACTGGAAATACACTCCACCTTTTTGATTTGTGTATTTATGTTGATATCCTACTCCCATCTAGTGGCTACTATTATTACTACGGGCTGCTGTTCACACAATACAAGATCTAGTGCACTGTATACAAACCGATGTTGTCAGTAGCATAGGGTCTGGCCATATCTATTTCTATGAAGATGCACTTAATTGGTTTTTACTATTTGTCAGCCACACTCACTTCAGGGAAAAAATCTCATTTAAGAAGGCTCTTTTGCATCAGTGACAGATGAGGAATCTTGCACAGTTGTCTTATAATAGGGAATTGGATATTTGTGCTCACTTGAAATGAATTTAATGAAAGCTGAGCTTCTTAATCTCTGTATATGGCTGATAAATATGCAAGTGATCACTTTGATATGGGAAATTCATTGCTCTCCTAATGCTCCACTTCAGTGTGTACGTAAGCTGTGGATGTGAAACTTTCAGAATACAATGCTGAGCTAACTGAAACTCATCCTGTTTCCAGCTTCATTTCATACTCAAAATTCAGTCTGTATTCCTTAAAGCATTGTTAATGTTGGTGTTTAAAGCCATCATGAACTTATCTCTGGTTTGTACAGTCATTTTTTAATGTTCTGCTCAGTAGGGAAAATAGAGGGCTTCAGCTAAGCGTCTTGGGAAAATTAAGATAGCTTGACCTCACACTGTAAAGGGGAACTTGGGATGCAGAGCAAAATGAATAGCAACTTTTACATGATTTCCTTGAAAAAGAAGTCACAGAGCTGTATGGCTCTAACATACTCCACTCTCGTAACTCAAATTTGCACAGGCAGTGGGAAAAAAGGTCTGATATGGGAGTGGAAGAAGAGGCCAACATACATTTCGTATTAATTGTTACCACTAAAAAGAGATTGAGCTATACATGTGGATCTGGTTGTGAATTTACCCAGAGCTTGTGGTACTTGGTTTGGGGGTTTGGCTTGGCTACACTGCTAAATTTGATAGTAAAAATAGAGCATGGTATCCTAGAGACTTAAAAAGAAGATGTCTGTGGTAACTAATGATGTAACACAGCAGAGTTGGAAAACTTGCCTTTATCCTGTGTGGACAGCTGTGCATACCTGTTTGCAGGGGAATGTAATTTCAGCCGTGTTAGCTTTTTTATGAGTGTGTGCATGCGCACACTTGCTTGAGCATGACCTTTGTAATATGACATGAATGACTTTACCTAAAATAAGGCCTTTTTAGAAAAGGAATGTTTTCATGGTATAACAGTACAATCCATATTACATAGGCTGGCACTAGGTCTCCATGTTAGCTCCAGACAGCAAACAGTATATGCATTACAATCTCATACAAAATATATTAGTGAATTCTTAGCAGAGTAAGATGAAGTGCTCAGTACTTTCCGATCCTTTGGAGATGCCTCACCTTGGGCACCCAGAAATGGAGACACAAGTCATCACTGTTCACTTTTAAAGTTTGGGTCACTATGTAGTTGATATGAGTACATGCCCTATAGTACGTGTTCCTGGTTTTGCCTAATTCATTCCATCTGTTGTGCCAACTGCTGTAGAAATCAAACCTGTATGGGATTGTTTGGATAGGGATGATCCTGCTTAAGGCAGGGGGTTAGGCTAGATAACCTATGGAGGTCCCTTCTTGCCCTACTTCTCTATAAATCTGCTAGTGAATTGCCCATCAAGAATGACCGGGGGGGGGGAATGGCAGGGATGGAGTGCCACCTCCCAGAAGGGGGGAAAGCTTACACGTGGCTGCCACTGACACCCACTGCCCCACGCTGCTGCTGCTCTGTGTTATGCTGCATGCCACCCCCTCCACTCCACATTTGGCCCTGTGCCCCTCCCATGGGACAGTGGAGTGCCACCATGATGGCAGGGATGAAGGGGATGGAGTAGGGGGGCCAGGCCAGTGCTGCTGGCCTCCCCCTCCCCCCACTCCATCCCCACTATTCCCTCCATCCCCCTTTGCCAGCACCCCATGCTGCCTCCACTTCCAAGGTTGGAAGGAATGGCAGGGATGGAGTGGGATGGCAGAGCACTGCCATGATGGTGGGAATGGAGGGGACAGAGCAGGGAGCAAGGCCTCATCGCCCCATCCCACTCCATCCCTGCTGTTCCCTCCATCCTCCTCTGCCAGCACCCTGCACTGCTGCCACCGCTTCCAAGAAGCAGGGCTGACGGGGGGAGGGAGCACGGCCAGCAGCACTGGCCTCGCCTCCCCTCTCTGTCCCCGCTCTCTGTCTGTGCAGAGCACTTTGATTGTTTTTGTAAGCATTGTGATTGACTGCCGAGACAGCCAATCAGAGTGCTCCAAGAGTATTACAGACACAGACAGACAGACAAAGCCCTTATATAAAATATTGCTTGGGGGTGGGGAGGGAGTGTTTTAATTAGAGCAGTTCCTGGAGAGCCACTCTAATTAAAATGCCTGACTGTCATGTGCATTAAGCTCCTCACATGTTTAAAAATGGCCGTGGGATTTTTTAACTAAAGCTCATTGAATGAGGTTTAGATAAATGCGTGGGCTTATACATATGACAGTGAGGTCACACTGAAGCATTCTACTTAGAACAAGAACTAGTACATGTATAGGCAGCCTATGTGTAAAGAGGACATGGTCTTCTAACTTAAATAGCCTATTAATATACAAATTATTTACCATGCATCATGTGCTCTGTGGTAACTGTTCATGTGCATGCTCATGCCCCATGGTAAGTGAAAGCTAAACCATGCTAACTTACCTCTTGTTCTCTGAGGTCTAACCCACCATGGTTAGCTTCCACTTATTGTTAGGTAAGTGTGTACACTTGCAGAGTTACTATAGAGCAGCAGAGGTTTGGTAAGGATCTCCCCTTTTATACTGCTGTACATAGTTCATCTGCCCATACTCCAGGGCACTTATGAAAGTTTTATCTGATGTCTTTAAAAATGTATATGGGTATAACTCCATATGTTTATTTCCCACGATCCATTTTACAGCTTTTTCTTATTCTTTCTAATCAAACTTCTGTCCTAGCCAGAACCCTAAAAGTACTTTATAATCTGTTTTCAGGAATGTGACTGAAAAGCTGCAAACTTCAGAATATTTATAGGGATAGTATATAGTTCAGAACAGCTTTGTGTCTGATGGTCCAGAATGGACTGACAAAACAAACAATAGTTAATAAGAGATCATGTAACATGACAGTTGGTGAAAGTTAGACAAGGTCATTAGTTTGCCTTCCCTTCATGAATTTCCTGCTGACGATGGATTTCACAGAATGGCATTATAATGTAAATATGTAATTCCATGAAAAGCACAGCCTTGGAGGTTATGTGAGAGAGGTAGTTTCTGGTCTTGTCTAGCTTGCCTATCTTGGCAGCTGTTTGCTTTCTTGATAGAAGTGCTGACACGTTTTATGAAGATAAGATTATATAGTTCAAGTGGAGCAGATTGCACGTGGAAAAAAGGGTAATTAGGCCCAAATCTTCAAACATAGGTTTCATAGTTTCTAGGGTCGGAAGGGA
>NW_017728886.1:112259224-112264667 GCF_001723895.1 Crocodylus porosus
GTCGGAAGGGACCTGAGCAGATCATCTAGTCCCATGCCCTGACCGTGAAGTAGCGCCTCCTGATATCTAACCTAAACCTACCCTCTGCCAGCTTGTGACCGTTATTCCTGGTCACTCCTGGTGGTGTCACAGCTCCTCTGGGAGCAGTTTCCAGTGAATGAATGCTGATCTGGCAGGGTTTCCTTGTCATGTTTCATAGGGCTGGTCTGCCAACGGTGATGAAATCTACCTCTCCAGCCCTGATTTCTTGCCCCCACTACCCCCAGCTCCTCTTGCCCTACCTATATTTCTCTATGGATTAAGCTAAACTCTATAATTTCACACCTTGGCATTCCCCCAGATCCTGCATGGCCCCTTCCCCCAGCAATGTCAGTGTCACTGCCATTGACAGTTCTGCTGCCTTCCCAGTCACTGAAGTTTGTAATTCATCCTGCTCAGACATGTCTCGCCTCTTTGCTTCCCTTCTGTGCTCTTCCCCAGTGCTGATGACATGCCCGTGCCCCAGAGGTTGCCAGAAACTTCATCTCTTTATTTTCCAGCCTATTTAGTGTTCAACATGGCCAACTGGTGCCACCTTAGTCAGTGACTGGGGGGGGGGGGGTGCCCCAGGGCCAATCTCGCACTTGGGGGGGGGAGCGCAAAACTCAGAAGCAGCCTCAGCACTCCCACTCCCTGGTCAGTGCTCACAGGGGGGTGCTGGCACTCCTGCCTGCCCCACCCTGCCCATTGTAGCACGGCTGGTCAGGGGGTGCATATGCACCCCCATGCTACACACCGCCACTGGTGTTCAGCAGCTAATAAGACTGCTGTGACTCACTGTCCCCCACCATGTTAGCAAGGATATTAGCTGCTTTTCCTTGTATCTTCCTGAGGCTGCCCTCCAAACAGATCTGCCTTACCACACATCAGGAGGTGACATGCAACCTCCTGTCAGCCTGTGCTCCTTCTGCTTTGCTGTGCTTCCTCCTACTCCTCTTACTCTTGTACATATTTTCTTCTCAGCAAAATCCCTCTTCTGGTGCCCTTAGAATCTGCCTTCATGGATGGATCTAGGATCACTGTGAGGGGGATGCAGCCCACACCACCCTCAGCTGCGTGTACATGCAGTAGAGAGTTCATTGCACATGTGCCCTGCAGTGATCCTGGATGCCAGTGATCTCTGAGGTCATCAGTGCTCTGGTAAGTGCATGGTCTGGCCAGGGCCCCTGCTTTTGCATTGCTCTGGAGCCCAGGAGGTGAGTACCCCTGCTGTTCTTCCTCCCCATCTCACAGCTCCCTCTGAATTCAGCATCAGGAGAAAAGAGGCCACAAGTGGTGCTTAGTTTCTGCTTTCACTCTGCTCAGAAGCCTAGGAAGCGAGTGTTGCAGCTGTCCTGTCTTTCCCCTGCCCCTGAATTTGCAGGGAATTGAGGGGGTGGGGGAACAGCAGTGGTGCTCACCCCCTGGGCTCTAGAGCTGTTCAAAAGCAGGGGCTCTGGCAGGCTCTCACAGACCAGTTCATGAGCTCCCAGCATATGTGGAGCTCCAGGCAGGAGCTGTACAAAAGGCCAGTGAACTCAAGAGTGCAAACTGCCCATGCAGCACATAACTGCGGAGGGAGGGTGGGGAATGTGTGCTGTGCCACTTGGTCCACCACTGTTTACAGGTAGTTGTCCAGGGGATCCACAAGAACATCCACTCCACCTCCTGTCTTCTCCACAAACAGAAAGCACGTGACTAGAAAAGCCCTAGGATGTCTCACTGGAAGACATCAGGAGGGATAAAAGAACTTCCAAAGTCTTTTACCTTGCGTTCTACCACTGATTTCTTCCAATAGGCACCTGATATTGCTTTACTGGCCTTAGCTTAGTCTTCAGTTACTCTCAGGAGATGCTCTATTTGTTTCTTATGGAATGTGGCCTGCAGTTTTGATTTTTTTGCTTGAGCACTTGCTTCTCCTTTGTCCGTGTTTAGCTCAATGCGACATGTGGAGTCTAAATTATATCCCGCTTAGGGGTGAGACTGGAGTGCTTTGAATATCCGCACAGGTGACAAGATTGCAAAGCTTGGGTTCTTCCAGCCAGGCACAGCACACCAGCTCAGGCAAACTGCCAGGCAACTTTGAAGGCTGGTGAGAACTCCGATCCTGTGATGGACGGGCATGTCAGCCTGTAGGTTTTATTTTTAACAGATGGGAAGGGAAAACAACATTTGGTCTGGAGCCTCTGTCTGCCTGAGTGAAACTGTGCTCATTTTGGGGGCTGCTGTGATTCTAAGCATGGAAGCCTGATTTAATTAGCTCACCAGGATCCTGCTTTGTCAGGAGTTTTTTTGTGAGCAAGTGCACCCTACCAAAACTGACAGCTCTCGGCTCTCTGGCTGTTGCCCAGGCTAAGATATGCGGTGTGAATACCTGATAAACTAATAGATTCTTTCATGTTGGAAACCTCTCTCTCTCTCTCTTTCTCCCCTCCCACCCCACTTACTCAGAGTGCAGCAAATGTCGATTGATTGATAGCTCCTAACAGTTGGGGAGCAGTGCACTCCTTACTCAATGCAGCAGTTCTCAGAGTTTGCTTTGGTTGACAAGTTATTTCCCCACCATTTGATTCTGTCTGCACCGTTTGCTTTTTGGTTATTGATTGCACCAGGAAACAAACTGTGATTATGGATCTCGCAGAGCTGCCATGATCCTCCAACGCATTGTGAGTCTGAATTCTAGCGTCTTTTTCGTAAAAGCCCCTGGATAGGCTGAAACATATATATTCCGTTAAGCGAAGCAGTGAGTCTCACTCCTAAACATAGCCAATTAGACCAGGCAACTGTCCAGTGTCCTTTGTGCATATTTAAAACTGGCACCATTAAAGAGGGCATATGCCAAATAAATCCAAGGTGCAGATTGCTGCTTCACTGGAGGCATCTGTGTCATCTTAGTCATAAATTCAAAGTGCAGGATGAATTGGTGGATTTTTTTTTTTTTTAAAGTTTCTGCTGTGATTAACAAATACCTGCTTGTTCTTATGGTGGGATGAAAGCTTCCAGGACATAAGATTATTATCAAAGTTTGCTTATTTAGAATCTGATTCAAGAGCTGGAAAGCCGATGATTCCCAAACTAAGTCATGTGAATGACTGCATGAAAGCTGAGTTGAAGGGATGCTTCTAACCATGTGATGGAAGTAGAGCTGATTGACAGTTTTGATACATTTGTCCAAAAATGTTTTGGGAACCACTTTTGGTGTTTTCAACCAGTTTATTTGATGGTCAGGATTGTTAGTGGATTCAATCAAACTTGTATTATCTGACAGTTCTTTTCCTGCATTTTTCATCATGCTGTAAGTGGGATGTGAAAAGTTTACAAATGAACGTCACAAGAGGCTTGATTCAGGGGAGATGATCAGTCCATATTCTGATATCTTTCAGTTGTATCCTCACAGCGTACTTACTGTGAGGTGGAGAAGTTCTGTTATTCTCAGATGGGGACTTGAGGCACTGAGAAGTTAAGCAATTGGTTTGATCTTAGGTCTTTTAAGTCCCTCTGACTCATCATTTTAACCTCTGGCTCATCATTTTTCACTCCTCAATTTATAGTTTGCATGTCTCTATATTGCAGATCAGTGGCAGGCATACCACAGATTAGTTCTGGACCATCCTTGAGTGCCACACTGATTCCCTTCCCCTGCCCAATCTGCTGCTGTGCAAAACTCTGGTTCCATGTGATGGAATTCCTGTTTTCTTAGCTTTCAAAGAGAAAAGCCTAGGTGGAAAAGTCTAAGTGAACTGAATGTTAGTGTTTCAAACCCAAGCTCTCAGAAGGCAGGAAATGCCAGAATTAAGGCTTCCAATGCAATCTTAGTTTGGCCACACATGTATACATTATGATCCAGTCTTTAATTATATCATCATTGCCACAGGTCCTCTGCCTCATTCAGAACATGGGAGAACATTGCCCCAGAAATGCAGTGCAACTCTGCAATGAAGGAGGCTTTTGCCTGGAGGAACGTGGCTTCCCTTGCTATAGAGGTCAGAAAGTGTATAACAAACAATGAGGGAGATTGCAGGGAGAGAAAGAGAGGACAGTCTCATGGGCAAGGGAGCTGAATGCCATCCTGGAGAACTGAATTCTGTCCCTGCCTCTGATTGATACATCAATCAAAATGGTCAGAGTTGACCCTTCACTGTATGTTCCCCTTTTCTTGGTGCTAAAGCAGCTGGGGCTAGGTCTGCTGTACACTGAAATGTTTTGTGCTCTTAACAGCATCTGAAGTCAATTGAAGCTGGGCTTTATGCTTGTAATGAACTATAGAAATGCTGAGTATTCTGGAAAATCAAAGGCTAGGCTGTTTCTGATTCATCTCTCCAGTTTTGGCCTTGCTTCTTCTGTGCCTTAGACTCCTCATTTGTAAATTAAGAATTAAAATACTGCCTAATTTCTGAGACTTGAAATTCCCTATTTATGAATAAGCACATGATCTCTATGAAGTAGATAAGCATAGTTAAAAGTATAAGTGGAGAAACTGAGGTTGAGAAATTATAAGCATGAGCGACTTGTGCTCCCTGCAGCTGGTGGGGCACGGTGGTGGCAGGGGCTTGGCAGTTGGACCCTGGAGGCGGTAAGCGGTGGAGCTCCCACAGCTGCCACTGACGCTGTCGGCGGCGGTGGAAGTGGGGGTGGCAAGCACTGACCAAGGTTCAGTAGCCGCCCACAGCTGCCACCAGCAGCAGCAGCCTGCAGGGATTATGGACTGCCTGCAGGTGCCTTTTTGTAGGAGGTGCACCACCAAGCGCAGGGAATGCATGTGCACCTGCATACATGCCCTACACGTTGCCCCTGATTATAAGATCTAAGAAATTCTATGAAGAATTTCCACCTTTCCATTAGACTTGCACTTCTACCTTTGGAGTCTAATGCCCTCTTCACCAGTGAGTAACTAAATCTCTTTCATTCCCAGCCACCAAATGCCCTGAGGTTGTCAGCTGTTCACTGGAAGGACAACGCAGCTATATCCACAAACGTCATCTGGAATTGTGCTGCTTGTAGCCAAAGATCTCTGCAGTTCTCCCTTTGGAAAGTATGTCAAGTACAGGAAAGCAGGGAATAAAGCATGTTTTTATAAGATGACCAAATTATGAAGTGGAATCACAAAAACATTTGCATTAAAAATTGCTTTTATTATGTTTAATAGGTAATGGCAAAATAATGCATAAGGGCAATGGATAGCTTTTTCAGGCAATGAAGTAAATGAAGGTGTGAGGGAGTGGGGCCTAGGAGCGGCCGTGAACTCCTTAGCAACCCCTACCATCACGTTAGGGCGGACTCAGCACCCTCAGAATCTCGCCCGCCACGACTTTGCTGTTTAATAGGTTAAATGGGAGGCTGCCTTTGTTCCCCTAGTGAACGGTAAGTGTGTTCTTGCCCCTACTCCAAATGGGGCACCTCTGTGCGCCCCTCCCTTAAGGGGTAT
>NW_017728886.1:112265434-112275440 GCF_001723895.1 Crocodylus porosus
ACCCGCCTGGTTGCCCTAGCAACCCGCACCTGAGCTGCCCTGGTGATTGGCAGCTCACCTTCTCTCTTTCTTAGGCACGGAGCACCCCAGTGCCTCCGTGACAGAAGGCATTTAAAGAATTGTAACAAATTTTTATTACCATATGCAGTTCTACAGCAACCTGAGCATTATATCTGTTGCATAACATGAGTGAAAAACACATGCTAAACTGTACACAAAACAATCTTTTATTGCCTTTTCAGCATGTAAAAGTTTTTGCTGCTGCTTTTTCTGATTTTTTCATGGATGCTGCCTTGGGAACAACTCATTAATAAACAGTTGTTGGAGAAGGGAAAGAAAAAGGGGACTCTGAGTGCCTGAGAGAACCTGAATGCAAAAGGAGTGGTGTAATATTAGACAGGTGGGATCAGATTCTCTTCAATGGAGTTTGACTGGGAAGAATAGTCCTTTGTCAAGAGGCATTTTGCTCTCTGTTTAGGTGACCTATCATGTTTCTGAACCTTTATTTCCTGAAAGCTTTTTTCAACCTATCCTATGAGAATAGAAGGGGATGGTCCAGTAGCTGGTGCCATCAGAGGCCCAACTTCAGTGTTTTGTTGTCACAGACTTGTTTCAAAACTCTCCCTGTGTATCTTGGTTTTCTTACTTTTTGTAAAACTGGGTTAATAGCACTTGTCAAGCTGGCAAGCATGTTTTAAGAATAAATGTGCTAAAAGATCATAAGGTACTCAGACATGTAAGTAGTACATAAGATAGTGATGACATTTTCTCTCAAAATTTTTTAGAAGAATTGTGTTCAACTACATTAGAATTTTTGGAAAATGTCCACATTCTAAAGAACTATTTTTTTTTAATCAGAAAACCTTAAAACCGAAATTCTTCAGGCAAAACTTTCATTTTCTTGTCTTCTAGTCGAAACAAGAAAATTTGCCAAAATCTGAATTTCCACTGAACATACCTTGATTTCCAACCCAGTTTAATAGTTCATGCTGGGTAACCAATGAAAAGTATGTTCACAATCATTATTTGGGAAGACTACCATAATATCCTTCTATTTCCCTCATCCCCTCCCATTATGGCAACAGCCTCTGAAGAGAAAGATATTATTGAAGGTTATCATGACAATTCTCTGGATCTTTCAACTTTTTCTACCTGGGACAAGTTCTTTCTTCAATTGGGCAGATACAGGCCATTCAACAGGAAGAAAGACTGCTGCTTGGAGGATATAAGGATACCATTCAGGAATTAGCCCTGGGGCTTGTCTATGATAGGATGAGTTGTCAGCAGCTTCAGCCATAGTCTTCAGAGCAACTATGGAAAAGAAAGCTATACCATGGATATGGAGGTTCCTATACAGTACAAGGCAAAGAGCATCTGTGCTATTGAGTGGATTCCATACTATCTCATAATTTTGGGGGTAAGATAGCTATGTGAGCGTTGGGTGCATGTGAACATAAGAATACAAGGACTGCTGTACTGGGTGAGACCAATAGTCCATCTGGTCCATTATCCTATGGCTAATAGTAGATACTTTGATTAGAGGGAGGCAAAATGTGGCCCATGGGCCAGATCCAACCTGACAGGTGATCTTCATCTGACGTGTAGGTGCCCTCCAATTAATTGTACCCCACCCAGCCCTTGCACTTCACTCCCACCCTCCTGCATGGGAGGGCCCTGGCCCCGGCCAGCATGCATAGCTTCTGGGTGGAGGCCACTGCTGCAGATGCTAGGGGGACCTGCTCAGCCTTCCTGGCCTCCAGTAGCTCCTCCTCATGTTCCTGCTGCAGCACTTGCTCCAGGCACCAGTAAGGAAGCTGCAGATGGGTGGGAGTATGGAGTGTGGGGCTGGAAACATGGAGCCTGGGGCCTGTACCCAGTGCAGCAGCAGGAGCGTGGAGCTTGGGAGGGCAGGGTGTGGGTGAGGTTTGTGGGGTGTGTGGGGGGGGTG
Organism: Crocodylus porosus; assembly: GCF_001723895.1. Classification (NCBI taxonomy): domain Eukaryota; kingdom Metazoa; phylum Chordata; order Crocodylia; family Crocodylidae; genus Crocodylus; species Crocodylus porosus. Next base: position 112,267,383 of record NW_017728886.1, read on the forward strand.
TGGGGACCCCCCACATGCCTTCCCATGGAACATAGCCCCCACCACTGGCAGCAGCAACAGTAGCAGGCGATGGACCCTCAGGATGCTTGTGGCCTGTGCAGGTGCAGCTGCCAGACAGCATAAAGCTCCAACCAGATCTGGAAGTTGCATATAATGGCCAGGAGCTGAGCCAGGTCAGCCCGTCTCGGTTGCATGAGGCTCATGTACAGCTTCTTGGACTCGCATGCCACTGGGCAGGAAGCCCCAGATGATGGAGCCAGTGGCCTGGGCCCACCCCCTGCCACTATGTATAGTCAGTCCTCAACTTAAGACGTTCTGAGTTGCAATGAATGTCATTTATGATGTTTATAAATTGACACCCTATTTTGACTTTCTGACATCAGTTTTGACTTTATGACACTTGATCTGATGCCACACCATGACACACCACACCAGTGAGCAAGTTTACTGTGTAACCCATTCTCCCTGGAGAACATCTGTCCAAACTTCCTTGGATGCTTTCTTTAAGAAAGCAGCTAAGACTCCTGAGAAGACTCCAGCCAAGAGCCCTTCAAAAAGTCCAACTAAGGGCCTTTCAAAAAGTCCAGCAAAGTCTCTTCAAAGAAGTCCTTCCAAATCAATATGATTGCTATGTACAATATAAATATATCAATGCTCATCTATAATTGATTGAGTACAAAATTCATTTTTGGTGAAAATACGGTGTTAGACCTTGGTTCAGGAACCAATCCCACATTTGTAACATTGTTCTTATGGGAAAATTGGTTCTGAGTTAAAAAGTTTTGACTTAAGAGACAGTTTCCAGGAACCAATTATATCATGCATAGGGGCAACCAACATGGGTTCATTCGAGGCAGGTCCTGTCAGACCAACCTGGTGGCTTTCTACAACCAGGTCACAAAATCCTTGGATGCCGGTGTTACAGTGGATGTAGTCTTTCTGGAAGGCCTTCGACACTGCTTCTCACCCCATTGTTATTAAAAAATTAGGTGACTGTGGCATTGATGCCTACACAGTCAGATAGGTCGCAAATTGGCTGGAGGGCTGCACCCAGAGAGTGGTGGTAGACAGTTCTTTTTCAACCTGGAGGGATGTGGGCAGTGCTCGTGGCCTGTGCAGGTGCAGCTGCCAAACAGCATCAGTCCTCAGGCCCGCACTGTTCAACATCTTCATCAGCAACTTGGACGAGGGGGTGAAAAGCACCTTGTTCAAATTCACGGACGATACTAAGCTGTGGGGAGAAGTGGGCATGCTAGAGGAAAGGGACAGGCTGCAGCTAGATCTAGACATTTTACAGGGGTGGGTGGATGAAAACAGGATGGGTTCCAATTCTGACAAGTGCAAGTTATCGCACCTGGGGAGGAAGACCAGCAGCATACCTACAGGCTGGGGAACTCCCTTCTAGTCAGCACAGAGGCAGAAAAGGACCTTGGTGTCATTATTGATTCCAAAATGAACCTAGGCCACCAATGTGGGGACGCAGTCAGGAAGGCTAACTGCACCTTGTCATGCATCCACAGATGCATCTCGAGCAGGTCCAAAGAGGTGATCCTCCCCCTCTATGCGACACTGGTCAGGCTGCAGTTGGAGTAGTCTGCATCCAGTTCTGGGTGCCACACTTCAGGAGGGATGTGGCCAGCATTGAGAGGATCCAGAGGAGGGCCACTCGCATGATCAGGGGGCAGCAAGGCAGGCCCTATGGGGAGAGGCTCTGAGACCTGAACCTGTTCAGCCTTCACAAGAGAAGGCTGAGAGGGGATCTGGTGGTCATCTACAAACTGGCCAAGGGGGACCAGCGGGCTATGGAAGAGTCCCTGTTCTCCCAAGCACTACCAGGAGGAATAACCACCATAAGTTGACTGAGAGTAGATTCAGGCTAGATATTAGGAGGCACTACTTCACAGGGTGGCTAGGATCTGGAACCAACTTCCAAGGGAAGTGGTGCTCGCTCCTACCCTAGGGGTATTCAGTAGGAGGCTGGGTAATCACCTAGCCGGGGCCGTTTGAACCCAGCATTCTTTTCTTCCTGTGGCAGGGGGTTGTACTTGATGATCTACTTATGTCCCTTCTGACCCTACCAACTATGAAACTGTAAGTCTGAGGATTGCCTTTACAGCTTACAGCACTCCACCAGAAGTGGCATGGGGCTCCCCTCTGGTGCATGGGTGTTGGCTGCTGAATAGAAGTCACACACAATAGAGACGGGCTGGCTTGGCTCCACTCCTTGCTGCCATGTGAGGTCCTGGAACAGGCTGGAGCTGTGTGCCTCTTGGCAGCTGTGCCTGTGCGGGCCATGAGCACTCCAAGGGCCCACCATCTGTTGCTGCTGATGCCACTGCATGGCATGGGGTGGGTGTTTGGAGGGGTCGCCACATCCCGCTACCCTCACTCACACCCCATACACACACACACACACACACCCTGTCTGCACCCCCCCCACAGCCCTTTTACATATCTACACACCCATCAACATACCCTACACACTCTGCACATACAGCCACATCCCCTCACAAACCCTACACACCCCACACCCAACTATACACATATGGCTTCCCCAACCATACCCCACACACTCCCTCACCGCCCCCCCAGCAAGCCTTTTTTTTGGAGCTATTATGCAATCACCTCTATATACACTATGCAAATGCACATAAATTGGGACAATTTAAAAAAATTTAAAATACATTATAGAAGGTGTTTGACTTCTAGTATATGATTTGGTTTTATTCTGGTTCCAAGATGGCAACCCCCCACAAAGAAATATGCTTGGGGGAAGGGGAAGGACTTCTGGTGGTAAAGTTGAGGGGTTACAAAGCAGGATTTCTGGTCCTGAGATGGTGACCAGGGGGCAGTGCACTTGTCAAGGGGTGGGGCTACTGTTGCAGCCCTTGACAGCTCATGAAAACTCATTAAGCCACCCACCAGCTGAAATAATTGCCCACCCCTGCTTTAGATGGACAGTACAAGCATAGAGCATGTTTAGTGCAATGCAGCCCCTATTGCACCCTCCCTAGCACCAGCTGTCATTGGTTTAGGGATATCACAGGATATATCTCTGATAGTTCTATTTAAGCCACAATCTGTTCTCCAATCATATAGAGCCACTATTTATTGTACATCTTGGAAATGGTTGTAGTGATCATGGAACAACTGTGCTGCCATTGCACAGCCCATGGAGGGACAATTCCATTTCCCTATCTTGAAACACCACTGAACTCAGTACAGGCCAACGACTCTTGTTCTGGGGTTAGAGTAGCATCTGGTCCGTGATATATCTAGTAAGAAAATTAGAGGAACCCCATGTACAGGTGATAGTAAACAAGGAAAGGGGGAATCCTAAAGAAGATTACTACTACTTTTGATGTTTTTTGTGGGTTAGATGAAATATGGTATATTATCTTTGATGTGAAAAGTTGACATAGGTGAAGGTTTTTTAATATTTATTCAGTGGAAAGAATCAAATATGTCTGATTCTGAATCATCTTAAAATGATTTTTGAGACTAAATTTACATAAATTTAATTTAAAGAAATTGAAAAGTAAAGGAAAAAAAGAAGTAATGAAGCATTTTAATTTCAGGTCAGATAGTGTTTCATCTGACCTGAAGCTAATTTTTTTTACCCAGTTCAGACACTGAACCAAAAAATCAATTATTCTCACAACCCTATTAGAAGATGCAACAGAATTCCAGTCAAGCTTATTTCTATTAGTAATTCTTTTAATTGTTACTTTGAAATAAAAGAAAATGCAAAGTAATAGGAAAGCAGCAATGAAGAATTTCTATCTTAGGTATTCTTAAGGGCCCTAGATTTCCAGGGGCTACATGAGTTCTTTGTTCAGTCATCCATTTCTCTCTGCTTAACTTTGCTGATTTTCTGCAATGGTATGATCCTTGAACTACTAGCCACATGTCTCCAAGGATATTTCCAGTTCATTAGCCAAAAATGATAGCTTCATCAGACACCTCCCTTTACATCATTACTGGGACTTGGTCTTTATCAACTATGAAGATCCAGTCCGAGTCATGATACAATCAATTTTTGTGTGTGATTCAATTAGTTCTGGTAATCTTTTCAAAACCCTGTCATCTGACACAGTTGTGGTGTGTAGCTTTTCCAAGAGATTAGGAAATCTATAATTAGGCTGAACTATAATTATGCTGAATTTCATTTTATGAGGGCAGTGCACAAAAGTGCAATAAAAAAGCAACTAGAGGGAGGAACAGAGGAAGTGAATAAAAGGTCAGAGGTGATGTAGGAATCAATGCCTCAGCTTGTCAGTGCAATAAGACACTTTGGTCCCAAGACATGTTAGATGTATCAAAATATCACCCATAGATTTCAATCCATCTCTTTTTCTGGCACCAAAGAGTAAAGGGGATTAACGCTTAGCTGGTAGTGCTTTTTTAACTTCTCCCCTTGGTCCCATCAATTAAAAGCAGATTTCCTTGGCAGCCACTTTGAGCCTATTAAGTGGGCTATTGAGTGAATAGGCTGGTTTGCTTCTCCTTCATGGATGCCCTAACAAACAAAATGATTTTTGCTTTTGTTTTGTTTTTTTGGTGGGGGGTAGGGTTTTTTTGTTTGTTTGTTTGTTTGTTTGTTTTAGAAGTACAGAAGCACCAAAAATAGAATGTCTTCAGCTCTAATTCCAAGTGAAAGCAATGACCTTAAGGGTTTAATAAAGCCTCTAGGTTCCCACTCCCTGCTCAATGACAGAATCCTGCCACCCATCACAGCCCTCTGTGATGGGCTGAGTCTCTTAGACAGCAATGAGGTTGCTGCATCTTAGATATTTTTAGCTGACAAAACACTCTGCCCAGGGGACGGACATTACATATAAACTGGTTTAAACCTGTAACAGAACAGATATTCAGTGTATATAAACTAGTTTGAAAATGGCTGAAACTGGTTTGAGATAAACCTGGTTGAATGTAGTATCAGACTTAACTGATTTGGTTGAAACCATTTTATGCAATGTCTATCCCAGACTGCTTTCTGCTTTGAGTTAAATCAGACTCGCCCAGCATGTTCTCTGGCCTGGGCAGGGCTCTCTGCTGCACAGCAGGGCTACCCCCTCCCCTCTGCTCCCTGACTGCAGCTCTGGCAGAGACTGCGTATGTTTGCCTGGCTTCTGCTCCCACCCCCTCCACAAGGAGGGATTTCACCGTCCCTTCTGCCTTACACATGCCCAGAATTAGCTAGTAGACCACACACTGGCTACAGTCCATGTTGTTGCAGATGGGACAAAGGCAGAATCAACAGGTAGTTTGTAATGGTGCTTATCACCTCATTAAGAAAATGATAGAGTTAGGGCTGATAAACACTCTTATCAATTCCCTGCTGGGCTGGGAGGAGGTGGGGGAGGAGAGAGGCTAACAAGTGAAGAGTTTGAAGCAACATGCAAACTAATAATGAACTTGGCCAAATTCAAGACATTTCCTGGTGACCAATCTATTTTTTAAAGCAAGAAGTGGTATATTCACCAGTATAGCAATGTGGAAAATGAAAAGGTCAAATTACAAAATCAAATTGATGGGAAGACCTTTGTTCTCCTTCTTCATTAGTGACTGTTTTCGATATCCTGTCAACACTTCCAAGCTCTATTGCTTGTGCCAAGTGTAACCAGTCAGTCTGAGGCAGTATTTATAGCAAGGACCAAAACAGGATAAAAACACAAACTTCTGGGAGGATGGCAACCATCTATCATGATCTAAGGTTAATGAAAAACATTTAGGACAAAGATGAATATTTGTCAAGTGTGTCTTCTGACTCTGAAGAAAATGACAGTGAAAAGAATGGAAGTTGAGAGGTAAATTACATCAACTAAATAACCTCCCATCCCCCCCAAAAAAAAACAAAACCAAAAACCGCAAAACAACCTAGGAGTGAATAATTTTAAACTTTTATAATAATGAAACTTATTAAGTAGTTTTCAATACGACGCTTGTTTTGACAAAAAAAATGCTTTCAGTTTAATGGGAGTGAATTTTTTGGAAGTTTTCTTGACAAAATGTGATTTTTAAATGCTTTTGATGCATTTCTTAATGGAAAGTATTGTTCTTTCTCTGTGTTGAGTATTTTTGCAAAATATTTAATTGTGAAATAAAATGATTTCAACATTATATAAAAAATAATGCTTTTAAAATGTAAATAAACAAAAAATATTTGACTGTATTTGACAACTTTTGACTAATAGTTGACCAGTCAATTGACTGAACTTTATTTGGCCAGTCAAATACACAATCCTAGTTTGTGTCTCTTTTGGTATAGGACTTGATTCTTTCTAGCATTAAAACTCTGTTTGGTTTAGTCTGTCCACATTGCTTTGCAGTTTATTTTTGCTCTTGGTACCTCTCTGGTTCCGGTGTTATCCACAACACTGAATAAAATTCACACCAACATGAGGCAGCTGGATAGGACTCTGATAGAATAGGGAGATGGCTTTCCTGACGCATAAAAAAACTTTAAAAAAATGTTCCTGATCTGCTTTGCAACATAAAGCTGAGACCTGAAATGCCTTGAGACTACAGACAAGTGGTCTGGGCACTTACCTAGGTTGTAGGAGAGTTTGGTTTGAGTCTCTGCTCCAATGGTTACAGAATCATTTATATAAAGTGGAGTAGCTTCAGTAGGAGGGGTTGAGAGGGACCTGCCTTCAGAAGCGTGAATAAACCTGGTGATTAAGGCACTCAGTAGTTACAATTCAAGCCTGGTCTGAAATATGCAAAACAGAGTCTTGAACCTGGTGGCTACCCCATTAAATATTCTTGTCATTGGGCTGTGGGATCTTCTGGGGTGATGGGATTGAAGTTCCATCTTGGAGGCGGTATGGATTTCTAGATTGTAATATTTTCAAAACTTGAGTGTTCCCACAAAATATTAATATTATCAAATTGATATATTCTGACTGAAAAAAGATCATTTTTAGTTAGTGATCACTTCACCCTCTCTAAGTGGACCTTAAGAGCATGTCTGCACCATGGTAGCAGTGTGCCCCAACACACCTATTGCTCAAAACCCAGACATATGCCAGAGAAACTACTTCAGGGATCCCTCTGCAGCTGCTCTTAAAGTTGTATGTGTATTTCTGGTCTTGGAGTAGGTGGGCATGAGTGTTTGGGAATGTCCCAGCTGGGTCATGCTGCTGTTGCTGCAGATTAAAAATACCCCAGGTGTCCTAACTCTGCTACAGCTGCCACTTTCAGGAGCACGCATAGGACAGAAATTGGAATGACTTAGGTTGTGAAAAGGGCCACCACAGGCTAGGTTGTGCCCACTGTACATTACATCCTCTCCAAACATTGCAGAACCGCAGTCCTTGCTCTTGAAGACTGCATAGTTTATATTCAGTAAACAATAACACAGAGGTCCCAGTCATTTCATGGGAACTCTGTGTACTAACTCAGAACAAAATCTTAGCATTGCTGAGGGGTCTGGAGAGTAGGGTGATAGGTGGAAAAGAATGAGCTGTTACCAAAAGTTTTTAGCAATTAGGGACACTTGCGCTAGGAATAGCGTAATCTCATTCTTACATGTTTTTCCCTTTAAATAGGCTTCTCATCTGAACGCTGTGTGGTTTCATTTCTTCATGGGTGTTCTGGTTTTGGTATTTACTTGCTGGAAATGAGTGTCACCACTAGAGCTGCTTAAAGATGATCCAAAGCATGCTATTGCATTTTACTAAATGAACAGCAGATGGCAATAAAGTGCATGCAAGTTCAAGCTTTTACAGTGTACCCTGATAAAAACAAATATGTAGCTGTGAAAGAGGTTTTTTCCTATCAGATGAAAGGATTCCAAAGCTGCTTAGCTGTCTATCCTTCTCCTTTACAGGTCCTCACTGAGAAATAAAATGTATTTTGTCATTTTAGTTTTTAAAATATACCCAAATTCATTATATAATGAGAATTAATGCCACAGTGTTGTGTGGTAAGCTAATGACAATTAAATTTGCATTTAATTGGAAATGGCAACATTGAAAATGTGTTTTGTTCGAAATGCAAAGTAAAAAGAATTAAAAAGTTTGTGGAATGGAATTAACACCTCCCCCCCCCCCC
>NW_017728886.1:112275540-112289258 GCF_001723895.1 Crocodylus porosus
CCCCAACCAAACAAAAAAAACAAAAAACAGTTTAGGAATAGAAATGTACGTAACAGCTATATGGGTGACACTTACATCCAGTAAGTAGATACCAAAACCAGAGCACCCATGAAGAAATGAAACCATGCCCAAAGTGTTCAGCTGAGAAGCCTATTTAATCTTCATAAATTCAGATTGTTTCAGGGTTCAATCATTTTTCTTTGTTACCTGAATGCAAATGTCCTCACTCTGAGTTCCTCTAATTACTGAATAACAGGGCACCAGCATCATTTCCTCCTCCTATTTTTCCTCTAGTTTGTGAATATAACCCTATTAAAAATATGGCTGAAGATACACCATTGACTTTCACCTGAACCTGTAGATAGTTTTGAGTCAACTGAAATGGCATTTGTCAACTGCCATTGACATAAAGAGAAAAAAATTGCCTCCCCCACCCCACTCTCTCCAGATTGTAACTGCTGACCTGTCTTATTCAGGGGTGTATAATGCTTGCCCACCCCCTTTGTGAATAGTAAGCTTTGCTTGCCTGTAAAGTCAGAGGAGTAGTTGAGTTTGTGGCGTCTTTCCTTGGCATCTTCCTTTAATGCTTGTTACTACCTATGGTAGCATGGGCAACTGGTGCTACCTTAGTCGGGGGGGCATGTGCCCCCCCAGCGACCAGTAAGTGACCAGGGTGGGGGGGGTCCCCTGGTCGCCCATCTCACTGACCAGAGGGGTCCCCCCGCAGCCAATCGTGAGGCAGCTGATCGCAGTGGCCGCTTCTGGGAGTGGCTGTGGCCACTTCTGGGAGTGCCACGGTGCTACCACTCACCAGCTGGCACATGCCTGGGAGGCACTGGCATTCCCGCCTGCCCCCCGCCCATTGCCTGAGCGGCAATCGTGGCTGGTCACAGGGTGCTCTGGCACACTATATAGTCAACTTGGCTCTGCAAAATCCCTGCTGTCCCTGTGTATGAAGCAGGTACAAGGAAGTAGTGAGAGGCTTGTTGGCTTTAAGCAGTTTGGCCTGAACTAAAGAAATAAAGACTGTGTTGACTATTAAACAGATTTTCGTTCAGGTTGCAATGCAAGGAATAGCTCTCTCTCTGAGGGAGGGGCTCAGAAGCCTTAGAAATCAAAGGCATAAATGGTTGACATTGTAGATTCTGGTTCCTGTCCAACAAGCATTCCTTAACTAAATGAGTTTGGTGGCTAATGACTCTGGCTTGTAGGACAGCAACAGTAGTAATCAGCAAAAAGGGTCCTGCATGCTTAGATAAAATTCTAGGGAGATGACTCACTGTACCCAGGGTGCTTTTCCTGGGTCATAGTCTTGGAGATGGAGCAGGAGGAAAAGCCTGGGGATTGCATTTATTAATAAACATCTATGTAGCACTGGAAATTTACACAATGCTTTGCAAACTTAGATAAGGTGCATTCCCTGCCCCAAAGAGCCAGTACATCTAAGTAGTTTCTTCATGGAAAATTCACTGAGCAAACAAAATTAATTATTGAAGGGAAAGCAGTACTGGCATTTGGAGTTGGATTACACTGACCTTATAAGGGGCATTTCAGTTCTCCAAGAAATAAGTTTGCAGGAATATGCTGATTTACCAGGTCTAGTGCCTGGCTGAAGTGCTGATTTTTGTTTTTGGTTTGAGTTTTGGTTTTGTTGCAGAAATATATGCAGAAGTTCTCATACCTGCATCTGACACCTGCTCTTCTTGGCCAGTAGGTAGTGCTATTACCATCCTTTTGCCAGACAGGGGAAAACAAATCTTTGTCCTTCCTGTCACCAGTAGCACTGAATGCTCTTTATTGGACCAGTCTCCTTCAGTCTCCATTTCTTTCCTGGGCTCTGTTTTTCCCCAGTGAATACACATACACATGTAAAAAAAAACCAAAAAACAAAAATTAAAATAAATATAAATAAAAATATAAAAATACAGTCCAATATATGATTTGTATAACATAAATAAAAACTATATATAAATGTAAATTGTATATAAATGATATTTATATTTTATAGTGTGCATATATTTATATGTATATATGTGTATACCCCCCCCCCATTTTTCTCTGCTGTGATGTGAGATGACCCTGTGGTAGGGTAGCATCAGAGGCTGACATCTAGAATAGTCAGAAGAGAATGCAAGCCCCATCTCTTTAGCAAGTTACACCTGCAGGTGTTGTAGTGGGCATCTGGTCCTGAAGTCTCATGAGTCTACCTTTCCAGTAGAAAAGGTACTTACTTCAACTGCCCCTGTGTCTACCCATCTCTTGAAACTCAGTGTCATTCAGTGAAATCCAGCCTAGTTTATTTCCCATGAAGGCCAGATGACAGAGGGCATAACCGTGCTGCAGTTGGAAGTGAGGTGGCAGCACATATAGGCAAACACAAGCTATCTTTAATCTCACATAAGCAGTGCAGCTGCAGCAGTAGAGTCTGGTAGTGCAGATTTGTGGCCAGAATTGTGGTCTAGAAGCCTGGAAGGACTTTTATGGTCCCTGTTGTTGTTATGGCTACACTGCAACCTAGGACCCAAGATAGCTAGAGTAAGCTGTCTTGGGTGTTGCCTACATGTGCCACCATCCCACCTCTGCCTGCATTATGGACATAGCCTATGAAACATGTTGAATAGAAGCAAGCTTAGCCTGGATCCTTGCATGCCTCACCTTATCTTTTATCTGAATTAGAGCTACATCCAGTTTTGGACCCACACCTCACAGCTTGGGAACTATTTCTGCTACAGGCTGGACTGAGACCCCATATCCAGATACCCTCCCCACCTCCCCCCCCACACACACTTTGGTTATATTCAGAGTCAGAGGCTAACTTTACAGCTTGAGCCTGTCATTCATGTTAAGGGAAGGGTTTCCTTTAAAGCAGCAGGTAACAGGTTTGACCATATTTGCATGAAACAACCCATGCTGCTAGCAGGTCTTGATCCCCCTGGGAAGGGACTAAATGAATAACGCAGGTTCGAGGAGGCAGAGAACTTATTATGTCACCTGAAAATAGCAAGAGTAGGATTAGCTTCCTAGGGGAGTGTAGTACATGGGTTTAGATGCCCTAAATTCAGATGCCTGAATTTAATAGCAGGCAAGACTGAAGAAAAGGTTGGAATGGAACTTGATTATCCTATTGCTGGTTTGCTTGTTAAAAGAGCCAGACTCAAGAAACAGGGCAGTAGGCTTGAATTTAGCATTACATGCTGATAGTGTTGATAGGGCAAGTTTGGGAATACTTGTCCAGCAGTATGTGGCTTATCTTAGGTTGGCCTCCTACTTGTGATAGAGGTGTGAATCAGCAAAGAGCAATTTTTCTCTCCTATGTATTCTGTTGACTGATTCACCTAAATTCATGCTCAAACCACTGCTCAATTTTTTTTTCTTCTATCTCTTGAAAACGTTTCCTATCACCCTGATATCAGATACAAGTGCCTTGCTGGTTTTCATGCTTCCCTGATTTCCTAACTTTTGCCATTTACTCTAGTCTGAACAGGGTTTAGCTGGGACAAAAAAGAAATCCTGAAATGAACAGGACCCATTTGTTGAATGGGTACCCGTCAGCATGATTGTCCTTTATGTTTGGAAAGTATTTAGTACACATCAGGGTTCTAACCTAAAGAACCATAATGCTTGTCTTGGCCCTTCATTCCTCAAAGAGGAGATACTCATTTGCACTCTTGGCAGCATGAGACATTGTGGCTTTCTCATACCCATCTGCAGTAGGAGGTTTTGCCAGTTTTTTAATGATGAACTGAGGCTTCCAGAGTGGAACCAGAACTTGTCCACACCACATTAACAAGTTTTGTGTGTGTAATTAAAATCAAGTGTAATCTTAACGCAGTTTGGTACGAATATGAGCAAAAAGTGAATCACCTAGTGAATAAGAAATGTATAGTGCACCATTTAATAGCATACTAGTAATTTTTAACAATGTAAATATATTAAGCCATATATTTTAAAAACAGATACATCAAGGTTGTAGACCTAGATATGTACCAAATGTACTGCATTAACAGTAAAAACTGTCTAAAATGGCATCTTACAAGTTGGCATGCTTTATTAACATGCCGGATTGTAAGGTAAACACGAAAACGGAAGTGGCTACCACGGCAATTCTGGTTTCGCTGACCCCCCAGTGGCCTGGGGCATAGCAACCTGTGTGGGGCCCGCCTCCCAGCGATGCCCTGGATGTGGCGGGAGAGGCAGCAGCCTGAACAGGCAAAGACACCTGTTTGGGCCTCTCAGTTAACCAGCACCCCACATTCCTTATGGGTGCCAGATAACAAAGCTTTTGCTGTAGCTGTAAACTTGCATGTTTTGGGGAGCAAGCAGGAAGAATTGGAAGTCTTCAGACAATCATTGAACTATGATGCAACTGAAATCATAGAGACTTGGTGGGATCGTTCACTTGACTGAAGCACTGTCATGGATGGGTATAAACAGTTCAGGAAGGACCGGCAGGGGTGAAGAGGCGGAGGAGCTGCATTTTATGTAAAAGAGCTGTATGATTGCTCAGAACTCCAGTGTGAAATAGGAAACAAGCCCACTGTAAGTTTCTGAGTTAGGGTAAGAGGGGAGAGCAACAAGGGGGATGTCATGGTGGGGGCCTGCTATAGACCACCAGGCCAAGGGATGAGGTAGATGAGGCTTTCTTCAAACAACTAGGCATTGGTTCTCATGGGGGACTTCAATCACCTTGACATTTGCTGGGGGGCAATACAGCAGTGCACAGGCAATCCGGGAAGTTTTTGGACAGTGTTAGGGACAACTTTCTGGGAGGGACAAGTGTTGGAGAGTCTGCTCACAAACAGGGAAGAATTGATGGGGAATATGGTTGGGAATGGTGACTTAACCATAAGATGCACTGACCATAAGATGATTGAGTCCAGGATCTTGAGGGAAGAAAGGAAGAAAAGAGAGCAGCAGGATGGGCAGGATCCCCTGGGTGGCCAATTGGAGGGGGAAAGGAGTCCAAGAGAGCTGGTTGTATTAGAAAGGAACCTTACTAAGGATGCAGGAATGAATCATCCCAATGTGCAGAAAGACTAGCAAATATGGCAAAAGAGCAGCTTGACTAAGCAGGTAAGTCTTCAATGAGCTAAGACACAAAAAGAAAGCTTACAAGAAGTGAAAACTTGGACAAACTACTAAGGAGAAGTATAACAGTATTGCTCAGGCATCAAGGGTGAATTCAGGAAAACCAAAGCACAATTGGAGTTGCAACTAGCAAGGGATGTGAAGGTTAACGCTAAGGATTTATACAAGTATGTGAGCAACAAGAGGAGGTTTAGGGAAAGTGTGAGTCCCTTAGTGAATGGGAGAGGCAACCTAATGGTAGATTATGTGGAAAAGGCTGAAGTATTCAAAGCCTTTTTACCTTGGTCTTCACAGGCAAGGTCAGCTCCCAGACTACTGCACCCAGCAGTACAGTTTAAGCAGGAGGTGAGCAGCCAACAGATTAGGTAATTTTGGAAAAGGTGGATGAAAGAAAAAAAGCTAGTGAAAGAACAGGCTGAGTGAAAAAGCTGGTGAAAGAACAGGTTAGCTGACTTTCTAGAAAAGCTGCCCACGTACAATCCATGGGGCTGGATGCAATGCACCCTAGGGTGTTGACTGAGTTGGCTGATGTGATTGCTGAGCCACTGGCCATTATTTTTTAAACTCATGGTGAGTGGGAGAGGTCCTGGATGATTGGAAAAGGGCAAATATTATACCCATCTTCAAGAAAGAGAAAAAGGAGGATCCAGGGAACTGTGGACTGGTCAGCCTCATCTCAGTCCCTGGAAGTATCATGAAGCAGGTTCTCAAAAAATCCATTTCTAAGCACTTGGAGGAGAAGGTGGTGATTAGGAGAGGTCAAGCACAGATTCACCAAAGGCACGTCATGCCTGGCCAACCTGATTGTCTTCTATGATGTAATGACTGGCTCTGTGGATGTGGGAAGAGCAGGGAATGTGCTATACCTTAACTTAACAAGGTTTCTGATGCAGACAAGCTAAGAAAATATGGATTGCATGAATAAAGTGTAAGGCAGATATAAAACTGTCTGGTTTGTCAAGCTCAGAGGGTACTAACTGATGGCTCAATATCTAGTAGGCAGCTGGTATCAAGTGGAGTATCCCAAGGGTTGGTTCTGTGGATGATTGTGTTCAGTATCTCCATCCATTAGCTGAAAGATGGGATGGAGTGCACCCTCAGCAAGTTTGCAGATTATACGAAGCTGGGTGGAGTAATAGATATGTTGGAGGGTAGGGTTAGGATTCAGAGTGACCTAGACAGATTGGAGGATTGGGCCAAAAGAAATCTCATGAGATTCAATAAGGTTAAATCCAGAGTCCTACACTTAGGATGGAATAATCCCATGCACCTGTACAAGCTGGGGACCAACTGATTAACAGCAGCTCTGCAGAAAAGGATGCATTAAACAGGTACTTGGCTGGGATGGTTTTTGTCAGGGAAAATCCTGCCTTGAGCAGGGGACTAGACTAGATGACATTGTGAGCATCCTATAAACACTGGCTTGCCTAATTGCTGTCAAAAGAATAGTTTGAATATTCAGTTGGATCTATTGTTGACACTAAAGTTCCTCTCTTCATTTGAGAGGGTGAGGGCAAAGCAATCCATGCATATGAAATGAATACAAGACCATTTCTATAGCATGGTTGTGGGACCATGCTCTGGGGCCTTTGCATGCCAATCTTCAGCCATATTTAAACAAAAAACAAATAAACCCCTATCATTTTTACAGCAGCCAGAAGAGGGAGGCCACCTGAATCAGGTGGTTTGGCCTTTTTTTCCACTTAACTTTACCCTGTAGGATATGGTTTCTGGACACCATGATTGATACACAGCATTCTGTATAGTTTATTAGGTGAAAAGCACCCAGTGAGGCATAGCATTGTTTCCAAGGGTGACCTTGCGACAGCGGGAGCAGCGGCAGTGCACATAAAAATGATAAAAGTCTGGGTAAAAAACAGTAGCTGAATGGTTTGGAAGGATGGCTAGAAAACTCTTGATGGATGGGTTAGATTAGCAGATACGTGTAGAGTTGAAGAGGGATCAGAAGCAAAACTAGGAAAGAAATGGGTCTGTATGAATGTAAAGAAAATAAAGAAAAGACAGAATACAGGGAAAGAAAACAGAACTAGGGAATTGGGAACCTAATTGTTTATGAGTATTCTTCATAAAGATATATGACTGCACCAGGATATTTTGTTCATTGGCTTAGGTTGGAGAGGCAGAAGAAAACAGTGAGTATACTAAATAAACCACTCGGTGGTTTATTCTGGCTGAATTATCTTTCCTTGCTTTACTTTGTTGTTTGTGGTGTTTGTGTGTTGCAAGTTTTCTGGCAGAGCAGATAAATACCATATTGATTTTCTTTCTCACTTTTTAGGTACCAGGATGGAGAGGGGTTTGTGAATTACACAGAAAACAGTGTTTCCTTTAACCACCTGCTAGGTTCAATTTCCCACAGCTCTAAAAGGGTAAGGGGGAAGGGCTTGAAATAGACCATAGGATCCAAACCTCTCCACTTGGGGGGAGAGTTAGGCTCCAGCACATTCCTAGTACTAAACCAGTAATGAAATGTTGAGTCTCAGCTCCTCAGGAATCATACTTACCCCACCTCAGATATGAAGAAGGAGAATATAATAAATGCAGTGATGTATGTGATCGCTTCCTACATTACACTAACACTTCGTTTTTTAAGGAAGCAGCGGTGGGAGTGCAGAGAGTCAGGCTTTTTTTTCAGTATCACTCAGCTTGTCTGCCCTCCTACAGCCAAACACAAGGCCAGAGATTGAAGTGGATGAGCTTGGAAGAGGGCATGCAACTATCAAGGAGGGAGAGAAGAGATTATAATCTCTGCTGAGGAGGAGGAGATGAATCAAGGGAGAGGAACCTGCTACAAAGAGGACTCTGAGCAACTCTCCTGCTGACAAATTAGCATTGGTTGATTAGAACCCATTCTTTCTATCAGGGAGGTATGGACTAATTAAGATATTGGAGCCAGGTACTCTTAGGGCTTTGTTACACAGTAAATTTAGGCAGTTCCTGGAGCTCTTAAATCCTGGACTGGCTGTACCTTAAAACCTTTTAAATGGCTTAAAGCACTCTTTATTTGCCTTAGTTTCACTGCTCCAGGGCAGGATTATTTCCAATCCACCTAATTTTGTTCCTGTTCCATTGCTTTGCAGCCACTTCCCACAGCTCTTCCACCCAAGTTGAAGTCCTCCAGCATCTCAGGAAGTGCAGTGGGGCCAGGCATGGCACATCACCCCCCAGGGACATTAGGCAGAGACAACTGTGGAGTGCCTACCAGCTGCAGTGCCTCCTGCCTCCTCTCAGCCTGCTCTGTTCCTGCCAGCAGCAGCGTGGGGCTGAGCTCTGGAAGACAAAAGGACAAGGCCCCTCAGCTCATTATTTAATGGAATAGTGGATATAGGCATGGGAGTGCTATTACTTTTGTGTGTGGCAATATTGAGACCATTAAAGGCAGGTGCCTGGTGCTGATGTTGACAGATTGAAGGCGGTTTAGGCAAGAACTAGAAGCCTAATTCAGACCTTTTATTTCCCCCTGTTGTTTGTGGTGTTCTTGAGTTGTACAAGCTGTAAAACGGAATATAATTTACTGGGGTAAATTTATCCCTGGTTTAACATCATGGATGTCTACAGGGTTTTATTAGAAGAATTTGGCCCCTTATCTTTGATTGTAAATACAGACATGCATAGATTCGTGTTCTATCAAACTTCTGTTTGTGTAATCTACTCTGGAGCTGTCTATTTTCTCTTTGAAATTTTGATCTTTTTTAAGTCAGCAGTCATTGAGTAGTGAACACTGACTGAAAGTCAGTACTTTCTTCCTAGCCAAAGAAGTGGGGTCCTCAACCCCTTTACAACCTGCTAAGGAGGAATCTTTTAAAGGAGACTCGATAAACAAAGTTTCTGTCTGCTTGTAAGGAAACACAAAGGAAATAGAGGGGCTTAGGGGGAAATGTATTATGCTGTTGGCCACCTTTGAAATCACAGTGGATGTGGCTGTCTTTTGAACCCTGCGATTGTAAAGTTAAGCCTGATTCATGTAGTAGTTCTCATAGTATTCTGTTTGATCAATATGACCTGCAGATATTGTAGCCAGGGGATAAATCAGAAAGCTAATATCCCCATTTGGAGCTGAACATCCATATGTTCCTATGAGTGGTTGGTCACTTCACTTCAAAATGGTAGGGTAGAATCAGGGGGTTCAGTGAGAATGTGGAAGTGAATGATCAAAGACATGGGGAGACTTGTAGTTGAAGTAAGACTGACAAGTTTGGGATTGTCTGCCTTTAGAAGAAGAAGAGTAAGACAGGAGATGGTAAAAGGATGAAAAATAAGAAATGGTCATAGAGAAAGGTAGGAACAAGGATGCCTTTAAGGAGGTTAAAAAGAGAAAAATTCAATGCTAATAAAAGGGACATATTTTTCCCCCAGTCATAGAATGTAATTAAATTTTAGAACTGATTGCCACAGGAAACCATTGAGGAACAGAACTTACAAAGTTTTTAAAATGTGACTGAAGATGCATATTCATATATGCAAATGTACATATATGAATCAGAAAAAAATATAATATACAATTTATATATTATTAATACATTTAATACATTATTCATAATACATTGTATACTAGAAATTGTGTGCGTGTACATGTGTGTATTTCCTCCAATTTGTATAGTTCTCTTATACATAATAAAATTCTACTCCTTCTATTCTATCTAGAAACAGGGGGCGGTGTGTGTGCACGTGTGTATAATTGACAGCAACAATATATCTAGTTGTCATAACTGATAATGATAAAATTGTGGAAGGGGATGGATATTTCATTTTCTTAAGCCGATCTCTAAGTGCCACGGTAAAGATCAAGATGAACATGAGGTGGATATGTCATTTCACGAATATTTGCTGGGTAGGGCTCTTGTACTTTCCTCTGAGAAACTGGTGCAGGGCACTGTCAGAGAAAGGGTATTGAGCTAGATGGACTTCAGCTCTGATGCACTGTGTTACTTTCTGTGTTGCTATGACTAGATCCAGAGTTTTACATAGTCTCTCTGGCATTTTCCAGATCCTCCTATAAAATACAAGCTCCTCAGCTGTTGTATCAGTGACTATAATGGAACATGGCTGGTTTGGCGGAAGGTGAGATGTTGGCTCATGATTTAGAATTTGTGACTTTGCCTCAGTGAAAATATATAAGTCTGGAGGTTGGCATTTATTCTGTGTGACTTCCTAGATGACATCTCATTCAAATGAAATTTTTCTCTGTCATCATGTTTTGATAGAGTTTTCACTGTCAAACATCTCAAAAGTGTGGGATGGTCTGAGCACGGCCTGAATTTGCGTGGCAGTAGTGCAAAGGTATAATAACCAAGGCCAAAATTATGCGTGCTGTTCTTTTTTGGGTGCCCAATTTGTGCCACCAAATTAGTGGATGCTCCTGATGTATTTATTTATTTGCATATGATTTCTCTCTTCACTGAGAACCATCCGTTTGATTTCCTTCGTTGTGTCAATATTAGCACAGATGGCAAATCTCTGGATTTTAGGCATTTGATCATTCAAAATCACCAGTCTCCAGGTTTTAGTCATAGTACTTACTTTCAAACACAGAGCTTTATGTTACCGCTTTGTTTGCATTATCTTCCACAGCTCTCAAGATGCCTCACAAGACTGCTCTGCAAGCCAGGGATATAGGAGAACATGTTCAGTTCTAATCTTTGCCACTAGATGTCCACACCACCGCATACCATTTTGAAGTTTGTTCTTTCCACATCATCGAACCAATTTCTCATGGCTACTTGGTTTGTAATAGTCACTGTTTGAGCTGCCTTTCAGCCACCAAATGCAATATCCATATCTTCAGTTTTCTATGTCTTTCAAATTTATTGTACAAAGAAGTTGCTGAGGCTTAAATGACATCTAACCTATGAGAAAAAGCAATTATTTTGGTGTTTATCTTTTATTGGGCCAACTGTATAACTGGGAGGGATGTTAGACAAGCTTTCTGGCACAAAGTGCCCTTCTTTAGGTCTGGGCACTTTCATAGCTGGAAACTTGTTTAACATTTCTCATGAAAGATATCACCAAAAACATTGCTTCTCCCATATTTCCTGGCTCCTTGTAACTACAGCAACACTTCAGCCCTGCATTTGCCCTATGATGAAACATCTGGTATTGACCAGTGTTGGAAACAGGATACTGGGCTACGTGACCAGTTCTTTCGTATCCAATAACAGCAATTCCCATCTTCCTCGAGTTCCTGTAGAAAGTGTTCTGAATTAAGTGGATAAGTCCATTTACCCAGGTCTGGTTGAGTGGCTTCAAAAGCAAGTTCCAGGTAACAAGGGTCAGCTCACGCATCCCATATTTTGCTAGCTATTGCTTGTTTGTGCAGGAATCAAGAGGATCTTAAAATAATCTAAGTATTCACTTACCACAAGCTAAGGGAGACTTCAGGAACAGGGGTGGCAGGTATATGAGAAACACCTCTCTCTTACCTGCTTGTTTCTGTTTTGCATTCCAACCAAAGGAAACAGTCATACAGATTTAAAACTTCAGGGCTTTAGTGATGGATTCCAAGTGAGTAGTTACAATAATGTTGTATATATAATGCTGGCAGACATTTACAAATGGTAGCCTGCATATGAATTTGAATATAAATAATGACCCTGAGGTAGGGAAGCATTATCTGTATTTTTGTGGATGAGGTAGAGGAAAATAAAGTGATCAACCAGTCCTCGGTACATCCTAAGCTTCTAGGCAAATCCTGACAGATACCCAGTGTCAAAGGACTAGGCCCAACACGCATTGCAGGCATAATACCAGCAGAGAAAATGCCGTAGCGACAATAAAACAGGAAGCACTTAGAGGGTTTTCTCAGTAAAGGTGGAGGCAGGAGATTCTAGCTAACAGTCCAGTGGTAGTTCTGGAAGTGTGACACGGAAAAGCAGGCCAATGTGACGAATCAGCTCCACCTACTCCCTTACTTTACATTGGAGCCCTTTGAAGGATGGCTGCAAAGCAAGGTCCTGCTATGGGAAAAAAAACAACCCAGAACTGGAAAAGCATGGGCTTAGTTTTGTTCTACCACATAACTATCCAGGGAAATAGGAGAGTGACATATGCTGCCTCCCTCTCCCCCCACTGCCATGGTATCTTTCTAACTGATGACCACCAGTTTCTGTGGGAGCACTGAATACCTTAGAACAAACAAAGAGTTGAAATTGGGAAACCACGATGTTTTGTCTGTGAATTCCCCACAATGAAAATAAAACCACTTATGTTGGCACCCCTTCCTCCCCCACATAAAAGCAAAATTGGAAAAATGAAATATCTCCAGAAGGGCTGACATGTTTTTAGCTGTGGAGTCAAAAAGTGCATCCCATGTGTTTGCTCCAAAGCAGCCTGGAGCCAGGAATGCACTTACTTTGGCTCCAAAATGTATTTTCAGCCACTTTGGAGCCAAGACAAATTAAAAAAATGGATCCAAGCTGACATGGATGGAGCCACTCACAAAGCTTTGTAAAAAATTAAGAACAGTCTGGTTAGTATAATTGTATCAAATGTGTTTATGGAACCCAGTGTTATTTGGGAATGGTTTAATGTTTAACTGCTAGGCAAAAAAATTGTATTA
Organism: Crocodylus porosus; assembly: GCF_001723895.1. Classification (NCBI taxonomy): domain Eukaryota; kingdom Metazoa; phylum Chordata; order Crocodylia; family Crocodylidae; genus Crocodylus; species Crocodylus porosus. The sequence goes on from NW_017728886.1 coordinate 112,288,205, forward strand.
ATTGGAGAGTGGAGTTTAGTGACAATATTCTCTTTGCATGGGGAGCCACTTTACATTTTGTGCTATTGAAACCTGTAGCCAAAGAAGAGGAAATGGGAACCCACAGCTGCTGTGTGGCCATCTCAGTAAAACTTGTAACAAGGCGATCGACAGCATCCTGATTGCTTCTATTCTGTCAGCACAAAGCCATGACTCTAGAATGACTGATGAAAGATGCCCCCCACCCTGTTAGTAATGGGATGGCAGCAGAAGTATCCATTTGGATGTAGGCAACAACATGTAGTCTTGTAACTAGAATTGTTGTTTGTCGAAGGGAAAATTTTAAGGGCAAGATGGTTTTGGTTTTTTTGATGGTCTGTCACAAAAACATGGAAGTGCTGGTGGTAGTAGTGATAGATTTATCACTTTTAGATTTATAGATAATGGATTTATAGATAATAGATTATAGACTATAGATTTCACTTTTAGATTAATAGATAATAGATTTATAGATAATAGATTATAGACGATAGATTTATCACTTTTCACCTCTCCTTTTAGTTCCTGTTCTATTCAATTCACTTGCCAAATATGTTGCAATAACATTCTTGCAAGAAGAGAGAGTTGACAGAAGCAAAGCTCCTTGATCTGCAGGAAGAGGGGTGGTGGTTATAAACGCACCATCTTTTGCTCCTTTCCTCTCCCAGGAGGCCCTTCTGTGGGTTGTCGGGGAATAAAGGCCCCAAGGTCATGGTGGGCTGAGAGTTCATACACGGAACAGGCGGGATTAGCAGCAAGGAGTCTGAGCGGTACGCGGAATCGCGCGGTTTCAAAAATAGTTGAATTTTATTTACTTACACTTCTGTAGCGTAGGTAGGAAGTTTGCTTCAGTTACAGTGCTACCAAAACGAACAACAGAGGAGTCTGTTGGCCCACGGGGTTCCTGAGTGAGCCCTTGCTTTCTACCCCAAAGGATAGGTGCGGCTGCCCACTCACTAGTCCCAGGGCTGGTCAACAGCTCATTAAAGGGATACGAACAACAAAACTGTAACACGTTGTGACGCCAGTCCAAAGT
>NW_017728886.1:112289643-112295407 GCF_001723895.1 Crocodylus porosus
CATGCAGTGGAATTTTCTGCTTGCTAGGTTTGTCTGCACATGTTCAGATCTAACTCTCTGTGTTATCAGCATACATACAAAATTTTGCTCTGACATGGGTGTTCTGCAAGCATTTTCTTTCATAATATTTTCTAGGCAGATAGAATGGAATATACCAGGGAGCTATCAGCTTTTACAGTCACAGTATCATCTTTTAGTTTGCTCACAGGCAAGGAAAGCCTGTTGGTGGCACTAACTCCCTTGTTAATTTAGCTGGTTAGTCAGGTCCTACTGAGTTCTCTTCTGCAAGAACTATTCTGTCAGGGTCCCAAGCTAGCTACTGATCCACAAAGAAAGCTCATCACACAAAGGTTGGCAAGTTGGTCACTTAACCAGCCAAATAGGATCTACTTCCCATTCTTTGGCCTCAGTCAAATGTTATTAAGGCATGTATTATACAATCTGGCAAGCCAGGAATGCCCAAATACAGGCAGTAGTGTGGCATTCTGATTGCCTCATGATGCCATCTGTTAGCAAGAGCAGGAGTGAAGGCTCCATGGCCCGAGCCAGCACACAGGTGCATCCACACATGTACACCCACACAGTTTATCTTCCCTTCCTCCCTTTTCTTCTGAATTTGTGACGTGTAGACAAAATGGAGAAACATTTGGTGAATTCTAAGGTGGTTGTCCAGCTACTGTCAGAGATAAATTATTGCAGTCAAACAGCAAGAAAGGGAATACTGGCTTGCATCAAAATTTACTTTCTTTTCTGAATTCTGATTCTACTTTGTCTTTGGCAGCAGCATTGCAAAGCTCTAAGTCTTTTGATGGCAATACGAGGGACAATGAAAGTGAAGCTAATTTAATTCTTCATTTTCTGATTACAGTTTTATTGCTCCGCATGCTTCAGCATAAAAGACTCCTACTCCTGGAATGTTTTCAAATATTCATCAAATCAGTATTAAGAGTTGTCTTTGTATCTAATGTCCAGTGATCAGAAACATGAACTGGACCATAGAGGTGTTTATGCCAGCAAAATACCTCTTCAAGTTTTTGGAAAGTCTTATTGAATAGATTTTTTTCTCCCATAATTTGCAACTAGTTTACAAAGTTCCAAGGAAGCAACAGCTGGCAGCAATTCTTCTGAATGATAAAGTAGAATATGTGAAAGAGTTTGGTCATATTGTGCAAGTCCCTTGTGTGCCTTATAACTAATGGATGGAGTAATACTTACAATGAGAGGGTGTCATCAACTTCACAGTACCAGTTCCAAAACCTACATTCTTTTCTTTCCTGTCCATAACTGAACATGTCTACATGGTTGACTATGTTGCAGAGCACTTGAAAAATACAATCAAGGTATTGGGCCCACAGATGATGTTGGTTGTGACTAGCATTACAGCAGTTGGGAAAACTGGGCTCTGTTGCTTAGAGAGTATCTATACCTCCAAGGAAGGTATAGATACCCATATGATGTGGCTCTCCTCTTGGGGAGGGATGAAGATTAAGGCCTGACAACTTTTTCATCACATGGGGACAAAAGAGAAAAGCCTTCTCAAATTTAAAAATGAAAAACTTCAAACAACAGCCATATTTCAGCACCATTTAGCATAGCATTCTGTTGTATCCACAGTGAGTCAACCCTAGTACTCAATGGACATCTTGCATTATATCTCATAAAGACCTCCGAATATGCAAGAAGGCACTTCAGGCAGTTGCTGCTGAAGACCACATGCCCCCCAGCTAATCTATGCTGACATTCTTCATGACAACATCTTTGCAATGTGAATCTTGAAATTCACTTCAGTGGTTGAATCTGTAGCTTGACCCATTCAGAATGTAACTAATGACAGTGCTACTTTTTCTGGGAAGATTAAGAAACATATTGATGAGAATCTGGAATAAAGTTCACTTACCAACACCTGAAGAGGAAAAGATTATAGTCAAAATAATACAGAAAAATCTAGTAGTTACTCCTACCCAGTAATGCTCCCTACCTTCCTGATCCTTGCTTCTGGGACCAAGATCTTTCTAACAATGACTTGGTAGTGGTATGTACTGAGAAGTTCAGACAATATTAAAAACAAACCATTCTGAGGGAGGTAGCAAGTGAAAAAGGAGCAGCATGTTCAGTCATAAAACAATGTGGAATGTGTCCTGGCAGTTGCAACAAAAAGAGCTTGCTCCTTCTTCCTGGTGGACAGGGATGTATTTTCTTTGACTTCTAGCCAACAGTGACAGAAATCCCTTTCAATTTTTCTGTGCAGGTCAGTTTGAGGGATCATTCATTCAAAAAGCAGAAATAGACTCGTGATCTCCACTTCTGGAAATCCGATGATAGCATGTCAAAATTTAAGATTAAAAGAAAAAAAAACAAGGCTGACTCAATATTCAGATGAAGAGGAAGAAGATTTGATTAATATGATTCATGAGGCAGATACAGACAAAGGATTTGATGCACATAAAGAAAAAGATGATACAGAATGCTTGGATATTTGGCTTTTTGCTGACCTAGTATGGGCATTTAAAATGACTCTTTTATAGTTACTATAAGTTTTATTTCTCTTTCATTTCATTGCTTTTCTTCTGTAGTGTTCAATAATGTTCACATTCAAATTCAAACTTAACATTGCTGAAAGAGTTATAAATATAATTTCATTTCATAATGTTTCACATTTTCATGAATTAAATGTACACCTTGCTGGGGTCATTAGACGTACACCTTGCTGGGGTCGTTTGACCCCAGTACTCTTTCCTGCCATGGCAGGGGGTCGGACTCAATGATCTACTCAGGTCCCTTCCAACCCTAGAAACTATGAAACTATGAAATGCAACTCAGTTAAATATCTGTTCGAATAAATAAATGCTTTAAAATATTTGTTTTTTTGAAATCATATGACAATAGTTGACCTGTCAGTTGATCTGTTTATTAGTCAAGTGCCCACCCTTAGCCCTCTAGGTCATAGATGGATGAACCAAACATCAATGAAGGGGTATAACAATATTTTTTGTTTTGTTTACACTTCCATTTCTAATGACTTCTAACATTTTATTTGCTCTTTTGACTGCTGTTAATCACTTAGCTGATGTTTTTAGCACTCCATCTACAATGTGTCCAAGACTTCTTTCCTGTGAGGTAACAAACATGGTGGGCTCACTGCTCTGCCCAGCATGCCAGGCTTGGAGGGGGGCAATTCTGATTGGTGGAGTATGTCCACCAATCAGGTGGTAACAGGGAGAGGCTTGCCCTGCCCCTGCCCAGAGGAGGGCAAGGAGCCCTGGACCTGATTGAGAGCTGCATCTTGCAGGTCCGGCAGACTTCAGGGACAGAGCCTCTGAAGAGAATAAAAGGGCAGCATGCTCGACATGCAAGGCAGATGCATTGAGGGACTCAAGAAGAGCGGGGTCCAGAAGACCTGGGGAGAGCTGCCTACTGGGTAGTCTCCCAGAAGAACGCCTGAAGATGCCGCATGGGGTTCAAGTGGTAGGAGGCTCCAGCAGTGCACAACCTAGTGCATGGAGCTTCGGCCCTGGGAACCACTCGTGGGGTTCGGGCTTGTGAACCTGGTGTGAGGCCGGGTAGCTGAAGCTGGTAACATGGCTCAGCAGAGGTAAAAGAGCCCCCCACCCTTGTACCCAGAGTGGAGCATGGGGCTGGAGGGAAAGCCCCAAATGCAAGGCAAGCAGAGCTGGGAGCATGGCCCAGCACAGCTGAAAGGAGCCTTGGTGCCCAGAGCAGGGCACAGGGCCATGGGGAAACCCCAGCATGAGGCCGGTAACTGGAGGATGGCCTGGATGCCTGGGACAGGGCACCAGGCCATGAGAGGAGCTGAAGGCACTGCTGGAGGGAGGCCATGGTGGAGCCAGTGACCAGGGGACGAGCCCCAACCGCCCCGGAGAGAGGAACATGAGTTGCTGGGGAAAGCAGGTCCCACAGGGGAGGTGATTCCTGAGGGAAGGGGACCCCATTGGGGAGCCACTGAGTAAAGGCCCCAGTCCCATCACTGGCCTAGGAGGGAGGGCTCTGGGCCCCTATTGTTACTATCAAGAGTTTTGATAGGGCCTGTGATCTCTGAGGGGAGGGGCCCTAGCTTCCAGTGTGTCTATGCTTCCAGAAGCATAGGGTGGGTACGCGCACAATATTTTGGAGGTTGCTTTGTATATTTTGTATACCATTTCTAACTGCATTGTTTATTGTTATGGCTTACCATATATATGTTCTTGTTTAGTTGCTAGTTTTCCTGTGTGTGAACTTGCCCTTCTGCTGCCATATTCTGTTTATTGTCCTATTGGGTTCCTGGTTATTCACCTGTTGTGTTGGTTTACCTGTGCTTATCCATTTCAGGATCAATCACCCCTCTGTGCCTTGGATGACTACAGGACTCACCTTGCTTCTTGTTTTATAGGCTTCTCCTATCAGGTGTCGGTGCTGGGTGTGACACCCCAGTGAAGGGTCAGTTTCTAAACCATCAATTATTTTGGAGTATTTTTTATTGTCTATCCTTTGTAAATATTTATTCTTATATTTCAGGTGTATTTTTATATTTATATTATGAATCAATAAATTGTATATAGTTAAGTAACATTTGCCTGGTCTGGCTTTATAGAGCATAGAGGGATCTGAACACAAGTGACAGCTGCCTTCTCACAGCACTATTGCCTGTCTATACCTATCTGACCCAACTGAGGATGAGGCACACCCTTGGGCGTACCCAGGTTACATAAATAACATAGTGTATAGGCAACCACTGATCCTCTGGATCATGATGTATGCATAAGAAGGTCTAGTCATGTACCTGATGAATCCACTCGTGGCTGACAAGGCCAATTTGAGAGTGACATAGCACATTACAAGTTTCACAAATCCGTATGTTGTCTGAGTTGGAGTCCATGTTTCCAGCACGCTGCTTTCTTCTTTCTCACTTTGCTTCCATCCTCTGTATCAAAGCAGCTTCATGTTGTGATGGACCCAGTCCCTAGTGTTCCCTCCAGATTGGCCAGGATTCTGCATGCTCCTCCCAGCTTTCTACATGGATGTTGAATGACTTCATATCTTTTTTGCACACATTGTGGTACTGCCATAGAGGGCGACCCCACTTTTTAGAGCCATCTCAAATCTCACTATACAAAATATTCTTGGGGATATGATCTCCCGACATGGCCAATCCATTGCAACCTCCTGTTTTTGATAGTGGTTTCTAAGTGTGTTAGTGTTGCGTGCCCTAGTGCCTCTGTGTTTGGTAGTCTGTCTTCCCACTTTATTTTCAGGATCTTGCACAGAGATCTCAAGACCACAGAAGAGGAATCTTGGAGTCACTAAAAACACCAGCTCAGTGTTCAGTAGCAGTCAAAAGGGCAAACACAATGTAAGGAATTTGTGGAGGAATGCCAGGCTAGCGGTTCCGGCACCGCTTAGGGGAGCCGCGGGCTTTGCGGAGCTGTGCGAGCGTGCGGCTTGTGGGGCGGGATTGGAGGTAGCTTTATAGCCGCCCTCGAGGTTCGCTGAATTGGCACAAGTAGACGACTTAGAGTAAGTTGTTAGTTTTCTTATTCTATAGGATGTTCACGAGGTTCCAGAGTCAGCCCTTGCGTTCCAGCAGTGGAGCTAGTCCAAAGCTAGGTGCGCTGCCGGCTCTTTAAGTCCCAGAACTGGTCAATGGCTCATTGATATGGGTTGTTAGTAGTAGAAGTTATTACAGAGTAGATATAGAGTAAAACAAAAAGATTTTATTCACTCACCTGGCCTCACCCTCTTACGAATAAGAGGGGAGGCCGGTTGGAAC
>NW_017728886.1:112296057-112305339 GCF_001723895.1 Crocodylus porosus
TATAAACAAAACAGAAAATATCATTAATGTCCCTTTTTAAATGTTTTGTGTGTCTACACCTTGAATAATGAGTTCAGTTTGGGTCCTCACACCTCAAAAGGGATATATAAAAACTAGAAAAGGAAAAGGATGGGCAACAAGGAAGATCAGGCTTATGGAGGGACTTCCATATGAGGCTAGGGCTTTTCAACTTAGAAAAGAGCTACTTGAGCAGGACATGATAGGGGTCTGCAAAATATCAAATGATGTAGAGATAGTAAATATGGATTAATTATTTATGATCTTTCAAAATACTACAACTGGGGAACATAGTTTTAAACCTGCTACCTAATGTTTTATTTTTGATAGAAGGAAGCTCTTTTTCATATAGCGCATAATTAACTTGTGGAGCTCATTGCCACAAGATGTTGGCAATGAACCATGTGTATGCAAACTGGCTTCTTCCTCTCTTTCCCTCAGGTGTTCCCTCTAGCTACCTGTTATTCCCTCTAAATTCCATTCAGGCTGCTATACTGTGCAGAAACTGTGTTGGGTCTGTTTTACATCTAAGTTGTGTAGCTGCATCACAGGATGTCCTGCTTTTAAATGGAATTTGATGCTTGGGGAAGATGTAGCCTAAAGATTGAGTCCTCCATTTCACTGTAAGCCAGGTACAGCAGAATCGTCTACATTATTGTGTCTGAAGGAGATCTCTTTTAGGATTATGGAACAGCTCAGTGTTTTTCCAAGCCACAGCAATGCCAGTCCTGATGAAATGGAATACCAGGCCCAAAGGAATTGAGGCTAAAGCCTTTAATTCAAATTTCCTCATAAAATTGACAGTGACAATGTTTGTTTGTGGCCCATCTGGATCATTTAGAACTGCTTTAAAATTAAAACAATATCCTTTACTATTACTGAAAGATCTTTAGATCCAAAGTCTATAATGTGTTTTATATCTAAGTGAACAAGCTGAAGACTAGAGGAGATAGTACAAGGTTCTACTGTCGTTGGTCTGTGGCTTGTAGGGCAGGGCATGCAGGGTTCAGACAGAAGTGCAGCTCTCAGTTGTAATTCACAAGGATTTTTGCAAAGTGTTCTGAGTTACAACCTTACCCCAGACCAAACGGAAGTTCACTGTTGGTTCCAGGGGGGAGGGGAATCTATCTGTAGGCTAGGAGCCTGCAGCCAGGTTCCCATAGCAATGGCCAGGCTCTCTGCCAGTACTGGCTGTTTTCAGAATGGGAGAGGGAAAAGGCAGCAAAGGGAGGTCATTCTTGTGGCTGAAGAGTGGGATGGGTGAATTGGAGTCCCTCCACCTCAGGGGCAGTGGCTGCAATACAGCTGCCCCACCCTCCAATGAAAAAACCCCAGACTGAATTCCCTCTGCTCTCTTTCCCCACTCCCATTCTGAAAACAGTGACAGGTTGGGAGTTCCAGCAGACACAAGTTACAACAGACGCTACATTTTGAAACATCGTTATCTGATACCTCATGCAATGAACGATCAGATTGTCACCCAATTGGCCGTTTTTAAGCTTTTTGCAGCTGTGCACTTGTGTTTGGTCACAACTATAAACTGCTTTCTGTGGCCAGATCAGGCAAAAATTGTCAATTCTGTCTGTACCCTAAGACTGTAACAAAGTGGGTTTAATGTCAGCTATTCCTTATTCTGACCACAATCACTGTCATTATAGTAGATTTATGTTGTTCCATTTTCCCTACTCATTACAATCTTGTCAAGAGAAGGAAGCATCCATCAATTCTAGGATGACAAATACTAATGAACCATATTACTCAAGCCTTCTCAACAATGAGAACCCCAATACAAAGCCATTCTCCTGAATGTTTCCATGTAGATGCTAATAGTATTAGTTAAAATGATGCAGCTTTTTGCATTTGTCCCCTACCTGGAAGTCCCACAGTTGGGAGTAATTGTTATCATGAAATACTAATTGGGGAGTCCCAGCAAGCAGTGTATGTATGTGTGCGTGAGAGACAGGTCATTATAGAAAAGGTCTGTTGACCATTATTGTCTATTAGTTATTTTGGCCACTTTATCCCACTTTGTTGTTTCCACTTTTGGGGCAGGGACTGCTTCTATGTCATATGCCTGTACAGTACCTAGTGATTCTCAGCTAGGGGGATGGTGCTCCCTGAGGTAACATGAGGTCCTTTGAAGGGTGATATAGGAAGTGTGAGGGGATGAACAAGAAGTGGGGAGATAAGCAGATAAGGGCAGGCTTAGGCTCCAGGTATGAGGAAATAAGTAGATAAATGCAGGTTCAGGCTCTCCCTGCCTAGCTGCTCCCTGCCCTCACTGCCCCAGTGCAAGGAGGTATGTACTATAATAAGTAAGTACATTTATTAAATGGGTTGCCACTCGGTTCACAAAAGTTATGGTGAGGTGCCTCTAGCTTAATGAGGGGTGCTCTGAGACCAGAAAAGGTTGAGAACCACTGACCTCGTGCAATGGGGCAGGGTTTCTAGGCATTACTATAATATAATGAATAATTGGCTTTTAAACTTAGTCCAGAATTTCTACCCTATGTGTCCTGTCATTATTCTGACAAGGTTCTTTGTGTGAATTTGATCTCTTTTCTTAGACCAACTGAAATAGTTGGAGAACAATTTTTAACACAGCTACAACCTATACCCCTGTCATTGTTCTGACATTTCAGTCCTTGACTTTTGTCATTTTTACCTGTACAGTATACTTAGTAAGCTGTTAAGTACAACTGAGATGCAGTATGGTATATCATCGCCCTTTCTCTGACTCTACATGTGATATGCATTCTGATATCTCCTAATCCTCAAGGCAAAGAGGTCAATAAAAATTGGAAATAGTGTCATCATAACTCATCTTCATTATAATCCTAGTGCTGTGTTCTTGGCTTCAGTTTTGTGATAGATTAGCTTGCATGAACATATTCAATTGCATTCTAATGGGATATGATGGTCTTGCTCAGATATAACCTTTGTGTTATACTAGCCATGTCACTCTTAGCTGCTGTTCTGGCCACATGTCCTAAATTTGAAATCCCCTTGAAAATATGTATGTGAAATTAAGGCCTGTAGTCTTCATATTATTAATAATTTCTCTATTTTTTGCAACCAAAGCAGCATGGGAAAATTATGAATCATGTTAATAAGCTAGAACATGACATAATATTACTTCCCTTGGTTAAACAAAGAGCAAAAAAAGGCATGCACAAAAATCAAGTAGCATATACAACCAGAGAGATGATTACTTTGTACCAACCTCAATCAGCATTTCTTTTAGTTTCTTCTGTTCTGTTTTAAAATTGCTTTAAAACTTAGAGGAGACCATAGCAGACCCCAAGCTTCTTAATGAGCAATATAGGGCAGATCTACATGAGATGCGTTAATGTTCATTAGCTTAATTTAATGTGCATTACAGGTGCATGTCTACATGTGCGTGCCCTTAATGCATATTAAAAATGGCAAAATTAAGCTAATTGTGCAAATGCAGGTATCCAGTTTAGGCGCAATTAGTTAAAGGCATTAATGCACATGTAGATGCGACCCAGCACTAGGAGCACATGGCAGGGCTGCAAGGACTCAGCACTAACTTTAGTGTCAAGTCCCTGTACCTGTAGACACTTGCCAAAAATCACTTAATGCGCATTAAATTTAGTCACACTCAAATGCATATGTCCTAGACCTATGTGTGTACCATTTTTTTTTGGATTGGCCAAAGTTTGGGTAGGAGCAGAAGAGGCAAAGGAAATGAGCAGGTGAGAGGAGTATGTCAAAAATGAGAATAGTTTTAGAAAGTTCAAGAAAAGCAGAGCACAAGACAGGCTAAAGTTTTCTTAGAGTGCATATAGTAGTTTTATTCTAGTGAGATCTGGTTTTGGACAGGATGTAGTTTAAATAAATATGGAATAAAATAGGCATATGAATGTTAATTAAGGTAGAAATTATTAGGGATGTTTCTGTATTTTTTAGTCTTACTTAATAACCTTCTGAAACTGGGACTACAAAAATCTGGGCTCACCTTGGAATCTTTGCTCTTCAGCCTACAGTTCTTTGCAGATAAACTAAGATAAGGGTTCTTTTGAAACTTATTTTTAAACCTAGATAAGGAGTTCTTTCGCTAACCAGCTGGCCACCTGTTAAAGGGTTTTTTTTAGATTTTTGCACCCAAAGAATTTAAGACTTTTCTTCCAAAATTAACAAAATTGTTATTTTTTTTAATGAATGCACATTTGACAGTTTTTAATTATTTGCTTAAGATGCCTAATCCATACTGTTTGGTCATTTATCTGATCTGTATTTCATTATTAATTTTGATTTTTTTTTTTACATTTATGCTTTTGAATATCTAATTTTCATGCAACTGGCTCTTCAGACCTTTTTTTGGTTCCCAGACTAACTCAGGGAGTCAACACTAGCCTGAAACTGGTCAAAAATGGAAAACAAAAGATTTTTAAAAAAGAATTATGTTTTTTCAATTGATTTAAATTCTATATGTATTTACTCTGAAAAAGCATTTGATTTTGAAATTCTTGTTTCACTTGCTTAGAGGGTCTTGCCCCTCTGCTTAGGCCAGCCTGATTGTCATATTTGGGGGCAGAAGGGAATTTTACCCAACAGTGAGATTTGTATAGACTGTGGGGTTTTTTGCTTTCCTCTGTAGTGGAGTGAGTCTCCCTCTTCCTGGGATCTCTTGAGCCTAAAGATTAATGTTCTTTATAGAAGCAGGACATTGGCCTCCATGGTCCCCCTGCTTTATCTATGGCAGGTTAAGGTGTTATGTCTTGTGTTGTGTGGAGTTGACTCTAGTTTTGCTAAGAGGTTAGACAATGGATTTGTATAGGGTAGTACAATGGATTTGTATAGGATGGTTTGGATAGGGATGATCCTACCTTAGGCAGGGGTTAGAGTAGATGGAGGTCCCTTCCAACCCTACTTCTCCATAATTCTATGAAATCAATCGCAAAATTCTCACAGAACACAATGGGGCCAGAATTTGCCTCTCTTTCTGTGCACTTGTGCATATGCAAAACTATATTTCTTCTTTAGTTACAGCTTCTTATTTCTGAATATGAGACATACTATTTAGCATTTGTGCCTTACAAATAATTCATTCAAACTACATTTCCTGCAGGGGTCACGGAGTGTTTAACTCAAATACCCTACCTTTTAACATTTTCAGAGTAGCTGAATATCAGATGCTAGTAAAGGGTATCATCTAGGTGACTTCCTCTTTAATTTGTTTTTTTGAGAGATAAGGTCAAAAACAATTACCAGGCAAGACAAGGAAAGAATCTATTCACCTTTAACTAAAATATGCCTAACAGGGCAAAAAGGAAATAGGCTATTTAAAAAACAAGGAAATTACCTCAGCAAAAGAATGATGATTTCATAAATACTACTGCTGAGACAGCAGAAACTATATTATTAAAAGAATTATTCTTTTGACCTCTAAAGAATTCAGAGGCTATAAAAAGCTGATTTTATTCAATAAGTGAGTGTCATTAAGATAGATCAGTAAGAAAAAGGACAAAAAGATTGTAAATCAAAATTGGGGGAGTTGCAGTATAGGAGCAAAGCTACAAACCCCTGTTCTTTCCATTTCTGCATTGCTAGCAACATCCTGATAAATATGGAATGTGCATAAAGTGTCTATAGCTGTTCTCTCAGCAAAGGGCTGATCTTTGAAAAGCGTTGAAGCAGACTGGAAGTGCTAACATAGAAGCCAAAGAGTAAGGAGGCTTAGATTCTATTCCCAACTCTTTCAAAGGCCTTTAAGCAGCTAGCTTATCTTCATTGTACCTCAATTCCTCTCTCCCTTATAAGCTGAGCGATAATACTACTCTGCCTCAGAGGGATCCCATCAAGTTTAACTAGCCAAGCTTGCAAGGGCTTATCCTTGACTAAATGGCACCTCTCAGTTTGGCTGTTAACTTCTGAATGCCACACCTGGTCCATTCCAAAATTCTGGGTAAAAGGGTAGTAAGACACTGGAACAGGCTACCCAGAGAGATGGTAGAATCTCCATTCGTGAAGGTTTTTAAGACACTGCTAGACAAAGCTTTGCCTGGGATGATCTAGTTGGGGATGGTTCTGACTAGATGACCTTCTGACCACCAGGAAAGAGCGCTGGGGTCAGACAACCCCAGCTAGGTGCTTGTCCAGTCTCTTCTTGAAGACCCCCAAGGTAGTGGAGAGCACCACCTCCCTAGGAAGCCCATTCCAGATTCTGGCAACGCTTTCTGTGAAGAAGTTCTTTCTAATGTCCAAACTAAATCTGCTCTCTGTCAATTTGTGGCCATGGTTCCTAGTTACCCTAGGGGGTGCCCTAGTAAATAGAGCATCTCCTATTCCCTGCTGCCCTCCCCTGATGAATTTATAGGCTGCCACAAGATCACCTCTCAGCCTTTTCTTGTGAAGGCTGAAGAGATCCAGATCCCTCAGTCTCTTCTTGTAGGGCCTTACCTGCAGGCCTCTGACCGTAAGAGTGGCCCTCCTCTGAACTCTCTCAAGATTCTCCGCACCCTTCTTGAAGTGCGGCGCCCAGAACTGGACGCAGTACTCCAACTGTGGCCTGGCCAGTGCCACATAGAGGGGAAGTATCACTTCCCTGAGCCTGTTAGTCCTGTATCTGCTAATGCACGATAAAGTGCAGTTAGCCTTGTTGATCACTTTGTCACGTTGACGACTCATGTTCACCTTGAAGTCAACTATGACTCCAAGATCCCTCTCTGCTGCTGTGCTGCTGAGAAGGTCATCCCCCAGCCTGTAAGTGTGTTGGTGGTTCTTTTTGCCAAGGTGAAGCACTTTGCACTCGTCTTTGTTGAACTGCATCCTATCTTTTTCTGCCTGTCTTTCCAGCCTGTCCAGATCCACCTGGATCTGTTCTCTATCCTGTGGTGTGTTAACTTTGCCCCATAATTTGGTATCATCTGCAAACTTGGACAGGGTGCTTTTTATGCCCTTGTCTGAAGACATTGAATAGCCCCGGTCCAAGGACCAGGTTTTGTGGGACTCCACTGCCCACATCTTTCCAGGTCAATATCGACCTGTTCACCATCACTTTCTGGGTGTGTCCCCTAAACCAATTTGCCACTCACCTGACCATGTAACCATCTGCATCACAGCCTGTCAGTTTATTTACAAGAAGAGAATCAGATACTGTATCAAAGGTCTTCTTAAAGTCTAGGTTGATGACATGTACCTTGACTCCTGCGTTAAAGCATTTTGTGACCTAGTCATAAAAAGAAATGAGGTTAGTCAGACAGGATCTACCTGCAATGAATCTATGCTGATTTCCTTTCAGCATTATTTCCCTTGTTGGGCTCCCACGAACGTAATCCTTAATGATTTTTTTTCCAGAGTTTTCCCAAGGATAGAGGTAAGACTAACTGGCCTATAGTTTCCTGGTTGTTCCCTCCTCCCCTTTTTGAAAATTGGCCATTTTCCAGTCCTCTGGGACCTGACCAGAGCACCATGAGTGCTCGAACAGCTGTGTCAGTGGCTCTGCTATGATATGACAATGATATGCACATAGAATTCCTGGCATGGGAAGTGAATAGAGGAACCTGGAATAGGGTGGGATGGGAAAATGGGGAGATATGAGGGGAGAGGGAAGTGGACAGTGTCAGAAGGTATATGAAACCATGCATGGGGAGTGAGAAGGTGGGACCTTGGCATGGGTCAAAGTGTTGGAGAAATTCTCTGAAAAATAGCAGGGTGACAGAGAGTTTGGGGAGTGGGAAGGTGGAGGCATAGAGGAATGCAGGGAGGTACTTTTGAATGTGGTAATCTCATTCTGCAGAAGGTAGGAGATACATGACTTCCTTCCAACTAATTACTTCATGTTGGTACAATGCTTTAGTACCTGTACGTGTGAGTCACAATAGAAGTGCCAAGTATTCTCTCCCATTCTTAAGGCCCTACAGGCAGCTTCCCAAGTGCAGCCAATCGAGAAATATATACCACTTTCCTCTGACACCTGAGAAAAAGAAGGTAGGGCTTTTTTCTTCCAAGGTAGTTTGCTGCAGAACAAGAACAGAAGTTCTTTATGCTCGGTGGCCTTGAGCCCCCTTCATGAAGCTGGGGTAGTAAACACTCACTGTCAGTAGAAATGAATGTTATAATCATATCAGTACCGTGAACCATAACTTGTTGATGAAGTTGTGGAGAGTGCACCTACCAGACAGAGAATGTACACAGAGGATTTGATGCATTAAATGTCAACTACCAACAGCCTTGCATCCTAGAAAGGAAAGTGGCTAATTCATTTCCATACATCCTGGAACATTCAATTAAAATAGTGACAGCAGAAGCAAATGCTGTTGCAAGAGGTTGCTAGATTACCTTGTGGGATGGGGGAGAATTTGGGAAACACTTGGCTGACTGCAGTGTGGCCTTTAAAGCACTGAGCCTGGTAGCAGGGAATGAATTGAAAATGTCAAATGTATTTTCCCCAAAAGGTAATTAAACATAAGATTACCTGTTCTACTAGGCTTTCGCACTCACCCTGATGTTTCTCCTCTAAAGAAACTTTTAGATTTGTTGCCATTACTATCCTTTTAAACCCTGGTCTGGACCCCACTGAGACCTTCTTAGTTTCCTTGGTAGCCTTGCCACTTTTGTGAGCTCCCAGATTACTTCTTGATTCCTGTTTTTTTTTTTTAATGAAGGAACTTGTTTGATTGTGTAGGAATTCTACACAATTCTACACAATTCTATGTGTTCTGCTTTCAGTTAAAGCAAACCTGGAGTAATCTTTGGTTTGATTAATGGGGCTTTCACTGTTGGTATAACATTAATGAGTGCTACTACATTCATTTACTTGAAGGGAGTACTTTGTTTTCTTTCTAGGAGAAGATACAAGAACATCAACAGAGCAGAAGTCCCTTGGTAAATCAAAATGAATAAGGTGAAATAAGATTAAAACTCATAGTAAATAGTTTAAGTCAGAAAGTGATAATAATATCTTAGACTCATAGAATCAAAGAAGTAGGGTTGGAAGGGACCTTGTAGGGACCAAGTCTGACCCCCTGCCTGAGCAGGAGAAAAAACTGGGCTCAAATGACTCCAGCCAGGTAGGCATCAAGCCTCCTCTTCAAGACCCCCGGGGTAGGAGAAAGCACCACTTCCCTTGGAAGTTGGTTCCAGCTCCTAGCCGCCCTGACCGTGAAGTAGTTCTTACAGATGTCTAATCTAAACCTAATCTCCAACAACTTGTGGCCGTTATTCCTTGTTATGCCAGGGGGCGCTAGGGGAAACAAGGTCTCTCCCAAACCCTTCTGGTCCCCCCTAGTGAGTTTA
>NW_017728886.1:112305439-112322987 GCF_001723895.1 Crocodylus porosus
GTACATCTAGCCTCCTCTTAAAGACCCCCTGGGTAGAAGCCAGCACCACTTCTCTTGGAAGTTGGTTCCAGATCCTAGCCAACCTGACCGTGAAGTAGCACCTCCTGATGTCTAGCCTAAATCTACCCTCTGCCAGCTTGTGACCATTATTCCTGGTCACCCCTGGCAGTGCTCGGGGGAACAGGGACTTCCCCAGTGCCTGCTGATCCCCCCTGACTAGTTTGTAAACAGGGTCTGCCCTGTTGTCCTCAGATCATGTGGGTGGCCCTCTGCTGGACCCTCTCCATGTTGTCCACATCCTTCCTGAAGTGTGGCGCACAGAACTGGATGCAGTACTCCAGCTGTGGCCTGACCAGTGTTGCGTAGAGGGGGAGGATCACCTCCTTGGCCCTACTTGAGATACACCTGTGGATGCACAACAAGGTCCGGTTAGCCCTGCCAACCATGACCTTGCATTGTCGGCCCATGTTCATCTTGGAGTCAATAATGACTCCAAGATCCCTTTCTGCCTCCGTGCTCCCAAGAAGGGAGTTTCCCATCTTATAAGTGTGCTGCTGGTTTCTACTGCCCAAGTGCAGCACCCTGCACTTGTCAGTATTGAAACGCCTCCTGTTTTTGTTAGCCCACCCCTGTAACCTATCCAGGTCTTGCTGAAGTTTTTCCCTCCCTACTAGCATGCTCACCTCACCCCAAATTTTGGTATCATCAGTAAATTTAGACAGGTTGCTTTTCACCCTGTTGTCCAAATTGCTGATAAAGAGATTGAACAGTGCGGGCCCAAGGACTGAGCCCTGGGGGGCTCCGCTGCCACTTCCCCCCAGGTTGAATAGGACCCGTCCACCACCACCCTCTGAGTATGACCCCTGAGCCAATCTGCAATCCATCTGACTGTGTAGGCATCAATGCCACAGTCGCCCAATTTTTTAATGAGGATGGGGTGGGAGACAGTGTCAAAGGCCTTGCTGAAATCCAGAAAGACTACGTCCACAGCGATACCTGCATCCAATGCTTTTGTGACCTGATCATAAAAGGCAATCAGGTTGGTCTGACATGACCTACCCCTAAAGAAACAGTGCTGGTTGCCCTTAAGCATCATCCCTGAAGCCGGCCCATCGCAGATGTGTTCCTTGATGATCTTCTCAAAGAGTTTCCCTAGGATTGAGGTAAGACTGACAGGCCTATAGTTGCCCGGGTCCTCCCTCCTTTCTTTTTCAAAGATGGGGACCACGTTGGCTATATAGATGCTTAGTGTGTGAGACTCCCTGATTTAGAGTTTGGTCTGCTCTGAAGACAAAGAGAAAAACCTGAAAACTAACAATAGACTTCAGAGCTTTAAGTGCAGTAACAACTGTAGCAAAGTGCCCTGAAATTCTAGCAGCCTTTGTGGGGGAGGGTTTGGTCCCTCAATCAAGATACCGCCCTGTATATTACCACATTTTAACTTTTTCTTTGCTTGGACCTTAGCAGTTAGTTGTCTTTGTTAATCCTATCAATCACAGCAAAAACCTTAATAGCTGCTAACACCTTTTCTTTCTAGGATATTGACACTATTCCTGGAGAGCAGAGGGTGTGGTGGGAGGGAAGGGGGGAATGGGAAGGTAGCAAAGACAGTTTTGCAGGCACTTGCACTTCCAACAGTCTCTGCATTGCAATACAGACACAGAGCAAAAATACAACAAGGGTTTCTTTTCTGTTTTGCACAAACACTTCAACAATTTCTGCAATGCATCCCACTTCTTTCTTCCACTTCTGTTACAAACATTCTCACAGTTCCTAGCACAAAATTTAGTTTTCTCTGCTACTGACTTTTTATGGGACCCATGATAGAAGTTGTACTTAACCCAAACAGACCACAGCATGACCTCAGGCGCTCTGAGATCAGAACACAACTTTTCCTCAAAGCCATCCCTAAAGTTTCATTCCTACTCTCTCCTCCTGCCCACTCTTGCATCTAAATGAGCTCTGTTTCTAAATGAGCTTTCTTTCTAAAGGCTTTCCATGTCTTTCTCTCTTCTGCAGTCACCTTTTGTTTAACAGCCCTCTGCAAGGCTTTAACAGCCATCTGATGGTGAGGATTTTTCAATTGCTTAACTTGTTTCTCTGTATCAACTTTCAGCTCCCACAGACTGCTGCAAGGGAAAGGCAACATCATGCTTAATTGTTCCAATTTGCCCAGAACTAATCTGCTCAAGAATTAGCTCTCTCTAGCACACTCATACAGTAGCTAAGAGGGAAATTAGGGTTCTAGGTTGCAGTCCTTGATCCTCAACCCCTAGAGGTTACCTTTGTCCACTAGCTGTAGTTCCCAACTTGATACTGTCAATCCATCTCTGCCTGGCTGGCTTGCCAATAGTTGCCCCTAGGATTTCTTTTACCAGAGACCCCCAAGGATTGACATGGCCTCTCATCTGATTTGGTATCAAGTGAACTTTTAATAGTAACCCCTAAGCTTATTACAAGTATTCTTCCTTGCAATACAACCTGGCAAGTGTTTCCTTCAGGTGTTACAGCAGTGACCTTCAGTGGTACCAGCCTTGGATCCTCCGCTGGGTGTGTGAAATGTTAGTTTCTGGATTCCTCGTTGTTTAAACAAGAAGTCCAAGGCTGCTCATGTCTCCCCAGGGTGGCAACACAGAACACACACAAGAGTGTCAACAGGGTAGAAGTTGCTTGGTAAGTTAAAAACGCATGAATTTCACTGCTGAGAGTCTAGAAGGGGCTCAGTTGTGCTATCTTACAGCAACCCCCTTCAGCACACCTTGTCTGGTGATATATTCACTCCAGAGATATTAAGTGCAAGTATTTACTCTTTGTGGTCCCAGTCTGGCTTGAGAACCACGTGGGTCTTCACTGCTGAGGCTTCGGGGGGGCCCTGTGTTTCGTATTCTTCTTTTGTATGGCAAATGGACCTCTGGCTGATTGGCATCTTAGGGCTGCTGTTGTCCTCTCCACGGACCAAGATCTTATAAGGATGGGGAAGCTTGAGTGTCCCAATGACCCTCAGAGCTATGTTTTCTGGAGTGTTACATTCCTGGCAGGGTTACATGGTAAACAGGCCTGAGGGCAGGCTCTGGACAAACCACAGTTCAATCCCAAGTCCTCAGTGGAAGAAGATGTCAGGATCATAATGGCTGTAAAAAACAAAGAAGGTTGCAGTAAGATGGAGGTATCCTGTCATCTAGGGTTCTCCTTGGCCTCTGGACTCAGATCTCAACCTTTTACCACAGGAAACAACACGTGCTCTTGTACGAACCTCCAAAAGCCATGCAGCAATGAACCAGTAGTGATAGTGGCAGAACTAGTGAATTTTGCAGTCTCCAGCCATGAATCTCCATACAGGCAGTGGTGGCCTGATGGCCGTCTTGCACCTGGGTTAAGACAGCGGTTTGGCAACTGTTACTCTGGCTGAGCAGTCTTATTCAGGATCCTGTTTGCTCACCTCGCATGAAGTCAATCAGCTTATGGAGCTCCTTGTGAGTATTAACAAATGACTTATGATCCTTCATCTTAAGCTCAGCAGCAACCAGTTTGCCACCATCATCCATGAGTATGCTCCACTGCTTAATGCTGATGATAATGTCAAAGAACAGTTCTACTCCAATTTTGACCACATTCTGATTAATATTCACAAGGAGGACAGGTTCCTTTTCCTTAGTGACTTCAGTGCCAGAGTCAGATGTGACCTGGAGTGGTAGCCTTTGGGAAGAAAGGAGTAGGGAAAGCCAACTCCAATAGCATCCTTCTCCTGAGCAAATGTGGAGAGTATGTTCTTATCATAGACACCACCTTCAAACAGAGTGACAAATACAAGAACACATGGAGAAACCCTCGCTCTAAGCATTGGCACATCCTCAACTATGTTATTGTTAGAGCCCATGTTCGAATGGATATCCATATCACATGCGCCATTAAAAGGAATCAATGCCTGCTGGATATAACACTGTCTTGTCAGATTTGTTATGAATACTTGGCTTGCTCCAAAACACTGAAAACAGCTAAAAGCAAAGTGAAGGATTCTCAACACCAAATCTCCTCAAGATCTGAAGGTCTGTAAGGATCTCCAGCAGTGCTTCCATGGAAAGCTCTCTGCCCTGTCCACAAATGAAGGTAACAATGAGGAACTCTGGAAGGGGTTTAAAGCTGCCATTCATGTGGTCTGTATTGAATCCATTGGCCTATACCACTCATTGGCACCAAGACAGTTCTATGAGAGTGATGCTGAGGGTGATGCTGAAGACCTTCCTGAGCAGAAGAGAAGGGCTCATTCTGTTTGGCAAGATGA
Source organism: Crocodylus porosus (assembly GCF_001723895.1). Lineage (NCBI taxonomy): Eukaryota > Metazoa > Chordata > Crocodylia > Crocodylidae > Crocodylus > Crocodylus porosus. The sequence goes on from NW_017728886.1 coordinate 112,309,722, forward strand.
CACTTCATCTCAGTAGAGAAAGGACAAAGCCAAAGCTCAAAGGAGGATCTGGGAAATCAAAAATCAGTGGTGGCAAGATAAAGCCAAAGAGATCCAACTCCAAGTAATAAAAGCCATCTATGGCCCAACTTTCCACATTTCTACTTTTCTGCGGTCATAGCATGGCTTGACACTCCTCAAAGATGATGCTCCTATTCAAGCTAGATTGAAAGAGCACTTTGAAGTACCCCTGAACTGTGGTGGATACCACCACTGAGTCCACCTCCAAACACCCTGAAAGTGGATCCCTCCTATCCTAGAAGAAGTTTGGCATGCCATCAAGGAAATGAAGAATAACAAAGCTACTGGACTGGATGACATACCTCTCTACAAGGCTGGCAGGGAGGAACTGGTACTGGGACTGCATAAGTTTATTCTATGAATTTAGAACAACAAAGAGATCCTGGAGGACTTGAGGAATGCCAACATCATGGCTATCTTCAACAAAGAAGAGAAGTGTCTGTGTGGAAACTAGCAAGGCATTGCCCTCCTTTCCACAGCAGGGAAAAACCTTGCCTGCATCCTCCTAAACCATCTTCTACCTCTTGCTCAGGAAGTCCTGCTGAAATCTCAGTGTGGTTTGAGACCATGCTGTGGAGCACTGATATGACCTTTGTTGCCCACCAGGTCTAAGAACAACCTGGTTGGCAAAAAATGTCAGGATCCATATATGACCTTCATTGACCTCAATAAGGCCATAGATTTCATCAGCTGTGAAACCTTGTGTAAAGGATTAATCTGCTAATCATCCTTTACAGTGGTCATTTTTCTGTTCAGGCTGCTGTCTGCATCTGGTTGTGTCAGACTGCTAAATCACATCTTCTTTTAACTTTTTCACCGTCATGGTTTATAAAAAGGTCACCCTAAACTGTGACTCACTTGCTTTGCTTTAGGTAAGTGGTGTTAGTTATGTCAAGGCACAAAATGCCATTGCTTGGGCTAGGCATACCAGCCCAGCCTCTGGCTTCTTTACTATTCATTCCATCCAGGAAGAGCACACACTGAATGCAGAGGCTTCCTCAGCCTGACAAAGGGTTTTTAAACCTGAAAGCTTGCTAAGAAATTTTTTTTCCAACTATTTAAGTTGGTCTAATAAAAGATATCAGATTTACTCAAAGAACCTTGTCTGCCTATTGCTTGTGCTAAGCATTTTGCCAAAGCAGCTTTCAGGCCAGTATCACCAACAATGCCTCTGAAAATTCCTCCACATCAAATGAGAAGATTGCTGTGCAGATACCAGCATACTCGATGAAGCCAGTGTTTCTAGCATTGAATCACTGATCTTCAAGCACCAACTTTGCTGGACCGGACACTGTGTGTGGAATGCCCAACTCTTGACTCCCCAAACAAGTGCTCTACTCCCAGCTTAGTTGTGACCTGAGATTTTACAGTGGCCAGAGGAAATGCTACAAGGACACACTGCTACAAGGAAAACAGATGCCAACATCAAGAGCTGGCTGTCAACTAACTCCAATGGCACTGCAACCTCAAACAAGTAGCAGCTCATTTTGAGGTAAGGTGTCTTTCCCTCAAAGCAGAAAAGAAAGAGCGGAGGAAGGAAAAGGAGAGAAATCCTTGGCCTATGGCCTACTCTCCCCTGTGGAAAGACTGGAAACTTCTGCGGATCTGTGGCTCAAGGATTGGACTCTTAAGTCACCTCAAGACCCATCAATGAGCCATGGTAGAGAACATCCTCAAATTGAGCGATTGCTGCTACCATCATCAGTGGCTGCTGTACACAAAATAACAATGGCAGGAAGGAAACCTTCTATTGTTGTTTTTCTGATTTCTTTTCCACCTCCTGCCACAGCTATGTAAATGCATCTGCATGGATCAGATGAGGAAATCAACTCAAATTTCTTGAACTTTTCCCCCCTTTTAAACAGGTTAGAAAATAAAAAGGGACTTGCTGTCATTGTAGCAATCAGGTCCATGTGCCAGGTTTATTCCAATGGAATTGAATACTGCAGATGGGTCACTCACCCAGCTTCCTTCTCAAGGCTGGTTGACTCTTGTATGATGCATTTCTAGCTAGTGTATTTTCCGTGGGGCAAACTTGTCTCCACAGAAACAACACAACCAAGAAAGCTAACAACTATGCAAAACAACAAATACATAAACAGATCAGCCAAAACCTGTGGTCTTTTCTCAGACCCTGAGAAGGTAAACCAGGCTATATGCTTTTCCTTCCACAACACAGCCTTCCCTCTCTCTCTCTCTCTCCTTCGCACTCTGGTCCTGGAGCTTGGAAGCCTCTTTGTGGCTGTACCCTAATTCATTCATCATGTGCACTGCAGCCAGTCTTCCAGCCAGCCAGACTCTTAACTACCGACTACCCGCAGCTGAGTTTCAGGCTGAGCATCTCCTTGCAAACACTTTCGCAGTGTTTAGTTGCCTAAAACAACTGGTAACTCAGAAAAATATTTACATTTAAACATTCACTGTCAATCATTATTCTTCTGGTCTTTAAGCAGGTGAGTAATCAATCCCACTGGGTTCAATGTGTTTGATTCACATGTAAATTTCTCCTGTGCATTGTGCTTTGAGGATCAGGGCTTGGTACATATTAGGAACCAGCAGAGATCATATGTCGGGCATGTATTGAGTCTGGGAACATTAGGTATTCTACAAAGTGTTCCCTGTCAGATGTTTTTCTTTGAAGAAGCCTGCTGGAGGCTGTGGTGACAATGTTGCAAACATTTTTTTTCTTTTAATTAAAACTCTTTAATACAAATTAGAAAACTATCAACAAAACAAACAGTATCTGTGCAAAATGATATTGGAGGAGCAAGTGAAGTTCTAGAAATGTCAAATGTGCTTCGCTTAATATTCCCTTCGGTCTTCAGCACTCTATAGGCAACTTTTTCAATTTTGAAAGTTGTGGGAATAGCATGCGTTGCTTGACCTTCAAACTTTGTTGAAAAAGACCCGATGAATATACTTTCCTAGACTTTTATGAGTTGTTTTAGCTCACAGGTAGTTTATTTCCTATAATATAGAGACATTTCAGGAGCATGAGAAAATGTCAGAATGTTTTAGATAGTGTATGTAGCATTATGAACTCTTTCTCAGGTTGGCTGTCAAAGCTATTGCTTGCTTTCCTAAAGGCTCAGCAAGGCTATGTCATTCTTTTCTGCTTCAGTACAAATGAACTGATATTGGAAATGTCATTTTCTTTGTGTTCCTCTTATATCCCTTTTTATTTATGTATGTGATGCCATTTGGGTTGCTAAGTTATCTTTCTTTCCTGCAACAAGCACAGTTTGGATCATATGCCTCTTCAGTATGACACCACTGTTGTTAGTGGCTTTGCATTGGAAATGAATTTGACCCATTATATTTCTTTTTTGAGACTGATGGGACTCTAAGCAGATGCTTCAAAAGCAAAAGACGAGAGAGAATGAATCAGAAGAGGCTAGGTTCTGCATATTAGTATGAGAGTGGATAGCACTGAGCACCACAGATGACTACTCTTTGCCTGCCAAAATTGTTTGCAAGCACTTACAGCATAGTGCTCAGGCTTGTTTGCACTGCAGTGTTTGCTCCTTAGAGGATTATTTGTCATCTGCATCTTTCCAATTTTGAAAACAGCCAGTTTCCTTGCAGTGCTTTCTCTGTGAGATGCTGACACTATAAGAATGGCTGTGTAGGTTGATTTTACCTATGTTATTTTATTAAACACAACTGCCATTGCAGCAGCCCATGTCAATATTGGACTGAATGGTGAACCATAGGGCAAGCTGCCACACAGAGAATGTCTGTCTCTTATATGTTGTATACAGCCTATGATTGATGATATTGAGGTTGACAGGAAAATCTGCAGACTGTCTTTCCTTTCTTTTCTCCTACTTCTTTCTCTGCTGATTTCTGAAGTATATTTCTGATCCATCTCTTAGAAGCCTATTCTGTTCCTTTTAAAATAAACAGGAGTTTTGTCATTCACTTCAATCGGAATGAGATTGGGATCTATATGCCTTTTTTCTACAGGCAGCATTTGCTTTCCTTTCCTATTGGTAGATAAGGCCCATTGAGTGCAGGGGCAATGTGTAGGGGGTGCACGTGGATGCACATGCACCCCCTGCAAAAAGGCACTGCTGACACTGCTATTAGTGCTTTTGGGCGGTCGCCGACTCTTGGTCGGTGCTTGTCACCCTCTTTCTTCCCCCCTCCCCCAACAGTGCCAGCAGTGTCTATGGGAGCTCCCTACTCACCACCACTGGACTCTTGCTGCCGCTGGTGCAGCCGTGCCTCCCCAGCTGCTGGGGGCACATGCCATTCATGATTGAGTGAATGTAGCATAATTAGGTTTTTAGGCTGTTATACATTTAGTAATATTTCTCGCCAAATATTGCAGACTAAGATGGAATCATGAATTGGAAGGTGAATGGGATGCTAGACAGAAATCTGGCTTTAGTAAAACATAGTCATGGATGCAAACTTTACCAATGAAAGGAGTGGCCAGCCCCAGAAATGATATTTTTCTCCCCCCAGTCATGGGCTTCTGTAGCTTAGACTGTAAGGCACTTCTATACTTGTCCTATGCGTTCACTTGTCTGTAAATTACAGTGGGATTTAACTACTGCACCTGGGAGCATAGTTTGGGGAGGAGATAAAACAATAGCAAAAGAACAGGTTAGGGACGATTTAGAAAATCTGGGCATATATATTAGGGCTGTGTGAAACTTTGGGAGCCGATTCAATTTGGAGGAGATTCAGCTCAATTTAGTGGCCAAATTTCTGAATCAGGGGACTAATTAAAAGGTCCGAATCAATTGGAAGCTTTCCGAATCTTTGGAAAAAATTTGGAGACTTTTGATGATTCAGACAGTTCCCTCCCCTGTAGCAGGGAGCTGGAGCCAGACTTGGAGCTAGTAAGTAGGGGATGGAGGTGGGGGAGCTGGAAGAGGGGGGTGGCGACCATGGGGGGGACTCCTGCCAGCCCCTGCCTGATCCCCCAGCCCCCCTATGGCTGCCCTGCCCACCCAGCTCCTGGTGCTTTAAAAAAAAGCCCAGTCACTGGGTGCTGCCAGGTGGGGAGGCCAATCCCTGCTATGCCCCACTGCCCTACGCTATGTGAGGGTCTCTGTCATGAGCCCCCCAACCTCCCTCGCTTTCCCAGCCCCCTCATGGCTGCCCCACCTGCCCCAGCTCCAGCCCTTTAAGAAAAAAAATGAGAAAAACCTGGAGACTCACCGCTTCTGCAGTGGCCTCGGGGCTTCGGGGGGCTCGTGCAGAGACCCCCATGCAGCATGGGGCAGCAGTGGGCTGTGGGAATCACCCCCCCCCCACCAGGCAGGAATGGTGAATGTAGGGCTTTGGAGGGGGGGTTTCTTAAAAGGCAGGAGCTGGGGCAGGTGAGGCAGCCGTGGGGGGAGTGGGGGAGGGGCTTGTGCAGAGCCCCCCATGTGGTGGAGGGCAGCAGGGATCATCTCCCGCCTGGCAGCACCTAGTAAATGGGGGCTTTTTTTCCCCCAAAGAACCAGGAGCTGGGGCAGGCAGGGCAGCCATTGCCAGGCTGGGAGGGCAGGGGGGGGATTTGACCAAATCGATTCAGGACAGTGATTCAAATCACCGAATCGAATCACTGTCCCCTGAATCAGCTGAATCCCCTGGTGGTTACAGCAGACAATAAGCTCAATATGAGCCAACAGTTGTGAATATGAGCGTTTGTTGTGAAAAGGCTAATGGCCCACTGGGCTGCAAGTTAATGTGGTTCTGGGGGGAGATGTAAAGGAACCAACAACTGATGAATTTATATATCTATCTGAATCCTGCGCAGTTGCTAGCTAATAGGCTGACTTTTCAAATATGTGTTGACTGTTCATTGTTTTGCATGTTTTGTCTTCGATTATTTTACAGTATAGTATGCTGTGCTTTGTGAAAGCTGGCTGGTTATTACTTAACTCTGTCACTGTCCAGGTGAGTGAACAGAACTGCAGGTGCTCAGCAAACGCAAGATTTGGTAGGATGTTCACACTGATTTGGGGACATGTCTGCTACCTTAAAACTCTGGCTTTAAAGGAGAGGGGCACAGGTTGCCACTGGAAAAAGAAGGCAGCTGGTGGTGTCAAAGATGAAGTTAACTTTGAATTGGGACAGCCTTGTTTGAAAGGGTTTTTAATTTCAAGGAGTGATATGCCTTTGAGAATTGAGTTGGCCATTTTTTCAAGGAATTTGCCATATTTTCTCACCAAAGCCAATGAAGTACAGAGGTACAGAGAAATGGAGCCTTCATTCCATCACACTTCAGAATTTTGATCACATTTTATTTTAACCTGGCTAATATAGTTGAAAAATACAGTCTGAAAATTTCCAACAGCCTCAGTCAGTTTCAGAGTCAACCTTATTCATTCCATCTTTAGTTAAAATGGTCAGGGTGCAGCAGGATTTACAAATGAGCTAGTTGAAATTTTGGGGTTGAAAAAGGGTTTTTTCTTGCCAACAAATGGTTTCATTTCAAAACACAAATGTCCACAACATTTCTTTTCTTCTGTAATGTTCTGTTTTTCAATAAAAAATATAAAATTCTCAGTGGCCAAATATCCTCGTTGAAAAAGTGGAAATCCATTTCAATTTTTCATTTAAAAAAGGAATAAAATTGACCCAGCAATCATTTCACTACTCCGGTGATAATTTGTTTCTTTGGAAATGTTTATTATGGGAATTATTTGCCATTTTTGGACCTGCTTTATGTAAGGGGTTCACTAAGTTTGTGTCATAATATCTAATGGCATTGTCTTTGTCCCCTTCATCTGTTCTTTTTTTCTGAAGGGGATATGTAAGGAAGGTGAAATTTGTTAGTATATGAGTATCTGAAGTCAGGTGGCGTTCCTGCCTAACCTGCAACCAACACAGGGAAATTTGCAGTCTTGAAAAGTTCAAGAACCAACACTCAGAAATGCATTTTTCTTCTCTACAGGGAGAGAGCCCTAGCCAGTGACCCATGGTGCCTTCCATGACTGTTCCTGGGGAGGACAATTCTGTATTTTCCTTGAAGCTATTACTGCAGCTCCTGCAGTTGATGAAGGTGAGTAATAGAATCAAAGGACATGGTAAGTGATGCATATTTAAACTATATTTCTAAGCTACAATTGCTACCAGGATGTACATTTGAGAAATTCTTATTTGATTTATAGATGTTTTTCAGTAAATATGAAACAGCTGTAATAGATAGACCCAGTAATATTGTTGAGGTTTCCAGCAGAATTTAAAGGGAACTATGTCCATGGTCTTTCAATATAAAGCACATGAGTGTAGTACAGTATTGAGGATTTTTGTGTAGTCTGCTTCTACATTTATCTGGGTTTCATATGTTTTAATCACCATCATATCAGTAGGCATGTCCTGGGCTAGTCACATTAGTGTGTTATTGTTTTTATTATACTAGCACCATCTGGGCACTGTGTAAAATGAGTATGAGACAGCCTGGGCCCTGAAAATTTTATAGTCTCAATAGGCAAAAGTTGGGAGGGAAATTCAGAGCACCAAGAAGTGAAGAGAATTGGTCAGTGTCACCTGAAGTGTTAGTGATAGAGATAATCGAATGTAGTTCCCCGATTGCTGGAATACCTTGCCTTACTGTAGTGTGCGTGTGTGTAATGCAAAGTAGCTCTATCGCTCTGTTGATAATGGTGCATTATTGGGGGAAGTATAGTCTTATGTGTTACAGAATTGTTTTTAACTGTAGAAAACATGGAGAAAAATCTTTTTATAAGATTTGGCTAGGAGAGTAATAAACTGCAAGGACTGCTGAAGACAGCAAATGAGAATTGATGTATAGACCGAGAGGCATGACATAAGGCATAAAAGCATATAGCTATATATACTGACAGAGATGCGTTCTGAACTTTGCCATTTTTTCCAAGTGGCAAGTTGTCAACCTGATTCTTTTTTCTTTGGTGAAAAAGGGGGAAATTCTAACTACTCAGCAGATGTTGACTAGAAAAGCTCGCTTAAAGCAAAGGGAGTGATTTACATCAACTGAAGATCAGTGCCTATTGTTTTACAAAGACAAGTTCCAAAGATTCCTTACAGGAAACAGAGTAAAATGGTGACATTTTCTACATCTTCCAACAGAGGGTGCTTACTTAAGCATTTTGTGTGTTGAAACCACTTCTCTCGTAGGGCTGTGCGAAACAGCACTATTCCATTTTGACTTCCATTTTGCCATTTCAAAGGGACAGCGTTTCATTTAGCTGTTTCAAAACACTGTTCCATTTTGTTCCTTTGAAACTGTTTCGCTGTTTCAAAGCTGTTTTGACATTTCACCCATAGAGTATAATGGGGAATCACAAAAATGCCTATAACTTTGTCATTTTTTGCTTGATTTGAATGAAAACAGCAGGGAGAGAGTAGCCCCTGCTGAGGGAGGCCACAAAGCCTGTCAAGTTTCAAGGAGATAGGTGTAGGGATTTTGGGGAAACTGCACCTCAAGGTGCTGACAAGCAAAACTCATGTTGTGTGTGTGTGTTAAGGTTCAGAGGGGTGAAAACAGCAGGCATGGTAGCCTCTGCTGAGGCCATGAAGCCTGCCAAGTTTCAAGGAGATGGGTATAGGGGTTTGGGGGAAACTGCACCTCAAGCTGCTGACAAGCAAAACTCATGACATGTGTGACATTGTGTGTGTGTGTTAAGGCACACCCTCACTGACCCTGGTGTCTCTATATAACACGGTAGTGTGCCCCAATGAGACACCTCCTCCCCTACAGCCCCATCCTGGTCCACCCCTTTAATTAAAAGCAGGTACATGAGCAGCACTGTAGCACCAGCAGCATCTCAGGCAGCCAAACTGTCACAGAGCCTTCCTTTCCTTTCCTGCAGGAGCTGCTTCTTTAGCAGCTGCCAAAGAACTGTCCCTGCCAGCCCCAGCCCTGGGGCTTAGATGTGCCCAGGGCCCTGCCTCCTTCTGGTCTACTGACTGGGGACAGGTGCTAGTGGTATAGGTTGTAGCCATGTTGGTCTAAGGCAGACAAGATTTTTTTGGGTCAATCTGATATGTTTTAGTAGGCCAACTAAATGGTTGGAGAAATACACCTTAGCAAGGTTTGGGGTCGAAAAACCCTTTGTCAGGCTGAGGAAGTACCTGCAGTTGGTGTGTGTGCTGTTTCTGGATGGAAGGAATAGTAAAGAAGCCAGAGGCTGGCATGCATTGCAGGCAAGAAAGGCAGTCAGTGAAAATGGAAAAGGAGGCATCAGGGGGTAAAGGACATGCTGGGGTGGGAGGCAGGGAAGGTAGTAGGTAAAAGTGGAGGGGCACCTGGGGAGTCAGATGTCCGGTAGGTTGCAGTGTGTCTTAATTCAAATGTCTATATTGAGTCCATGAGTTTCTGTACCTAGGAGGTTCATGAAGTGCAGTTCATAGGCTTCTTTGTGAACAGTGGTTTGTAAATTCAAACAAGCACTGAACTTCACTAACCTCATCACCAGAAGCCAACTTCCTACAGCCCAAAACACACCTAATGGATCCATACCATACCATGACAAGACATGCAAACCAGCCAACAATATTTCCAGTATGGAGATATCTTCATATCTCCATCATGGCATCAAAGAGAAGACACCAAGCAACAAGTGCACACCAGAATGAGTGCACACCAAAAATTTATCAAAGACAAGAACACCCAGTTACCCGGTTACCTCTCAGGCCTGATCCTCAAAGGGAATTTACAAACCAGGAACATTGATCCTCTGGAACCACTGACAATGTGTAGGGGGTGCATGTGGGTGCATGTGCACCCCCTGAGAGTGGCAGTGCACCCCCTATGAGAATGTGCCACTGACACTGTCAGCGCTGACTGCAGGTGGTCGCTGCTTGCCCCCCCTGCCCCCCCCCACTGCTGACACTGCTGGCACTGCATAGCGATCGCCTGGTGGCTGAACCCCCCCTCCCTGCTTACTGCCACCGCACTCCTACTGTCATCAGCATCACTGTGCCCCTCCCCAGCCACCAGGGGCACACGTTGTTCATGCCTGGAACTTCTCCATTTGTGTCTGAAGTTCCCTCACTACAGGGATCACCTGGCTAAGGAGGGCATTGCCAGTGCTGAGGCTCTCAGTGGACTCAAGGAAGGGCTTGGGGACCACCAAAATCTGGGAGATGGTATCCCACTCATCTGTGTTAAGGGGGCTGCCAATCCCAATCTCCCCAAGCAAAGCCATCTCATGGATGGCCTATTGTTGCTCCACCAGCCTGCCTTTTGAGTGTCAGGTACGTGGAGTTCCACTGAGTCTCCACATCCTGCATGATTTTGTGCTGTGGGATGTTCAGCTCTGCCCGTTTGTCCCACAGAATCTTGTCCCCCTTGATGCTCCAGTGGAAGTAGCCTGCCACCTTCCTACATTTGGAAATGAGCTTCCTGGTGGTGCTGGCACCATCACCAACAGCCCAGTTCCCCTCCAAGGCGTCCCTGACGATAAGGTGGAATTTCTGTGCCGTGCAGTGGATGCCAACAAAGTTGGCATCACAAACCACCTCGACCATATTGGCCCCATCTTCGGTGACCATGAACCTGTGGGTGAGCTCACCCTGCCCAATGAGCCACTCCTGCACCAAGCAGTTCATGGCCCCCATAATCTTAGTTACTATGTGGGACTCATCCATCACCTTGTGTAATGGGGGCTACTGGAGCCGATTTCCGCGAGGCCTGCCCACCTGTTCTTGGGCTAACCTCCTGCCTTCTTGGTCTTAATTGATTAATTAATAGATGTAATTAGGCAGAGGCTGCCCATTTACTGCCCTGCTGCTAGGGGGCGCTATCTGCGGCTCCATTCCTCCCCGACACTGCAGCCCAAGCCTCACTGATGACATCGTGATGTTTTCAAATGCGCCAGTCCCCTATGATGGGGCCCAGAATCCTGCTGTAGGTCCCCCACCTGAGTTCCTCCCTTCAGGTGGACACTGCTACCATCATACTGAGCCACATATCTCCCTGCCACCAGTTTCCCTTTGGGTGTGGTCCCCTTACTGGGACCTTCGGCTCACACTAGCCCCGGCCCACCTCCAGGCCAGTCAGGACCCCAGGCCCCTGGCTGTTGGGCATCCTTCTTGGTGGGTCTCCTTGCCCTTCTGACCCTCCTGGTCCTGGCCCCTGCCTGGGCCAGTCAGGGGAAACTCTGGCAGGCCTCACTGTATGACCCATATTCTTTTCCTGGAGTCCACCTCTCTGGGTCCTCCTTTACAGATGTGGGGAGCTGGGGTACCTCATACCATGACTGGTGCCTCAGGGTCTCACAGGGGACTCTCACTGCTCCCCTGGGCAGCTGGTTGTGGTACTACCAATGGTGTTACATTTGACCCGGACTCTGCCTCCCCACATTGGAGGACTTACTGGGGTCAGGATTCAGCTCTCTCTCTCTCTGGCTGAGCCTCCTCTGCCTTCACTGGGCTCCACATTGTCCTCTCCCTGGGGCTTCTGATCACTTCTCCCTCTTGCTGTGGCTCCTCAGCACTGCCCCCTCTCAAGTGGGGCTCAGATGTTATATTCGACCCAAACTTTGCCTCCGCACATTGGAGGACTTACTGGGTTCAGGACTTGGCTCTCTCTCTCTGCCTGAGCCCCCATTCTCTCTTCACTGGGCTTCACATGCTTTCCCCCCCCACACTGGGGGCTCCACACTGCTTGTAATGCCCCCTTTACTCGGGGTCTCGGGGCTTCCCTCTACAAGTGAGCTCAGGTGGCCATAGCCATGCCTGGCCCCAACTCTCCTCCTCGGGCCTTGCACCCCCACAGCTGCCTCCGGTGTATGTGATCCACCCGAAGGTAAGGGCTAGGGGTTACGGCACCCCAACCCGCCTTTCACCGGGGTGATCACTAGCCTGGCATTTTCTGGGGGCTCCCACACCACTGGGAGCCCCACCACGCCACTCACTCCTGGCAGGGTATAGTTTCCTGTCATACCCAGGACCAGGAACCTCCTACCATCCCCTAAAACTCCTCCCTTACCTCCAGATGAAACTTAGCAGCCCTTAGGCCAGGCATGTTGTTGCCTCCCCTGGCAGCAAAACTGCCTCATTTATATAGGCAGCCCTGAACCCAAAATGGCTGCCCTCATCAGGCACCTGGAGGCTGCTAGCTCCAGGGCCTTAAAGTGGCAGGCACACCTACTGCCCTGCCATACCTTGGTTTGAAGGAGAGCCAATGGCTTGACTGGTCACACCAGTGGCCTGTTAAGGAGCGGTATGCTGCTCCAGATGTCCAAGGGGAAGTGTAAGGCCACCTGCAGACCTGCCTTGAACAGCTCCTCCCTCAAGCACTCCCTGCAGGCCTCATATAAGGAGGGCACCACCATCCTGCTGAAGGTGTTGTGTGTGGGTACTTGCTAGGATGGGGTCACAAGCACCATGAGCCACCTGAACCCTGGACGCTTAACAAAGGAGAACGGCGCCATCCACAGCAAGCATTTCTCCAATGCTAAGGGTGATCTCACTCGCCTTTGCAATGAGGCCCCCTTTCTGTCTGCCTTCCCCCCACTGCTCCATGGTGGCCTGCCTCTGCTTTGATGGGGGCTTTGAAATGAGAGGGGGGCTTCTTTTTGGGCATACTCCCCCCGGTGCCAGGCTGAGGAAGAGCAAGAGCAAGGGGATGGTGCCTGCAGAGATGCATCAGCATCCCCATGGTGCCCATGTTTTTCATTCCCTTGCCCTGGCTGGTTTTGTCTTTACAGTGCAGACAGATAGCAGAAACATCTGCCAGTTCAAAATGATCCCAGACCACATTACCCCCTTGCTTCTGGGGTGCAGGTACATGTGTGGATGCTGCCTTTTCCCCTCCTCAGTAGGCAGAGGCACAGCAACAGGAGAAGTGGACTCAGCTGAGCTGCTTGCCTCCACAACCTCTACCTCAGTCTCCTCTGAAGTGCCTTCTGGGGCAGGAGACCTGGCTCTAGGGGAAACTTGAGGGGTGTGGACCGCAAACTCAGATGATCCCCCCTCCTTCCCTAAAATTTCCTTTGCTATGGCACTCGGATCTAGCTTCAGCTTCAGCTCTTCCTCTGGCCCTGGAAGGCTCAGGATGAGAAGTAAAACAGGGGTGGAGAAGATTGTCACGCTGGTGCTGCTTGTTGTCATAGTGCTAGTGGTGGGGGGGCAGGGCTATGGCTGGTGCTCTTGGAGGGGATGCAGACTCAGGCAGTGGCACTGTTTCACTCTCCTTGCTGCCAGTAGAACTGGAAGCCTCATGTCTGCTAGTTGTAGGAAAGAGGCTGTGTTTCAGGGATTTTTTTTTTTTTT
>NW_017728886.1:112323892-112387082 GCF_001723895.1 Crocodylus porosus
CCCCATTGATGTCCCATACATTTTACTGTTATAACCATTGCAGTAGACTTGATAATGCCAACAATCCATTGAGTGCCCTCCCTGATCAAAGTCAGGGGGATTTTGTTAGACTTCTCTCAGCTAGAAGTCAGTTTTGCAGCAATGGCAATTTATTTTTAGGAGTTTAGTGCTTGTTCTAGGCAGTGGCACTGGGGCCATCGGGATTATTCACAATGCATATTCCCATATGGCCAGGACACTCTTTTAGAAGAATTTTCTGTATATATGCATCAGGACTCACTTTTTAAAGCCTGGCATCTTTGGAAATGGAATATACAAAACACAAAGACATAAGTGAAGAGAGAGATGAAGTAGAAATCTAAGGCAGGAGGGGGCTCTAGGAGCCCACATGGTGACAGAAGGATGGAATTTTACAAGGGCCATGCTGAGTTTTAAGGAATGAGTGTACTTAGCAATTTGCTGACTTAGGGAGAGTGATGGCAACTCTCACAGCCAGCTGGGAATTGAGTCACTGTTGCTTTCTTGGTCTGTGATTACCATTTGCAGCACATCCTTCTTTTCTTTAAGCAGCAGATGCTTTTGTAGCTGACCAGACTCCAGGTGACAAGACATAGGTCTAACTGAAGGCAGTGGCACTCTTTGCTATCGTAGGGTTTTACGCTTGGTTCTGTCACCTGTGGGCTATTATCTTTGGCAGGGTTTGGAGGGGAAGGGAGAGAAGTAAAGATGGCTCAGAGATGCAGAGGGCAGAGCTCAACTACCCTCAAGCACCTTGAAGAGTTGGATAGCATCAACATAACAGATCCACCAGAGAGGCAAGGGCTAGGAGGTTTAGATTGGAGGGTCACTGAATTCCCCCTCCCTCTGATTCAAAGCCATTTGGATTGGACATTTGGCTTTTGTGGCATGAGGCCTTCTCTAAAGAGAGGAGAGGGGAGGTTAATGGAGAAGGTGAAAAGGGTAAGTGAAGCAAAAGTGGGGCAACGAGGAAGGGAGGAAAGCCATGTTAATAATGTCAGCCAGAGCTGGAATCACAGCTGAAGAATTTTTCTGTTAAGAATTTCAGGTAGAGAACAATCCATCCCAAAGAGTTACTTCAGTCATTGTGCAGGGCACCCGAAGAGGCTATTGAAGGGCATATTATTCTCTTATTATAGTAATATTTTTCAAGTTCATAAGGTGAGCCTTGTACAAGGGATGTAGCTGACTACAGTGATTAATGGCTCATTCTGCTATGAGTTACTTTGCAGGCCCTTTGGCATTTCATGCATTCAGCAAGCTGATTTCCACCTAACTGGGGTGTTTCTTGGTGGACCAACATCCATTTGGACCATTAGGAAGAATATCCAGATGCTAGTTAATTTCTGCTGTTGTCATGGGGGCTGTCTGTGCAGCAAGCTCCTCTTTCTGTACGCTTAAGATGATACCTTCTTATTAATGCAGATAAGTTCTATCAGTCTATAAACACAGGCAATGAAAGTAAAATAAGGCTGCGTTATTTAACTGGAGTGGCTATGTCCGTGTTTAAAAGTAGGCGGCTCATAGTGGGATTCTATGTCATTCTGAACTGGACTCCATAAAGACATCTGTACCTGCAGATGTTTAAGAGGTGGCTGTATGTTTATACACAAGGTTTTTCAAACTGTACTCCACTGAGTTCCAGTGGTAATTGGGGTATAGGACTCATTTTCAAAATCCAGCTGTTGCCCCAGGACAGGAGGGACTTGTGTTTCCCTATGGCTTGAGAAGCTTCTGCAGTTGGCTGTTGAGAATTTGGGACTCCTGTGGGAGCGGTTTCCAAAGGCATAGAGGAGGAGGAGTTACCCAGCTCCTGCTGACATTCAGTGGCAGTTGGCTTCACTTTGGGTTTATGAAGATCTTGTGTCTCATCATGTTGCTGCTGAAGGTCATTCATGTGGTATCCACACCCATGAGGTGGAGTCAAAGGCTGTGAAATTCTCATTGATAGGGTGGTGAGGTCCAAGCCAAACTGACCATTCTGTAAAAAGTGTTCTCTCCCTGGTGATAGGACATTTCTGTCCCCTGTCATTTCTTGGTGGGAGTTCCTGCTGCAGGTGTCATGGAGGCTTGGTTTTACCCACATTTGTTTCCATGAGGACATTTGGTGCATTGGATAAGGTATATCACATGATGTGAGAGGCCTGTGTGGGATTCCTGGCTTCTGCTGGCTTTGTTGTGAAGTGTGTTGATTTAGACGGAGTGGAGATATATTGGCAAGTTACTAAAATGAAGTCTTAAAATAAAGCCGTATCTTCCCCTGTTGCTAAACAATGCTTCTGCATGCCCCTTCATCAAAGATGCTATTCTTATTTTTAAATCTCTGCCTGGTCTTGTCCCAGTCTGACTTTCCAACCTCCTCTGCCTCCGCCTTCCCCTCATCCTTCCCTTCCTCTGTGTCCTTCCATGGTCTGATTGGGGCTGGTGATTGCCCTGCTGTTCCCGCCTCCTTGCGTCCCTTTCATTGTGTTCTGTCACACTTCAAACCTCGAATGCACGCATGTTTCCCATTTCCTTTTCCTTATTAATGTCTTCCGTGTCTCTGGTGGTGTTATCGCAGTGATTAATATACAGCGTTGGTTGCAGTGTCTAGACACAGCTAGCAATTACGTTTGAAAACAATGGTTTTTTCTCACAGAATCGCCTATTGGTCTCCGTAATTGTTATATTTAACTCTGCAAAGCAATTTGGGATACAGTTGGTGTGAAAGACCTTTATGCAAAAGAGCTGAATTGTACTGCAAAATTGCCTTTTATTTGGCACAGTTCAGAATAAGAAAAATACTCTCTTTCTCTGAGTGCCCTTGTCTTTCTTGCTTTAGCCCCAACTGCCCATATACCTCTGTGGATGTGGGATGAATATCTGGTTACATTAAGGTCTATCCTCAGCCCTTCAATGACTACTAAATTGCTTTTCCTCCCAGGTCGGTATGTTCACAGTTATGAAAAGTGCTGATCCTCTATTTTCACATCACCTTCCTCAGGGATGAAGATAAATTCATTGTGAACAATAGCCTGCCCTTAGCAGTGCTGGAGGTGACAGATTCTCCCTTCCATTCATTTTTGGGGATCAGAATTTCTACTCTCTCCCTAGGCCAATATGCAGGGTGACTTGAGTGCAAGTCACCCAGCATGGTAGTAGTGATTATTGGGGTCATTGGGGGTGTAGGAAGCTGTATGCTTGGGAGCAGGGAAGCAGTGGTATTTACTAGATGTGATGCAAGCCCTTGTAGAGGTTGAGGAGGGTCATATCTGCAGTTTGGGTTCAGCCAACTGGAAAAAAGAAAAGATAGACTTAATTTGGAACATGATACTCTCAAATGCAGAAGTTGTCTGGTCCACATCCATCTGCTCTAGCCTAGTTTAGTCTAGTCTAATCTGATACTGTTATTTGAGTGGTGGTTACTGGATTTGGGCTGCAGCACTGCATTCACATCAGCTCACTGTCTCTTTTCTGCAGAGCTGCAGCATTTTCAGCTTGTTCCCCCAGCTACCTGATGTTTATCTGTCAGAGACTGGTGGAGCTCAACTTCCCCATATAAGGTTTGCATGGGACTTGGGGGCAGAATGGAGACATCTCTCTCTGTCTCAAATCTACCCTACTGCTGTTGTTGGTGCTCTATACAGCACTTGGCATTGGTAGTGGTAGAAAAGCGTGAGAAACGAACGTTGCCACCTGCCTTTTTCATTTTTCCAAATGTGACAGCTGACTGTGCTGAGTAAACACAGAAATCAGTTGTAAATGTGTTTTGGGGTTTGCTACTTTTGTTTTCACTCCCTTTGTATTTCTCTTAGCTTTCCTTTTGTCAGAGCCAAGTTTTGTTTGTGCAAACAATGGCAGAAATTCAGGCCTGTAGCTGAAACATTAATTGAATTTCAAAGCAAAATGAGTTTGGGCTGGATGTTCAAGTGGTTTATAAAAATGAGACCAGGAAAAAAAAAACTGTCATGCAATTTAGGCAAGAAACCATGAAGCTCAGTTGTCAGATACTTGGAGGTAGAAACACTGTAAACCATTTGCAAGCAACTCTTTTTCTCCTATATGACTTCCAGTAAGTGGATTCCAATAGATCCTTGTAAAGAAGCTGCTTCTTGGCTGCAAAATAAGAGAAGTTTTAAAGTGTATATGTTATTCCAAAGTTACTGGATTAGGGAAGCCAAGAATTGGGGTCAAACGTTGCCTCAGTTACATGCATATAACACACTGACTTTCACGGTATAACTGAGAACAGAATATGGCAGAGGTTCTTATGATAAACCTGTTCCTTCATTGTACTCTTTGTACAAAGGTGCAGCTTTGTGCAGGTCAGTGGCATTACAGTGATGTAGAGCAAAGGTTAATGCAGGGGGATCAGGCTACAGGATATTTGTGCTTATCCAGGTTCATGTCAGTGCTATCATGTACCTTCTTGTGTTGCTGCTTGATGACCTCTCCAGGTCCTTACTTCACTCAGTAGGCTTGGCTCTGAGGAATATAGGTAATTTCTCCCTTCCATTCCAGGATTAGGCCTTTCCCCACAGGTGTTCTCCTAGCTTATGGTACAGCAAAGGCAGGAAACCCATTTTCTGATCTAGAACCTGGTGGCTGGAACCCTAGGCTTGACTTATTCTTGCTGCATACTGGGTGGTGTGACTTGCTTTTGTTCAGTGTGTCCAAAGCCGAACTGTTAGCACTCCCATCTTTTACAGGGGAGTTTCTGTTCCTAGAGAGAAGCTCTGAATAGTGGCTGGAGCATTGCAATAGCTATCAGAGATTTCAGAAAAATAGATTTGAATAAAATTACCCTGCTTCCTATCGCCAAGCCTTTCTGCTGTCAGTGGTCATATTGGTTGAGGGTCCCACAGCAAAACCTCAACCCCCTTTTTTACTGCTGAGAGGTATGGGTTGCTTTTTCCTAGCCATTTTGCTACCTGTCCTGCGGTGTCACAGCTAGTGCTATGATTTAAGAGTCAGCTTCAAAAGCAAGGCCATGCAATTAGCTTTCTCTTAAGTCTAAACCTTGTATCTTAATCAGTCTGATTTACTGTCTGATTCAGCACATTAGCTGCAGACTGTGCAGCTTCCCCAACTCCATGGTGTAATAAATATGCATACATTCAACAGTTGCAATTAGCAAGCACTCGTTGTTGGGGAAACAAACACCAGAGGGCAAAATTCTGCAGTCCCAACTGGTACAAACTCCTGCTGACTTCAATGGGAGCTTGGCTCAAAGATGGACCAGAGACTGCCTGGAGCAGTCATGGTTAATAAGTCTTCATCTTTCATAGAGCTTTTGTAGCCAGAGCAATGCAGGGAAAGGCTTAGGCTAGTTCTAATTTAATTGAACTGGCTAGCCTATTCCTAAGTGGCACTGCCAGGAAAATTAAAGTACAGAGCATGTACTGTATGGTACTTCTCTTTGGTTTTTTTCCAACAGCAGCCATTTTGTAAGCTGCCTCTCTTCTCTGAAAGGAATTTATTATTTAGCTCTAGGGAAACTAAGGGGTTAAATCATCTCTCTTGCTCTCACCAGAAATATGGTCAGTCTTATACAATGGTCGTGGAAGGTTACCAGGCAGAATTTACTTGGATAGTGGGAGAAATTATGCATAACTATATTTACACTTCTTTTCCTGCATCTTGGCTTAACCCTTGGGGAGGGAACATACTAGAGTTTTTCTGAAACTGTTCTACAAAATCAGAGATGGATCTGTGGCATTTAAGGCCTGGACTTAGATTTTATTAATAGTTACCAGGGACTTGAAAATGTACTGTACTGTTATTTAATATAAAACCATATTTAATAGAAACCTATCAAGCATTGAAACTTGGGCATAAAGTGCTTTTGGATTCATAGAAAAGTAAAATACCTGAGGATTAGTGAAGAATCACACTGTATGACATCACATGCCTCCACTAAGCCCAACCAAACGTGAAACTCAGTAAAAGATGGGCCTGAGCTGCAAAGGCTGGATCTGGATGCTAATGCAATCCAGTCTGGAGCTAAAGGAGTTGAGAGAAGGTCATGCTACAATGTAGGCAGGCAAAGTGGATTTGTCTGGGGAGGATGGGAATCTCCTAAACTAGGACACAGGTCCACTTCCCACCATATCATTTTCTTTCTTTTGTTCAGCCCAAACCAGCCCTTCCGTTCTCTAAAGGTTTGCCTAGACTTTAGAGTCTTGTGTGGTCTCTTTTAGCTTGACTTCATTGCTTATTTACTCACCTTAATTAAATGTTAGTCTACCATACACTCCACAAAGGTTTGTGCTGGGGCACAAGTGCAAGTGGCTTGCTCTGGACCTAGCCTAGAGGAAACCAGAGATGTACACAGAGTGTTTAAATGAGCATTTATGGTCATGTTGAGTTAAAGGGTTAAACTTCTTGCTGTGTCCCCCTCCCTAGCCCCACCTCGTCCAATTCCGAGTCAGCTGTTCCTTGTTACCTGTCTTCAGCTGGGCTATGTGGACTTTATAAGAGTTGAACCATGCTCAGTGGCAGTTATAGACTCAGCAGAGCCCATGCTGTATACAGAGGCCACCTCAATAACGTAGTTTGGGGTCAGTTTATACCTGGATCTTACGTAGCTTTAAGGCAAGCATACTAGGATCTATCTCCCTTCCCTGTGTAGACCCTGAGAGGGCTAGGCCAAGTCAAAGGCTCTTCCTCTCAGCTGTCTTTGAGAGTGCTCCACTCTGTGAAATGTCAGGCAGATTGGTTTAGTGTTTGCAGAGCTAAAGTTGTTATAGGCTGCTTATATTGGGTTTATCGCACAACAAAGTAAGTGGTGGCAAGGAGGAGACAGCCAGGAAAGAAACTGAGGCAGAAACCTGGTTGCTCAGGGGAAAAGGAAAAGGCAGTGGAGATAAGACAGTGGCAAAGAAGCAGGGGGTTTGGAGGCAGAGAGGAGCTCAGGACAGGTGTTGGAGGTGGGGGTGAGCCAGAAGCAGGAGAGGGAAAAATGAGAGAGAAGTTAGAGGGGCGAGGAACAGAGATTGGAACAAGGCCAAAGAATAGTAAAGCGAAACCCAATGTAGGGGTCCAAATAACAGTTTTATTAAACAGGCAACACACTACACAGCCCCATGCACACACACAAGCACTCACAATGGCAGCAGGAGAAAGATATTTAGTGGAAGGGCTGGAGTCCAGGTAGGGAAGAGAAGCAGAGTCTAAGTCTTTGGTTGAAGAGGGGGTGGAGGGTGATAGCTACCTATCTAGGCTGGAAAAGGGTCCTTGTCCAGTAGGTGTTGTCCAGAGGGGGTTGCCGGCAGGGCCTCTGGGTGGATAGGTGGTGTGGCATGTTGCTGGTCCAGATGGAGAGGGCATCCCAAGGAGTCAGTCTTCACTACCCCGTTTTATGGGGCAGACTAACTCTGATCTCCTAAGGGGAGGGCCTGTCCAGGCAAGGTCAGTCCTGTTCCAGAGGGCTCCAGGCACCATGGTGCAGCTTGGCACAACGGTGGATTGCTTCATCTTTTGTTTCTTGAATGCTGAGGGTGGTTCCAAGGGCTGGGTCATTGGTCCAGGTATTGGTGTTGATGGTTTGGTCATTCAGAGGGAGCTGTTTTTAGACCTACTGCCACTGTCTCTCAAGCACCCTCATTCATCCCCATTCATTCAGGAACCAAGTTACATGGGAGGGGTAGGTGTGAGTCATAGGCTACACAGCTGGGCATGGGAATAAGATGGAGGCTTGACATTACAAGATGGAAACTTGACATGACTTATGCTAACTTAGATATGTAGGCCTAAAACAGTAATCACACAATAGGAAAGCAGTAAAAAAAGTCAATACAAAACATAATAATTATCGCTTATAAAACAGTGGATATCTATATCAGACTAGCAGGGCACTTATTGGCAAAGAAGGGGGAGAAAAATAAAACTTACTACCTAAAATAAAATGTTAAAACTTATCCTACATCTTAGCTTATTTATACTTACCTATAGGGAATAGAGAGGGAGAGATAAATTCAGAAACAGTTGGGGAAGGGGAGGGAATGCATTTCAAAATACATTTTAAAAAAAGAAAAACTGGGGGTTTTGCTACATGCACCCTTGTGGAGACTTCTGTTTTATGCCACTGGCATCTTGTAAGAAATAAAAGGGCAACAGCTGTAATTCATTGAAAAATGTTAAGTGAATCCCTGTCTTATCGTTATACTTTACACATTTTTGCATCATTTTCCTGGTGTGAGGATAGAGAGAAGGAAACCAGCTTTCACCTGGGCTGAACCCCACTGGAGTATAATTGTGCTTCACACCTCCAGGTGGATGTCAAAGAGGTGGAAAGCAGAGGACTGTGGTATAAAGTGCTATGGTCGTGGCTTGAGTAATGCTGATGTCAGCTATGTACTAGTGACTAGGTAGTAGAGGGTTGTACCAACTCTGCAGGTGCTGACTCTGCCGGGAGCATAACATTTTCCATCCAGTGACGAGATCCCAGGGAGCTGCAATCAGTCTGTTCTTTCAGCTGTGCCCAGGGGGAGATGAGTATAGCTAAGGGCTGAGGCCTGTGTGTCTATTCCTGAATGCATTCAAAAGCTTGCTGAGAAGCTGAAAATGTAGCTTGCATTCAAGTGTTTACGGGATTTGTGACCTGCATGAGGCTTGAGGGAGAAAGAAAAGATCTAATACAGTGTGTGTGTGTATAAATGTATGTGTAAAGCTTGCACCATAAACTTAAGATTGACCCTACAAGATGTATGCAAAACCTATGTATGTATATACACATGTATATATTTATCTATGTTTACATTGGTGATGGGGGACCCATTTATGTCAGTTCATTATTTATACTGCTGTTTTCCCTCCCTAGTGAAAGGCATAGGCTTCAAAACACATATTATATAAAAAACCAATATATTGAATTAAACTGTGGAGGAAAGGGGGTTTGAATTGAGCAAAAAGCAAGTCTGAAGATTAGATTTAGAAACTCAGAGCCCATTTCTGCTCTCAGGGACACTTGTGAGAGTACAGAATAACTACTAATTTCAGTGGGGGCAACTTCCTAGGTATAATAGAATAGTAGCTAGTTGAGTACCCATCACCTCCCCAAAGAAGTAATGAAAGAAAGGAAAAGCCTGAGAGGTTTGTAAATCCAGGTCTGTCCTCTCAGCCCCCCCCAAAATCTAACATGTTTGTAGTGAGAGCACTGGTAGGCTTTTGACGATTGCAGGCACTGTTAGTAATAATTGCCATTCTTTGTGTATGTGCTGTGCATGCATACAGTCAGCAATGAAACATGTGTACAGCCAAGGAATGAAAAGCAACCCAGGAGCTCCCTTCTTTTTTGTTTTCACTGCATTAGGCAAGTGGGTTATGGGTATTGTGTGCATATACTTTATTGGTTTTTGGAGTAATCAACTGGAGCATTTCAAAGCTGTGACATGGCAGACACTATTTCTAGATTGCATGCATAATTCCCTGGGGCCCTGCTCGCTTATTTTTACCCCCTTCCAGGAAGAACAATTATTTTTTTGGTAAAAAAAAAAAAAAAGCCCAAGAAATGCTACTGAAGAAACAAGTAAAACAGTCTAATTGTTGGTTTATCAAAGCAGCACAAGGACATATGTAGGGCTGAAATATGCAGTTTGGGAAATGAAAAAAAAATCTTTGAAGCTGTTTATTTTCTCTCGCTTTTTCTGTTCTTTAAAAAACTTCTTAGCAAGGTGATGGCTGCCCAGTAAGTTGATCTCTGTTGACTCTAACCAGATTATGGGGTGAGGGAAGGCACAGAAACTTTCTGCACCACAAGGATATACGGCCCCAGGGTCCGCTGCCTCAGCACGGGGGACTTCTCTTGACAGGAGAACAGTGATGAGATGGGGCCATGGTGCTTCTAGAAAACTGGGATGAGCGATGGTGGTTCAAGGTAGAGACTGGTCTGAACCACAGCACTGGGTCCCATCCATCCAGGCCCACCCCATGAAACCTTTGGGAAGTTCTGTTCTGGAATTGGGTCCACTTTGTGCCCCTTTGCTCCCACAGAGCTCCCAAGTCCTCAGAGCATCCCTTATCCTCATTTCACATAGGGGAAGTGACACGCACATTAGATCTCCATGCAGTACAGCTAATTCCCAGTCAGTGCCATTTGTATCCTGGTTTCATCCTATCTTCTCCCCCACCCGCCAAGGAGGTTAAATGAATCACCCAGAGCCTCAAAGTGGGTCGGTTGCAGATCTGGCATGAAAACTCATGACTTCCTTGCTCTTGCTCAGTGTTCGTTCTACAAGATCACGTTACCCCTCAATGGCATGGTACATCACATTAGAATAATTGTTACACAGGCTGACATGGCAGGCTGTTCGTCATGCCTCTGCATGCTCCCTCTGTACACATCCTGACTGATGAATGCACACCCTGTTGAGTGTTATTGCTTACTTAATGTACTGCAATTTTTCCCTGATATCCTAACTGAGAATTATTGTTGCCATTGAACATCCTTTCTCAGTTTGCCGCAACCCTCATTCATTTACATGAGCGTGTTTCACATCAGCTGTCAACCCCCCCGCTTCTCCTTAAAGGGAAAAGTTGAGACAGTGAAAAACATTATCTCTACCTATTATAATTAACTGAATTGCACAATTGAGGTTTTAAAGAACTAGCTTCTGTCTGGGCCTAAACATGTCGGTACAATGCGCATAGGGAAGAGAACAGACAAGCACCATGATCCTGCCCTATCTGCCTCTATTACAGGTTAGCCACCACTGCCATCCCTGAGCTGAAACAGGAGGGTCGTGCGTTATACTGCACCAGTGTCCCTGATCAAGGGGAGATGGCATTTGACCACGTAAAAGGAAGAGTAGAGGAGCTATTCCCTGTGCTGCGCTGGCTCAGAACCCAAGAGGGATTGTGGCTGCCTCTGGGGAGCAGCACCTCATGCTATGGTGCTGAGTTGGTAAAGGGGAAAAAATATGAGGAAAATTGGTTTTCTGTCAGAAAACGCAATGTAGACAATTTCCAAGGATTTCACAAGAACATTTTAAATGTTGATGAAAGTCTGGATGGAAGAGAATCTTTATCATCTTGTTTTGTTTGTATTTTTACATGGTATAAAATGTAGCTATCACGTTATGCTACTTTTTATATTGTAATGTTTTGTCATTTCTGCAACAAACCTATTTTTATCTAATCAAAATAAACTGATTTGATGCTACCAAAACAGTCTTTCAGCGGATCCTAATCAAATCTTTTCAGGTTGTTCCCTCCCTGGGAAATTTTGGCTTTTTGTTTTGACTGAAGACAAGAAGCAGATTTCAGATGTCAGAATTTGCCACAGAACAGAAATTTTCTGACCAGCTCTTTTGTGGGTCTTGGCATATAGAGCCAATCCAACCTCAAAAGAGTAACAGGCAATTTAATCAGGGCCTTGTGAACAAGTTGTAATGAATAATATATCTTATTAGGTTCATTCCTATTTCTTGTTTACCTGTTATCTGCTAAGAGATTGTAAGTAATTAATGTATTGTTTTAAATTTTCTGCATAGTTGTAGTGAATAATCTCATCAGTAAAAATACCATAACTTTAATAGAAAGTGGTAACTTTTCTTTATTTTAAAAAAAATCATTATCTAGCATTCAAAGAGAATTATACCCCTTTCATAACATTTTATAGGTTGGTTCAGGGACATCTCTAGGAAGAAAGAAAATTACCTGTTATTGAATTCTATAGGTGGTCCTGTTTTCATACCTATATTTTAATAATAGATTTTACTAAAGTTATGTACTCTGAGGATGCTCTTGATTTTCAGCTAAAAGTTCAGAGCAATTCATTAAATATGTTTAATACCCAGAACTCAGTCTTGTAGGTCATATATAGTGCATTTCTGTCTCCTGACTGGATGATTTTAATCTTCCAGACATATTTATGATGTGGCTGCTCAGATATAAATGCAATTTCCTGCCTCTTTCCATCAGTGTTCTTAGAGAAATAACTTAAAATGTTGAGGAGTTCAGGGAGTGTTTCTGTCTGTTATACCATATTGGCTGAAAGTGAAACTTACAGAGGTTTGGCTTTGTTTGTTCCAATTTATTCCAATGTCAGTTTTGGAAAATATATTTTAGTTGCTGTAATTCATCAAAACCCAAAGAAAGTTCAAGTCCTTTACTGAATGTAGAAGCAGTCTAGTTTCAGGTGACATGGACGAGGCTGAGTGTAGGGCTAGGATTCAGAGTGACAAACTGGAGATTCAACAAGGACACATGCAAAGTTCTGCACTTAGGACGGGACAGTTCATGCACTCCCAGGACCTGGGGGTTACGGTGGACAATAAAATGAATATGAACCAACAGTGTGCTCTTGTTGCCAGGAAGACTAATGGCATACTGGGCTGCATTGGTGGGAGTGTTGCCAAGAGAAGTGGGAGGTCAAGAGAAGTGATTATTCCCCTCTATTCAACACTGGTGAGGCCACGTCTGGAGTACTGTATTCAGTTTTGGGCCCCTCACTACAGAAAGGATGTGGACAAATTGGAGAGAGTCCAGGAGAGGGCAACAAAAATGGTGAGGGAGCTGGGGCACATGGCATGTGAGGAGAGGATGAGGGAACTGGGCTTATTTAGTCTTCAGAAGAGAAGACTTAGAGGGGATTTAATAGCAGCCTTCAACTACCTGAAGTGGGGTTCAAAAGACAATGGAGCTAGACTGTTCTTATTGGTGACAGGTGACAGAACAAGGAGTAATAGTCTCAAGTTGCAGCAACAGAAGTATAGGTTAGATATTAGGAAGAATTTTCTCACTAGGAAGGTAGTAAAACACTTGAAGAGGTTACCCAGAGAGTTTGTGGATTCTCTATCCTTGAAAGTTTTTAAGACCTAGCTAGACAAAGCCTTGGCTAGGATGATCTAGTTGGGGAGGGTCCTGCTTTGAGCAGGGGGTTGGACTAGATGATCTCCTGAGGTCCCTTCCAACCCTAATTTTCTATGATTCCATGATTTTTAATGCCTTTTTACTTAAGTCTTCATGCATAATATCAGCCACAAGACTGAAGTTGACAACAAAGATAGGAAAGTGGTGAACACTCTAGAGTAGAGGAAGAATACATTAGGAATTACCTAGAGAAACTAGATGTGAATGCTTGATCAATCTGATTTCCTTCAATGATAGGTTTACAGGCTCTGTGGATGGAGGGAGAGCTGTGGATGTCAAATACCTTGATTTTAACAAGGATTTTGACACTGTCTCCCACAACATTTTCGTTAATAAGGTAAGGAAATACTGACTAAATGAAAGATGGATAGGATCATCATGCCCAACAAACAGCCATATGATGGAGTTCCCCAGGGACCTGACCTGTGTTTGGTATTATTTTACAACTTCACTAATGATTTGCAAATTTAAAGAAGACATCGAGTTGGGTAGAGTTGCATACTCTCTGGAGGGTAGGGGGTAGGATCCAGAATTGACTGAAAAATGGTCCACAATGCATCAGATTAAATTCAACAAGGACAAGAGCAAAGTCTTGCACTTAGGATAATAATAATAGTATTCACAAATACAGGCTGGGGAATAAGTGGCTAGGCTACAGTACTGCAGAGATGAGCCTGGAGCTCACAATAGTTCATAAGCTGAATATGAGCCCACAGTGTGCTTGTTGCACAAAACAAAACAAAAAAATTAAAAGCTAAAAACATGCTGGGTTGTATCAACAGGAGTGTCATTTGCAAATCAAGGGGAGTGATTCTTCTACTTTGTTCAGCACTGATAAGGTGTCATCTGGAGTAGTGCATCGGGTTTTGGGTTCCACAATTCAAGGAAGATGTTGACAGGGTGGAAAGAGTCCAGCAAAGAGTAACAAAAATTATTAGCAGGCTGGAAAACATGACTTAGGCGGAAAGGCTGAAAGAACTAGGTTTATTTAACCTGGAGAAAAGAGGACCGAGGGAGAATTTGATAACAGGAAATAGAAATGTTCTATTCTTGGTGGCCATAGGGTACAGAACCAGGTGCAGTGGCTTCAACCCACAAGAAGAAATTTAGGTTGGCAATTAGGAGGAACTTTCTGACTCCAAGGGTGGTCAAGCAGTGGAACAGTTTGCCTAGAGAAGCTGTGGTATCTCCATCAATGGAATTTTTCAAGAGCAGGTTAGCAAGACACTTGACTGGGATGGTTCAATTAGGGATGACTCTGCCTTGAACAGGGTCTGAAATAAATAACCTTGTGAAATTCCATCCAGCCCTATTTTCCTATAATCCTATAAGGGTGTTCTTTGGGAAAAAAAAAAAGTATAGGGTAAGGACCTGCAGGCAGGAAACCACATGTAATGTGGGGATAATGGGAGGAGTGAGAGGACTTTGTAGATCCAAGAATCACTTCCAGATGAAGCTATTTAAATATGGAGAAGCCTCCATATTTAAATTGACTTTGTTATGAGCAATATTGTGTCCATCTCTACCCTATCTATTGTGCTGTTTTATCTACCTCTCTGAGTTTATGTTTATTCCTTTTAAGTCTGGCTCAGGTTTAGGCAAGACTTTACCTTCCTTCTGCTGCTGTTCCACTAACAACATTGGTTTGGTCCCTGTTCTTTTCTGATAAAAACACCATGGCACTCCACTCCCCTTTTGTGGCAGCTAATTCACATGGTAGAAAAGGGATTCTGTTACATCTTTAACCTAACAGAACCCATTCTTTTAGCTCAAGTAGTGGAGGTTGATACATGAAGAGTCAGAAGTCCCAGGTGGGTTCATCAGTGATGACCATCCATCCAAATCATTCAGAGTTACAAGTGGTTCCTTAGTCCATTCCCAAACCAGCTGCTTCACAGGCCAGTTCAAGAACCAGTCAAACATGGCTGCAAAGTCAAATGCTGCCTGCAGTTCCTTGCCTGAAGAGCAGGGTGTGGAGGAGATGAGAGTCTTTTACTGCATCACTAGGTCACTACACAGGATAATCATACCCACCAGCACTCTTATGATATACTCTCTCATATCCTTTTTCTTTTATACCTGTCTTCCTCTCCTCTTTGATGCTTTTGGCTTGGTCTGGAAGTGATGCTTGGATCTAGAAAGTGCTCTCACTCCTCCCATCACCCGCACACTGGATTAGACTTTCTCCCAGGTAGACTGTCATGGAAGACAGCTAGCTCAAGATACATACATACATGCAGGTTGTGAAGTTGGGCTGCTTTGGCTAGGGTGAACTTTTCTTCAGTGAGCAAAACTGAAGTGTCCAGTAATGGGATGGAACAGGCTGTCCTTAAGGCTAGGGACAGAAATTACATATGAACCAGTTTAAGTGATCAGAAACCAGTTCAAATCTTAACACAACAGAAATTCAGTACACCTAAACCACTTTCAAAATGGCTGAAGCAGGTTTAAGATAAACTTGATTGGATGTAGTATCAGACTTAATTGATTTAGGTTAAATTGGTTTATTGAACTGCTGTCTCAGATCCGCTCTAGATTCGAGTTAATTCACAGCCCCCCAGCATCCCAGGATGCTTTGCACCTCCCCTGCAAGCCCCCCTTTCAGGGTGGGTGGGCTAGCCTTGACTCAAGCCGTCTTTTCCGGCAAGAGCATGGAGGTGTCCTCTAGCGCTCTCAGCTTCTAACATGAGCCACTTCAGGTATGTGGTTGCATGTGGTATGTGGCAAAACCTGAGACAGATTTTGACAGCTTGCAGAGATGTATAAATGTAACTTAGAAACCTAGCAAAGATATACCAAAAAACAAACAACCCTCAAACCCTAGATCTCAGATCCATCATATGGTTGGAGCCATATTAGAAGAGCTTATAAAATATAGCATTAATGTCTGGGGTTTTTTTTATTATTTCTCAGATTTCTTTTTCAATACAATGGATTGGTTCTGGTTTCCCAGGTGTCCTGTGGAACATGAAATTCTCCTGCCTTGTGCTCAACCTCCAGTTAACACACACCTGCGCGCGCGAAAGGACTATATAGGTTCTTAATGTTTTGCTTTAATCTTTATTAAAAACCTAATTAAAATTTGTAACTAGTTCTCTCCTTTTCCTTCCTCCTCAACTTGTATTGAGGAAGGAACCTGTGGAGATCCTATTTAGAGGCATTGAAATACATTGGTAGCTGTCTTTGTTCCAGAGTTCTCCAAGAAACCTGGACCAATTGCAGGGGTGACTGCTTTGTCATGAGGATGTGCAGGTGCTGGTGAATTGAAAAGAAAAGTGATTACTGGTGAAAACAAAACATCTACATCCAAACTTGTGCACCTGCTAAATGTCTTCTGTGAGTAGCGTCAAATCTTACCAGAATCACTGAAATGCTGCAATCTCATATACGAAAGCTAAGCAAGTGCTTAAGTGCTCCACCAAATATGAATGGATTTAAGCTCATGCTTATCATTAAGTGTAAATTCTGTGGCTGAATTATGGCCAGGGATACCCGGCTTCCCAGATGAGGTCCTCAATATTTTGGAAAGGCAATCCCATGCTTTGGCACTTCACAGTTGTTTTTAACTGCTGGATGAACATGACAACGGATACCATGTATAGGACACAGTAAGGTTTAACTGAGCAACTTTTCTAAATTCAGTTGGATGAAGTTAGGTTACAAAGGCCACAAACAGGTGTCCATTTCTAGAAAGGATATCAAGAGAGAGAGCAGTGGAGGTAGTCAGCCTCCCCTGTTTCTCGTACTTTCCCAAAACTGGGTGATCCTGGTCCAGGGAAGGTTTGGGGAGCAACAGCTAATCCAGTCCTCTCATTCCTGGAAATACTGTGTGATCCTGGTCTTGGGGAGCAGTGGCTAATCCAGTTTTCCCATTTTTAGGAAGAACAGTGTGGCAAGGAAAAACTCCCTGTGTTTCCCCGCACTGGGACCACCCAGATTTGGGAATGGGCACTCCCTTCCCCTCCTATAGACCTGTCTGGGTTGGGACTGGAGCAGCAGGGCCAAGTTCCTACCTGCTCCTGAGAGTGGAGACCAAGGAACAGCTGCTTCTCAGCTCCTAGTGGTCAGGAACTAAGCTAAATGAGCAACACAGCAAACCCCTTGTCCACTCCTCAGACCAGGGACCCAGATTAGGGAAGCAGGGACCAGCAGCTTGAGGAAGGTAGGTGGGCTTTTCCCTGTTGCTCCAGTCACCTTCTGGGCCAGCCCAGATTGGGGGTCTGGAGCAAACAGTGCAATGTCCCCTGACCCTTCTCTTGACTGGGCAGTACCTGGCTTGGGAAAGCGTGGGGAGCATTGCCCCACTTTTTTACTCACCTCCCAAACCAGAGCAGGAGGGGAGTATACAGATGTTTGCTTTTGTAAGAGGGTTTCTCTTGCAAGGGAGAATTTCTGGGTTTCCTCTGGGAGAAATTAAATGAATGCTTGAACACACATAGTTTCTACTGGGGGAGTGAGAAGATGTAATGTCTGTATGTGGCCAAAGTCTACTGCTTACATTGAGTTCTGAAGCAGTAAAGAATCTAGTTGTTGTTTTAAAGCCCATTTCACTTTTGGCAATGTGAGTACTTAACTTGGTTTTTCTTCCTATTCCCCCTCTTATAACATTAAGAAATGAAGCTTTGTTCTATGTATAATTCTGCACAGTTGGAAGTGTTGGCATAAATTGATATCAGGCAGAGGAAATTGCCATGTTCTTTGTGAAAAATAACTCATTCTTCATCAGTTCCAATATAGCCTGGTTACCACCCTGTTCTACCAACTGAATACCTAAGATCTCCCTCACCCTCCATAAATAAAGTATCCCACATCCTTTCCATTCTAAAAAAACAAAACAAAACAAAACAAAAAAACCTGTGTTTTACAACCCATTGGCTTCTTAATCCTGGCAAAAAATCCCTTCTGGAGGAGATTGTCCAAAAAACTGATCCTCTCGCTTTGAGCTAGATTCCAATTAGTAAAAGGAACAGAGCTAGACCAATGCCAAGAGCATTATTGCATGGATAAATGTGCACACCAATTAACTCATTTAAGCACATACAATATAGCACATACAAAAATCACAATTTTCTTTTGCTGTAGGTGTTTCCAAATGCAAATGAGCTGTGTGCAAGCAAATATATGTGCAGTATCTCAGAAATCTGGGCCTCACTAGTTAAGACCTCAAGTAGACATGAAAGTTACCTTCACACAGTTGCCTATTTAATAGCAGGTAAGTGTTATGTTATATAATAGCCTTCCTGGGGCAGAGACCTTGAGTGCAATTGTCATCACGTTGAAGTCTCTCTGCAAATATTCCTATTGATTTCAATAGGGTCAGCATTTCACCTTTTCTCTTTGCATTTGTCTCTCAAGTGCCATGTACTTTAGCAATTCATTAAATGGTAAATGATTGTATCACTTGGTGAAGAAGACTTTCTGAACGGTCCTTTTAATTCTGTGGAAGCCGTTTAAAGGACTTTGACTTAAAAATATCTAGCAGAACTTTTCACATGCCAACTGGAGTATTCAGGGAAAGTGCATGGCTTCAAAATGATTAATGAAGAATCAACTTTCAGTGGTAGCTAAATTAATTTCTCTATCAAAGAAATTACATTTTGCTACTAGGTAAAAGTGGGTTGACCTTCCAATCACATTACACATACTAAAAGAAGTAGCACCAACTGGTGTCTGCACAGTTCCTGTCTGCAAGATCCAGTAAAGGTATTACACTGTATTACACTCATGCCTGAAAGCTTGCAAAAAACTTTTTTCCAAGTACTCAATCGGTCTAATAAAAGATATCACATCTATCCAAAGAAGGCTGCCTGCCTATGTCCTTCGACCAAAATGGCTACAGCCAAAAACCTTACACTGTAAAGATATTACTCTGTGTGTGTGTGATGTAGCCAAGCATGTGTTGCTTCTCAGTCAAGTTGAATCCAGTTGATGACTGCCTTTCATTGCTCAAGTTACAAAAAGTAATCAGAATAAATGCCTATTTATTTAACCTATTTTTACTTTAAAAGCAATTTTAATCTGTAAACATTACTTTTTTGCTGAACTAAAGCTGTTTCTACCTCCCCAGATCTGTGCAGATCTTTAAAATGCTTTCAGTTTGGTTCTACAGTAACAGCATGTTTTATTTAATAAGGTGATGGAGGAAGATTAGTTTAGTTACCAGGATTCTGTATGTTGGAGCAAAATACATATAAGGAATTATTGCTGTTGTGGCTTTTCCCTACTTGGCAAAATAGAATAGTTTGAAGGTATGCATATACAGTGTAGGGCCCACCTAGACAGAGAGCTTTGAATGCAACTAGAAAAATATAAAGGCTCAGAGGGAGAAAGTGAGGATGATTTTGTGGTTCAAGCATTGGGATGACACTGGTTTCAATGCTGGCACCTGCCACAGACTTGGGGAGTGTTCAGTCTGGGCACAGACAGAAGTGCATCTCCTCGTTGTAACTGAGAATGCTTTGCAGGAATGGTTCTGTGTTACAACGATCCCCTGGACCAGACAGGAGTTTAGCTGTTGGTTCCAGTGGGGAGGGGAGTCTAGCTGCTGGCTGTGAGCCTGCAGCCAGTTTCCCCTAGCCACAGCCCCTCCTCCCTGCCAGCCCCTGCTGTTTTCAGAATGGGAGCAGGGTGAAGGGAGGAGAGGGAGCTCATTCTAGGGCTTCCCGAGCTAGTGCTGGAGGGTGGAGTGGGTGAAGTGGAGCTCCCCTCCAATACACCTGCCCCACCCTCCAGCAGGGGCTGAAAAAACACCAGACACAACTCCCTCCTCTCCCTTTCCCACCTCCCATTCTTTAAACAGCTCAGAGCCTGGCAGGCAGGCAGACACAAGTTACAGAAGATGCTGTTTTGAAACATCTTCATCTGACCCCTCATGCAATGAGGGTTCAGATTTTCACCCGATCAGCCATTTTTAAGCTGCCTGCAGCTGTGTACTTGAGTTTGGCCATGGCTATAGACTGCTTTCTGTGGCTGGATTGGGTGAAAATTGTCATTTCTGTCTGCACCCTCTGTGGCTGAACATTATGGGTGTGGACAGACATAACTCTTGAACTGTTTCAAGAAAGTTGCTGATTGGGAACCAGTCCACAACTTTCCCAGGTCAGAGGTGTCGTCATGCACATTGCTAAGGGCTCCAAGTAGAATGGCTGTCTGCAGGCATTGCAGTGTTGCTGAACCAGGCTGTGGTAGTGGGTACTCAGCTCTATTGCAATGTTCTGCTCTCCCTTCTCACTAACATAGAGGTCAGAAACCCATTCCTGCACATTACTGAAATCTGTGTGGTGGTACCTGGTTCCAAGTGCGTAGGTGTATGTCTAGACTGGGGGGCTGCTAGGACCCCCAGGAGCGGGGTGCTCCAGAACTGCCCCACCTTTCACCCAAGGCACTCAGCAATTGACTTCAGTTCCTGGAAACTGATTCAGGTTTGGCGCATCCAAGGCTAATTTGGGGCTGGAGCGGTGGCCAGCTTGTGGGGCAGATCGCTCTTGAAAAGTGGCAGAGAGCTGCCTTTAGACCCCATCCAGGGACACTGCAGTCAAATTCAGGCAATAGAGGTTGGGGTAGTGGAGTTCTGGCTGCATTCCAGAGCAGCCAGTTGGGGCTTGAGAGAGAGAGAGAGAGTTTGGGGGAGCGGGGTACATGATGAGCAATGCAGTCTGGGATGTCTGGTGGATCAACCAAACATTCGTCACAGAAAACTTGGTGCCCTCACATAGCACTGAACTGCCTCACAGTGAACTAGTCCAAAATAATTCTGGATTATCCAGGTATACTTTTTAAATGGTCCAGGAGATTAAGTGCTTGAAACTGGCTTGTATGTCTGGATGCTTGAGAAATTCTGGCAAAATCGAGACATTTTCACAAATTATGTTAATGTTGATGGAACTGTGTGCCCTGGCAGAGCTGGCTTCCAAGGATTTCCTCTGAGTGTTTCTATTCTGTTCCTCCTTAAGCTCTTAGGAAGGGAACTTACTGATGAGCCCTGGTGTAAGAATATAGATGGAATATTTTTTTCATCTTGTTGGTGTTACAGATATTTCACCTTTTTTCATTATAAGATGTATTCGCATATATTTCTTCTGTGTATAGGATATGCAACCTTGTAATGTGACTGTTTACAGTCTTGTCATTTTTAATATGGTAAAACATTTTATATGGTTTGGAGGAAACCACTTTCTGAAATCAAATTGCATTGTAGTTATGTTTACTAACATTTACAGAACAGATTGACCGCCTTGCCAGTGCTGAATAACATTTGTTTTGAAATTCAGCAGACAGATTGCCAAATTCCTCTGGGATTTCACAGGTTTAAAAAAAAAGGAGAGAGAGAAAGGGGGAAGCAACCCAGCAGTCGCCATTATTTCCTTCCTTTAAAAAAAACTATCAAATAGAATATTTTCAATTTGTAGGAAAGGAGATGGGACCAACTGACCTACTTTAAAAGCTAGGCAGGCAGGCAGTGAGTTCTAAGAAAACAGGAATGAAAGAAAAGTTAGTCAAAGTTTATTAACTTGAAAAATAACAACACTTACTCCCTGAGTACTTGGCCCTGTTTACTCTCAAAGTGGTCATATATGAGGCCAAGGTAGCTTTCAATCAGCAGTTTATGCAGCATGGCCAGTTTTCATTCATTCATGTGTGACCTTTTCTTACCCTGCAGGTACAATTGGTTTCTTAGTGACATATATTTTATTAACTTTTCCACACTGAGATTGCATAGAGGTAATGCTATTGTTGCTCCCCGTGTCACATCAGGTGACAGGCTATCCAGTTGCAATTTACAGAAATGGGTTTTTACCGATTTTCCAGGGAGGATGGGTCTCTTCTACAAGGTGCATCAGTGTCACTGATGGAGGTGGTCCCTCATGATTCACGAGTAATTTTCAGTCAGGTGGCCCCTTCAAGGCTATTTCCATTTTTATAGCTCCCACACACGATGCCCAACCTAATTTTACATTTCTATAGCTCTGCATTGCTTTGTGATCAAGGGACTTCGTTTCCCTAGCAGCCATTCTGTTTCATTTCTCTCCCTGTAAAATGTCCAACTTCTCTGCTGAGCATCCATGAAAACAGCACAGTAGTAGCCAGGAGCAGCTGTGGGAGAAATTGGCTAGTGGTGGTGCATATCCTGTATGGACAGTGCCAGGAAGGAGGGAGTTCTTATGTGATGATGCATAATGGGCCAATTCAGAATTTAGTGGAAAAGCAACTAAGTAATCACTATTCCCTATATATTATTATTTAACAGGTAGAAAACACATGGAAGTCATGACTTTGGATCAGTCTCTGTGCTTAGATTCTGCAGATTTTGGTAATTCAAGCACCCTATTTGCTACTTTTTGTTAACACTGCAGATCCAGAAGACCTGTGGTAGAATTGAGTTGGATTCTCTTCTGGCTTGTGCATTAACAGATGAGATGCACACACCTGCCCCGGACAATTTCAAAAAACACTTGGAGGCCTATCTTGCTGGGATCATTTGATCCCCCAGCTGATTTACTGCCCCTTGGGCCGGGGGCTGGACCTGATGATCTTGCAAGGTCCCTTCCAGCTCTAATGTCTATGAAAGCTATGAGCTGGCTACATAGGAATACACAAGGGCAAAATTTGTCTTGCTAGGCTCCTAATGGTGATAATGAGGTGAAAGGACAAAGCAAGGATTCATTGAGCTTGTGAAGCTGATAGGAAAAGTAAAAAACACAGCTTTTTAGCTTGTAAAATAAGCACATTTAATTTTTGAATTGCTGTAAACAGTAAACGCAGTGTCTCACTATAGCACTTCAGTCCTGCTATTAGGAAATGAAGTGTCACCAGTCATCATCCTCTCACCAATGAGTTCCTGCAACAGCATTTGTTATGGAAATAGTGGCTTACAGCCTCTATGGCCTATTCAGAGATCTCACAAAAATCTGTATGTATTAAAAGTCATGCGTTTTACAATTTATTGTGGTTCCTTCAGCCAGAGTGGTGAGGACAAGTTTTTAACCAAGAACGGCTGTAGGTACAAAGCCCAGATCCAGATCTAACTTTCAGGGACAGCTTTAGAGCTGGGGTCATGTCACTCCGTAATACACACTTTTACATTAACTTGCACAGTTACTTAGCCAGTTAAATAACAGCCAGGGAGCAGAACAGTTGGGACTCTGAGGGTATTGGAAAACAAATAAATTATGGCAAGTTGAAAGGGAACAGGGTCTTACCACATATCAGCTGCTCCATCATATTTGTGCATTTGGCCACACTTCATCGTCAGTAAGTGGAAGCTGAACTGTGATTACTTAAAATCATAGAATAGCCCTTTAATCATGGGGCTTAAAGGAGCCTCTGGAAGTCTTCTACTTCACACCCCCCTGCTCAAGGCAAAAGCATCCTTCCATCCAAGTGTTTGTTTCCCCTGCTCTTAAAAACTTCCGAGTGTGGAGAGTCCACACTCTTGGTAGGTCATCTATTCCAGTGATTAATCACCCTCATAGCTAGAAACTTCTTCTTGCTATCCAGTCTAAATTTCTCTCATGACATTTTAAGACTGTTGCTCCTTGTCCTGTCCCCTGCAGCCACAGAAAATAGTATATCACTATCCTTTTCATAACTGTCCTTCATGTATTTGAAAACTCTTATCAGATCCCATCTCAGTCTTTTCTTCTCCAAACTAAATGATCCCAGCTTTTCCACTCTTTTCTGTCTTTGTCATATTTTCCAGCCTCTAACTGTGCCCCAAAACTGAACACAGTGCTCCAGGTGAGGTCTCTCTAGTGCTAAATAGAGTAGAATAATCACTTTTGACTTGCAGGTGACACTCAAATTAATATAACCCAACATGCTGTTGGCTTTTTTTTTGTGACAATCTGTTGATTCATATTCAGCTTGTGGTGTGCTGTAACCCCCAACTTACCCCTTTTCATTTAGGGCTAAGGTACTACAGGGGAAGAACACATGGAGTGCATGACACCTGGCAAGTCCCTGATCCCTTTTACTTTGCTGTAATTTGCTGGTTTGTCCATGCCCTACATAGGTATTTCATTTCTCTTTCCTAACCTGCCCTTTGCATGGCTTATTTGAAATGTCATCTCTTGATGCAGGCACTGCATATTATTAGTACAGTGCCTAGCACATTTTGGACATCACCATAACACAAAATGATAGTAACAATTCTAATTATGAACAAGAGAGGTAAGTGTCAACAGACCAGATTAGTGATGCAGCAGACCAAATCGTCTAATTTCCCTGCTGGCTTGCTCTGAATATTGATGACAGTGATGACTACATGGACGCTGCAGCAGCTTAAGAAAGAGCCCTCTGCTCAGACAAGAAGTTGCCAGCAGAACTATTTGGGACATTTTCAAAGACAAGGAAGAGAGATAATGATAGACACCTCCATCCAGGCTTATCAGGGTTCACAAGCAAGTCAACAGGATGTTAGAGTCACTGCTATCAAAGCCTGCTGACAAAGCCAAAAAAACCCAATTCTGGGCAGCTCACATCACCATGTGTTTATTGATCATTGACTCAGAATTAAAGCAGGTCCAAAGGGAATTGGAGGCTCCAAGATGACATCAGAGTTGCTTTGTCACAATCATCTCAGCAATACCTCCCAGAAAGGTTAGAGAGAGCAAGCAAGCATTAATTGACAAGGTGGATAGCATTGACAGAGCATTCTGTAATTAACAACCTATCTAATATTCGTAGACATTAGGGCTGGAAGGGACCTCAGGAGATCATCGAGTCCAGCCCCCTGCCCAAAGGAGAAACCATACTTTGAAGGAAAACCATACTTTGTTCTATATAAGGCAACTTGATAGTTTTCTGTCTATCACTTCTATACATTAATATATTATGTGCATTTACTTTGAGTTGATTTTCATCATGCTGTCCCGTGTTACAAAGCTTATTAATTTATTAATTCTGCAGGTTGCATATTTGTCGCTGTGTTGTACTGAACTTATATTATTGATGGGCTGTTCATAAGAATCACTAATGCCTGGTGGGGAGATGGGCTGGATTACCTGCAATTGCAGTATACCACCACTATCAACCACAAAGAATAACTGTTGTGTTCCTGGTCCCAAACTTTAATTTTCCAAAAAGAAGGTGTAAAGAGTGTCTTCAGTTCACAGACAAAATCCACTTCTACTGTATCCATGGCATTAACATACTGACTTCACTAATACCTGTTCTTTTACTGCATCTATTCAGTCTATCATTGCAGCAGCCCCAGGCATCAACTTGAGAGGGGAGAGTAAAAAATAACAGCTGCTACTGCAGCTTTATAGCTGTGCTGGCTACTGGAAGTCACTGCTAACCCATGTGTTGCCGCTGCTTCAGGTGTCCAGCTGCCCTGTTATGCCTCTGTGTCATGGTGCAGCTACAGAAAAGGGAATGATAATTTTATTCATCCTCCACTTCCCAAATTCTAGAAAGTTGAAAATGATGTCAATAGGAAGCACTAATAAATGATTGACTCTCTCATTCCTCAAATAATGTTGCCATTGCTGACTAGTAATCATATTTTCTATTGGCATAACCCCTTCTAGCTGAGAGCACCTCAAAGTGTTTTATAAATAATAATAAACAAAGGCTTGTAGCAATCCTATGATGGGAGGGAGCATTATTTTGGGGAACTGAGGTGCACAGACATCTGCTCAAGGGTAAAAGATAGCACTTGATGACAGTGTCAGACACAGACCCCACCTGAATAAAATCCAGGCCTGAAATTCTAGTTGCACTGTATAAAGCAAAGAGATCAAGTGCTATAACATATCACATGAGATGGCCTGCAGAATAATTAGTGTGTGGGGGTCAGCACTACAGCTTAACTGATTGAGTGGGGAATCAGTCATATTTACCAGATGTCCCACTTCAGAGAGTACTGCCCTTGAATCTGTAGCCATACTTCTCTGTCTGCCAGTCTGTAATTTTTGAAAACACTACTTCAGCTCCTATTTTTTACTCAAATTCCCTATCATTTTCTTGCTGGTTATCAGGGATGGGTAGTTTTGCAAGAGTTAATTCAGTGTGAGAGAAACTGGCAGTATACTGGCAAAATAATAGTAATGACAAACTTCAAAAGGTTCAGAGGTTCAGTCAGATGTATGAGCTTATCTGAACCTCTTTGGTGTGGAAATTGGGCTGGAGTCTCATAAAAACAAACTCGCTCATATGATATCTAGTGGATCATAGTTCCAGCTGTGTTTGAAATACCTAAAGAATAGCTTTCCCCTGTGATGTTTTAGTATTTCTTTTTCTTGTCCAGCGTGAAGCTAAGCAAATGCAGAATGAGGGCTCATTTAAACAAAAAGGGCCAGAGTGAAAGCTGATGTAAATAAAGATGCCTTTCACTTAGCTGGTGTAAAGCAGAGAAGGATCAGAACCTTAACAACAACAGAATTCCTCACTAATGTTTAAGTAATCTTTTTAAACCCATAAGAATTTTTTCTCTGCCACAGAGCATGTGACAGATGCAGAGAAGTTGATACTAGTGTTTGAACTGAGCAGGCTCAATCAAAAAGTTGTAAGAAGGCCAATGGGTTGTTTAACAATGCAGTGAGGCTCTGAGGATAAAAGTTATATGGTGTTCTGTGGACCAGACTTTGCACTGATTCCCGCCACTTGCAACTCCAGAGAAGTTGGCAGCATCGCTCAAATTGCACTCCAATGCAGAATTTGGCTCCTTATTTTTATATGGGGCTCCAAATTCCTGAAGCTCTGATTATTGCCCTTGATAGGAAAGTCACATGCTATGATTCAGTGGTTTTAGCTCTCCTCAAAAAGCTCATTAATCACTGGATGTGCATGCTTATAATTATTCCACTGGAAACCTCTATCCGTTTTTTTTTAATGTGAGCATGAATAGCAAAAGGTCTGTTGAGTCTTTTCATTATAAAAACCTGTTGTCAAGGACTGTAAACATTTGTTCTAATCTAAATAGTTGCATAAAAGGACTCGGCTAAGGGAGTTGTTTTTTTTAAAAACAAATGAGGAAAAAAAATCCATATGGCCATTTTAAGTTGTGTCCTTCACTGAAGGTAACATGAGACAGTTAACTGTGAAATCACAGGATAAAATGGGGCTAGAATGCCTCTGTCTTTTTTCCTGCTGGCAAAAGGACACTTACCCACATGGAAGAAGATGATCCATAGCATCCTTCCAGTAAGCTGTGATGTGGCAGCTAATTTTCCACTCTACTAAGGGAGGATCAGAGTTCTGCAGTTGTGGCTGCCAGGGCTAAGCAATGGTTTCTGATATGTTGAGCCCCACCTAAAACATTACCCTACACTGCTTCCTCCTTCATCCTGTTTAGAGGTACACAGGCCTTCCATCATCTTGTATGGGAGCCTCCTTGCTGAGATTAACATTTTTAGGGATGCTTTAACCAGTTCCCTATCTTTTTTTTAAATCCCTCCTACTACAGTGCAGCATCCTTTT
This sequence comes from Crocodylus porosus, assembly GCF_001723895.1. NCBI lineage: Eukaryota > Metazoa > Chordata > Crocodylia > Crocodylidae > Crocodylus > Crocodylus porosus. The sequence goes on from NW_017728886.1 coordinate 112,351,184, forward strand.
GTGGGATTTTTATGATTTATTTCCCTAGGGTGTTGAACCTAATTATAGTGTAGTTGGTATTACTCAGTGTATTCATTAGAGTGACTTTTTAAACTGATTTCTGAGTAGACTTTAGGGCTAGATAAGTAATGGGGTCTTACCTTGTGTTGTTCTCTGAGGCAATTCCTCCTGGAAGCAATCTTTTGGGTTGGTGTTCCCAAACTTCCAGGTGGAATTCCCTTTTGGGAAAAAAAAATAACTGCATCCACCTCCAACTTTTCTCCACCCTCTTCCAATCTTACTACACCCATTGAGAAATACTTCTAGGATCTTCATGATACTGTATTTTCTCCCCTTTCTTTCCTACATTAACAATAACATTCCTAACAATGTTGACTTGTATCTCACTACCACCTGTTAGCAGAAACCAGAGTTAGCACCCTGTTGAGATAAAAGTTCATACTTCAAAGCTGTTGTTTCAGGCTCTCTGCAAACTTAGGTGAAGACCAGTGTGCTGGTTTCTGTGATTTCATGTTTTGAAGGTTCTTTGTGCAACTATAAAAGAAACTCTTAGGGTGTGTCTACACTTTCAGGCGTGTGTGCTTGCAGCAGCTCAAATAGGAGTGGCACAGATTTGTACCAGGAATTTTTTGCCTTAGTGCATGTGCCTGGGCATGCACTTTGGTGTGGGGAAGTTGTGCCACTTGGGGCAAAATGACTCTGCCCAGCTCCTCCTGGATCTGCAAACAGGGGGAGCTAGAGCTTGGGGCCAGCTGGCCCCAGCAGTATAAAAACCTGCCCTATGCTGGCCCCAGTGGTATAAATAGCTACAAGCAGCTCAGGGCTACTTGCTCTCAGGAGCTTCTGAGAGCACACTACCCCTTGTGCCAGCAGCCCTAACCTAGAGTTCCCTGCATCTTCTACTCACTGCAGCAGTCTGGCAGTAGGGGCTGCTGCCTGGATATGACCTGCTGCCACCTGCAATAGCATGTGGCCCCAAGGCTGTGTGCATGCCAGACCCAGATGGGAACCACAAAGCCTTAGCAGAGGCATCTGCACCTCTGGGCCAGCTGCCAGTGAGCTATGGCTGCACAGTTGGCCTTTGTGCAGCACTGCTGCCATGTGTGCTCCAGCCTTCCATCTGGGTAGCTATCACCCAGAAGATGTTCTCAGCATGATGGCCTGATTTGAACTGTCAATGTCCTCCTGGCCCCAAATGGCCAGGAGGTCAGCCACCTCATTTGCCCCCCAGCTTGGCCCCAGGTGCCAGCCCTGAGCAGGATCCTCTGCCTGGGTCCTGCCACTTGCCTCACTAGCAGGAATCCTCATATTCCGTATTTAAAAACTGGAAATTCTCTGATAAAAAATCCCAAATATTCACTCTTTACAATACTCCAAAATATCCATATTCTGCACAATTTTATATATATAGTAAGAGAGAGATGGATCAGTTGGGCAACGTTTTGTTGATATATTTACAATTTCAAAATGATTTGGAAGCCTACCAGTGTCTCTATCATCATAATAAAATAAATTCTAAATATCTATATGCTTTGATGTTCACTTTTGGCTTTCTTATCATAGAAAAATTAGAGCTCCTCCAACCCCTTTGCTAACCAGGATGTGGGGACAGCTGCTCCTGCAGCCACAGCTCCTGCTAGCAAGCCTCATCCTATCTGGCAGCTGGATATGCTGGGTGTGTGACGGGGGATGTGAGGTTTGCAGGAAGGGGGGTGGGAAGAGGTGTTGGTGGGGGTGGGGAGATGTGGGTGGGGTGAGGGTGGGATGGGGTTTGCAGGAGGGGTGTGGGAGGTGTGGGTGAGTGTGGTGTGGGGTTTGCAGGAGGTCTGTGTGGGGAGAAAGTGCACAGTGGAACCTGACCTGGCCTGACCTGGCACAGCCCTCTAGTGCACCTTTGCACAGGACCAGGAGGCATGGCTCCAGGATGCATGGCTCCTGTGCAATGGCACATGCTGCATGGGATGGGCTGGGTCATGTTGGGCCAGCTGGGCACATTTTCCATGAGGCTCGGGTGGTGATGCGCCATGGCCCATTGTAGGCACAGTGCTGTGACCGCGCAGTGCCACATGAACCTCATGGAGAATGTGCCCAGTGCAAACCAGCCTGGCCTGCACAGCTACTACACGCCTTTGCAAAGGAGCCATGCATCCCAGAGCCACGCTTCTTGGTCCTGTGCAAAGGTGCATTAGCAGGCCATTTTGGGCTGGGTCAGGTTGGGTCCCACTGTGTGCTTTTGCCCCACATGGCCCATCTGACTGCTAGTGCCAGGTGTGTGTGGTGTAGGGGGATGTGCTTTTTGTGGGTGAATTTGTGGAGGGGCTTGAGCGAGGGCCACCACATGCCTGCCCCCCCCCCCACCTGACGCCCAAGTTGCCGGCACAGTGGGCACAGCAGTGGCATGGCTCTGCGTGATGCGGGCTCCGTGCTGAACAGACCTGACCCGGCCTGGCCTGGCCTGTTAGCACACATCTTTCCTGGTCCTGTCCAAAGTATTGCACTAGCAGGCCGCACTGGCCCAGGTCAGGTCTGTTCAGCATGTAGAGCCCACATCGGGCAGCGCTGCACCGCTGTGGGCTGTGCCTGCAGCTGGGCCATGGTTCCATTGGCTGCTGCTGCCAGCACCACGGGGGATGGGTGGGAGGGCCAGTATGCGGCAGCCCCCGCTCAGTCGTCTCCACAAACCTCCCCAAAAACTCCAACCCCGACGTCCCCAACTTACCTGGGATAGTGCCTGGGTTCCATTCGCACCATAGCCTTGCCCCACTCTTCGCTTGCTCCAGCATGCTAAGGGTGCATGCCCCTTTTGCTGGGGTAGCAGAAGCACCATAGAGACTCTCTAGCCAGAAACCAGAGCATCTCTCTGAAGAACTGGCTTCTGGGTTACCTCAGAGCATGATCTGGGACCATACCTTGCCCTGCTTTTTCCCCTCGTGTTCTTTTGGATTTCCAGGTATCAAATTTTGAGCCCACACTGCAAATATGCAGCACAGGGAACATTTTTTCGTTCACAGCGTGCCTCTTGTGGTGTCTCAAACTGATTTGAGATGCTGCAGGAGGCATGTGCACGCTTGTCTGGATGCGCCTTTAGGGGGGAAAAAAGATTTAATACTCTGGATTAATTGCTAAAGGTCTGTCCTTACTGTTCTGTACTTTGGGAAATGCTAACTGAAGGTTTTGAAAGTCTGTGAGAGGTTTAGAGAGCAATGTCATGTTTGACAAGTTAATACGGAGGTAATTAAATTGCTATTTTGATTTTGTTTTCTATTTGTTTTCCTTCAGTACTGGGTAAGGGATTTATAAGGGCAGATAAAGAGGGGGTGGGGCATAGCAGCATCCTGCCCCCCCTCCCTTTCAATTGACTATGCTGGGGAAGCATCTGCTGGGGACTTTTTTTTAAGTCTCCAAAGCAAGTAAGAATCTGATTGGGGAATGAAAGGCTCCTCCCTCTCTCTCTACCGGTAGGAGTGTCTGGAGATCCCTGGAATTCAGATTCTATCACTAAGAAGGATCTGCCACAAGTTTCTGATGCAAAAATAAACCCTCTTCCCTTCCCCTCCATGCTCAATGGCACCTCTTCTCCCTTCCCTTGGCTCTGTCTGGGAGGTGGAGGTTGGGGTGGAGGTGAAGGAACTCAAGAACTGCTCCTCCCCACTCCTGCCAACCTCTTTAGGGCACCAGGATCATCCAGGGACACTTCCAGCCCAGGGTCAGGAATGGGGAAGGGAATCTATCTTTTGCCCCTGCTGCTGTCTCTAGCCAAGTCTGTTTCCACCTTTAGCCTGGCAGGGACAGCAGTGGGTGGGGGAGGGGAGGTGCCTCTGAGGGCACCATCTCCCACAACAGAGGGGAAGGGGGTGGAAAGATTCTTATTTGCTTGAAGGACTTTAAAAAAAGTCTCCCACTGCTGCTCCAGCAGCACGATATGCCCACTCTCATGTATTGGGGGTAGGGAGGCTGGGAGCCAGGATGTAGCCACCTCTGCAGCACTGGTCACTGCTCCTGTGCCGTTCTTTCTGAGACCTGGGATCCACCCATGGGATCTCATTTTGTGTGACCTGGAGTTTATGTAACTACCAAACTACTTGTCCTTTTATTGATGGTATTTCTACTCATACAGGGTCTCCTGCATTCTCTTCTGCTGAGAAACATTCTCATTAGATTCCATGCACTTTTGAATGTGCAGTCCTCTTTCCTCTCGATTCTGTTCTAATCTGTCTCCTTAGCAATACTCAAAATAAAGTTGGACTGTTGTATTGCAAAGAGAATCCAGAATTGTCCTAACTCTTTATGGGAAAAATATTGGAAGGGACACTGATGCTTATGCTTTAAGATTTAACCCTGCCTCTACCTCTTAAAGACCAGAATTTGGTCTAACATGCCTGCTGCACCAGGTATGTCCCCTTACACCATAGGTCTCCACCTCCCTTCCATTCTGCCCTTATCAGGCCTATGCAAACACAGATCCATGGTCTTCTTTGGCCTCACTCTTACAATGAGTGTGATATTGTGACTGGTTGTTGGTAAGTTACTCTAGTCTCTTGCTTGCAAGGAACAACCGCTATTGACTCATTCTGTATGGGTTCACCCACTTACTCTTTACTTTATTAACCAGAAAGTTTGCTGCCACTGGGTCTTTCCACAATTGGCCCTGATTCTCCCCTTTGCATCCTGTAAGGGGTTCAATTAATTTGTTTTTCCCCACTCGTTAACAAATTCAGCCATCCTCAACTCTGGGCTTTTTCCAGATCAGTTAGTTAGTAAGCATTATACATTAATTAATTCCTATTTACAGTCAATCCACTATCAGACACAATATCTATTAGCAAGCAGTGTACATTAATTAATTCATATTTACAATCCATCCCCTCTGAGATGTAGCATCATTATTTATATTTCTCAGTGCCTTGTCAATCAGTCTTCTTACATTTCCTCAACTCAGTCATTGATCAGTTAATACATCCATTGGCCTATTAATTAATCAGTTCCTAAATATTTCATCCCTGAACTGGCTCATCTATAAACCAGTTTTTCACCTGTCATTATGATTAATTCTTCTACATCTTACTCATGGATTCAATCTGATCTGACTCATTCTCTCATATAACTTTATTGGAGGTGAGTCTACTCCCTTCTGGGCACCCAAGTCTATTGACCCAATTCAACATTCCTAGGGAGGATGCTGGGATTTAATGGACCCATCCATGCCAATAGCTCCCTTGCCTCTGCTCTGGGTCTGGGTCTGGCTGGACAGCTCAGTTCTTGTCAGGTCCATGCCTCCATACAGCATGCACAAGCTCTGGCAGGCGAGACAGGGGAAGTGGGGGACATTCACCTGCTCCCTTCTCTGGCAGGGGAGGGACTCCCCAGCTCCCCAAGAGTAGCACAGTCCCAGCCACGGGCCCTACTGCACATGTGCAGAGTTTAAAAGGGCCCACCAATGGCAGAAGCTGCAGTTTGGACCCGACTCCAGCTTGAGATGCACAGGCAGAAGCCTGTTGAGCCCAAGGACCCTCAAAAAGACTTCAGCAGACCCTGACCCTGACCCTGACCCCCAGCACAGGCAGGAGGTAGGTGGGGCCCGTGATGGATGGGTGTTAGTTCAGCTGTGGGGCAGCTGAGAAAAGCCAAGGAAGGTCATGCCCCAACCCAGCTCCTACTTGGCTCAGCCCCCCAGGATGCTGTGCAACCAAAGCCTTGTGAACAGAACATGAAAACAAGCATGCTCTAGGCTCAGCATGCGAGTTATCATAGGAGTTTGTGCAAGAGGGTAAGCAAGAAGGGGACAAGGCTGTAGGCAGTGAGCCTGAAGGTAACAGTCGGCACAGCAGTAGCCCAGACTGCTACCTGTGCAGTGGGGGGCAGGATGCATCACACCACAATTTCTCCCCTGAGGCTGGATCCTTCCCCTCTGGTACCTCTACCCAGATGGAACCCATGGTTCTAGCCTCCATTCAGAGGGAGCCCCTGGCTCTCAGCTGTGGGGGCTGCCTGGCATGACTCCAGGCACATGGGATCAGGAGCACTGCCATCTCCCCTTGTGAGGTTTGCTCCATATTAGAATCTCTGGAATGCCAGATAATGGAGCTCCAGACCACAGTGCAGAGGCTGCGTGGCATCAGGGATGGCAAACAGGAGATTGACTCCTGCTGCCAGGCCCTTCACCACAAGAAAGAAGAGGAAAGAGCTAGGTCACCTCCCAGGACAAGGGAGGACAAGAGGAAATCCCATACTGTCCAGCCAAGCTGTTGGACAAAGGTTATCACCAGCCCCAAGACTCGCTGCACCAGGGTCACCACCCCCCTAGATCTCTGCAACAGGTACAAACCCCTCACATCACCAGTAGATCCTGCAAAGCTGCCAACTCTTGCAAGTGAGAAAGAAATGTGACCATCCCTAAGATGAAATACAGAGTTGTTGTTGTGGGAGACTCCCTTCTGAGGGGTACAGAGGGAGCAATCTGCTGCCCCAATTCCGTAGCTCAGGAGGTCAGTTGCCTCCCAGGGGCCCATATCCGGGATGTAGGTGCAAGGATCCCAAAACTTATCTGGCCTTTCGACCACTACCCCATGTTCCTTATTCATGTGGGCCCAAATGACACATCTCAGAGCAATCCCAGCCATGTCATGAATGACTACGGGGTTATGGGAGTGGGGCTTAGAGGGTTGGGGGCACAGGTGTTTTTTTCCTCAGTCCTTCCAGTTATGTGTCGTGGGCTGAGAAGTGAGAGATGAACTGAGGTAGTGAACAGAAGACTGCAGCGTTGGTGCCATTATGAAGGCACTTCGGAGAGAGAGGCAGTGGTCTGTTGGGAAGAATTAGCCTCTGTTTTACTCCACTGGGGAAGAAGCTCTGCTCAGCTGGAGTAGCTGACCTGCTTGACTGGGCTTTAAACTAAACTTGCCAGGGGGTGGGTGGACAACCACCAGAGCTAGCTCACTGAGCATCAACTGCAAAATCAGAAGGTTAGGATTCTTAAGGGAAGACACTCCTACTCCAGCCCAAGAACAGAGCAACTCCACAAGTGTAAGGAAGTCTAGGGCCTCCAACAGTATACTTATTTGCCTGTAATCTAATGCCAGGAGTTTGGGGAATAAACAGGAGAAACTGGTCCTTCTGCTAAATAAAAATAACTATGATTTCACAGGGATAACAGAGACCTGGTGGGACTCCTATGACTGGACTATGGGTATAAATGGCTATACCCTGTACAGAAGCAATTGTGCTGAAAAAAGGGGCAGGGATGTAGCTCAAGGAGGACAACTGGGGACCCTCTGGGTTAGAATATGAGGGGAACTTGGTGAGGGAGATACAATGGTAGGAGTCTACTACAGACCTTCAAATCAGGAACTAGAGCTGATTTTAATCATTCCGTTAATCAAGGAATTGGCCAAGGCTGCACACTCTCATTACATGGTTGTCATGGGAGACTTCAACTATGCAGACTGCTCATGGGAAGAGCATTCAGCCAAATCCAATTGGTCTCAAAGCTTCCTCACATGCTTGGATGAGCTCTACCTGTCTCAAGAAGTTTATGGGCCAACAAGAGGTAAGGCGCCGCTGGACCTGGTACTGACCAATGGGAATGATCTAATCAGTGACCTAAGAATTGAAGGGAAGCTGGGTGGCAGTGACCACAAGTTGATCACTTTCACTATCCATTGCAAAGCTGGCAAGTCAGTCAGCAGTGCAGTATTCCTTGACTTTAGGAAAGCCAACTTTCATAAGCTCAGGAGGCTTGTTGTCATGGCCCTGAGAGGCCATGATTTGACAGGGAGGGGAGTTCATGACAAGTGGTTGCTCCTTAAGCAATCCTAGAAGCATAAGGGAAGTCCATCCCAAGCCATAGGAAAGGTGGTAAAAGGGCATAGCAACCCCCTTGGTTCAACAGGGAACTCATGGACCTCCTACATCTAAAAAGAGGCTTCTAAAGGATGGAAGACAGGAAACACACCTAAGGAGAAATATTGTGGACTGGTCCATACCTGTAGGGAGTGAACTAGAAAGCCAAGGCTGAAATTGAATTCAAACTGGCCACACAAATCAAGGACAATAAAAAGTCCTTCTTGAGATACATGGGGAGTTGGAAGAAAAACAAGGGCAACATTGGACCCCTACTAAATCAATTGGGACAGCTGATAACTGACACCCAGGAAAAAGCCAATCTGCTTAATGATTATTTTGTGTCAGCTTTTCACCAACCCAAAGGGACCACCCTGCCTAACATGATGTGGTATGACCAGGACGAGGGTGAATCTATGTCCACCATTGTCCTAGATCTTGTGAAGAAGCACCTTGGGAGGCTGGACTCCCATAAATCAGCTGATCCGGATAGACTGCACCCAAGAGTGCTAAAGGAACTGGCAGACATCATAGTGCAGCCACTGGTAAGGAAGGATATTTCACAACTGGTGGAGCTTGGACAAAGTACCTGAAGATTGGAAGAAGGCCAATGTGGTGCCTATCTTCAAGAAAGGGAGGAAAGAAGTTCTGGGAAACTACAGGCCAATCAGTTTGACCTGGACAAAAGAGAAGAGGTTGATATATTTTTGGACTTTTAAAAAGCCTTTGACCTGCTGTCCCATGGTCTCTTCATGGAAAAGTTGGGAAAGTGTGGCCTCAACTACATTACAGTCCAGTCGCCGGGGAACTGTCTCTGAGGCTGGATCCAGACAGTAGTATTTGATGGAACTGAATCAACATGGCACTCAGTGACCAGTGGTGTCCCCCAAGGCTCCATACTCAGACCTGTACTCTTTAATGTCTTTATAAATGATCTGGACTCTGGTGTTAGAAGAGGACTGGTCAAGTTAGCTGACAACACCAAGCTTTGGGAAAGAGCATCCACACTTGAGGATAGGCTGGTGATCCACACTGACCTCAATTGGCTTGCAAGGTGGGTGGATGAAAACCTGACGGCATTCAATATAGAGGAAAAAAGCCCCCATCACAGGTATAGGCTTGGCAGTGCTACACTCACTGGCACCACAACTGAAAGAGACTTTTGGGGATCATGATCCACCACAAGATGAACATGAGCCACCAGTGTGATACTGTAGCTGGCAAAGCAAACAAAACTCTGAATTGCATTTACCTATGCATTGAAGCAAGACCCAGGATGTCATCCTCCCACTGTACTCGGACTTGGTGAGGCCGAAGCTGGAGTACTGCATGCAATTCTGGGCTCTACAATTCAGGAAGGATGTGGAGAAGCTTGAAAGAGTTCAGAGGAGAGCCACGTGCATGATCAAAGGGCAAGAAAACAGGCCTTATGAAGAGAGGCTGCGAACCATGGGACTCTTCTGCCTGGAGAAGCACAGGCTATGGGGTGACTTGGTGGCAGCCAAGCATCTACTCTGGACACTTTCAAGAAACATTTGGATGTTTATCTTACAGGGATCCTTTGAGCCTAGCTGACTTTTTGCCCTTCAGGCAGGGGGCTAGACCCAATGATCTTATGAGGTCCCTTCCAGCCCTAATTTCTATTAAATCTATGAATCCTATATGGATATATAGCTTATACATGGGCAGCAAAGTATCCTATTGATTTTGGTCATTTTTCCCTATGTATTAAAAAATGACTATCATATTATGGTCATCTTATAATGCCAGGCAATCTGCTATAGCATAATTAAAAGCCTCATAAAATGCCATGTAAAGCTCACTCTGAATTATAATTTGGGGGAAGCTGAGTAGGCCAATAGTGTTTTAAAAGTAGGTTATGTTCCCAAAATCTATGCACTGTAGTGAGTCTTCAGCTCAAGAAAGGATGCTTTTCTGAAGGATGTGTTTTAAGCCCACAAATGGTTAGGCTCAATCCACAGGTACTTGAATATAATTTAATGGCCTGTCATATACATGAGGTCAAATTCGATGATTAAACAGTCTCCTTAAAACTGCATGAATCATTGAAATTCATATATAATGCTTTTCCTGTTCCTGGTTTAGTAAGATAAATAACAACACTAATATAACCCTTCTCCCAAACTTTGGCTTGTTACTAAGATTTCTACCTTTATTTTCAGTGTGGACTTTTCTTAAGTGACACCTGCTATGGTGAGTCATCTGAAATCAGTCAGCTTTTCATAGCAATGTTCCAACACTGGTCCTAGTGTGACTCAGCAGTTGATTACCTAGCCAGGATATAAAATTCTGTTTAAGTTTTGAGATACTGTTTTAAATTGAATTATAAGTATCATCTGCTGCAAATCAGTTGCTGCATTTGTATTTGCCTGAAGTCAAGTTTTGGCCTGGGGTTCTAGTTTGGGGAAAAATTTTTTAGGTGGTTCATTGTCTCCAAGCTTGCAAGTCTTTAGGAGGTAACACAGCAGTGCCAGCTGCTTCCCTGCAAATGTGGAAGTAGCATTCAACAGAGGAGACAATGAACAGACACCTGGGTCCTACCTAGACAGAGTGAACTGAAAACAATATTTTAAATCTTCAAGTCACCATGTTTTCATGCACTTATAGAAAAAGTAGTGGCAAATACTGCCTTCCTAGTATAAGTATAAAATGATTTGATTGAAAACTTATTTTATGATGCAAGTTAGGAGGGCGTGAAGAGAATCAGTCAGTAGGAAATCTCAAGCCTTCGAAACCGCACTTTCCAATAGGTATGTTGTGTGGTAACGGTATGAACGAGGGCTGTGTGAGGCTTTGGTAGCTGATTCAACTTGGAATAGATTCAGCGTGATTTGAGGACCAAATCTGAATTGAATCAAAAGACCAATTAAAAGCTCTGAATCAATCTGAAGCATCCAAATTGATTTAGGAAAGCTTCAGAAGAGATTCGGCCACTTCAGAGATTCAGCCATAGACTAAACAGCTGACACAGCTGGTAAGTCTGTTGGGTTTGGGGAAGTGGGTAGGGAGGGACTGGGGCTGGGGCTGGGACAGGCTGCCCAGCCGGGACAGCAGAGTGTGTTACTCAGGGAGCTGTGAGGGGGTAAGGGGGGGACCATAGGATGCAGATACAGTAGCGCTGGGAGCAGGGGCTCTGCCCTGCTGTTGCTTGCCCTGCTGTTGCCTGCAGCATGGCTCAGCAGCATGCCATGTGCTGTCTGGGAGCTTGGATGGCTCCATGTGTCAGCTGGGGCCCAGCACCACTCAGCATAGTGATCCCAGACCCCAGACAGCACACAGTGCCCTGCTGAGCCACACTGCACTCCTGCAATGCAATAGCTGCCGTAAAAGGTGCGAGGCAGGGGTGGGGCAATCCCTCCTGTTGCCCCACCTCCCTGCGCTCTGTGTGTGTGGGGGGGAAGGCGGGAGGGGGATCTGCCATGAATGCCCAGAGGACCAGATTGCCAGTGCTGCAGCTGGTGGGTGTGGGGCTTTATTTTTTTAAAGCTCAACAAGTAGTCATAAATGCCTCTATGTCTAGTTGGCATGAAGTGGGGCTCCCCAGGGGACCATCTTGGGTCCAGTACTTTTCCACATCTTAATGAGTTGAATGAAGGGACTGAGTGCACACTTAGCAAATTTGTGGATGACACTAAGTTGGATGGAGTTGTAGAGTCTGTGCTGGGAGGCTGTGCTGAGACATGGGAAAAGGGCTCATGGGTCAAGTTTAGGGTTAGGCTGGAGGTGGGGGGCAGCTTGGTGCAGCTGGGGTTGTTGGGATGTGAGTTGAGTAGGCAGCTTCTCTGTCAGGAAGAAATGCGCATATTGTCCAGAAAACATAATGTCTTGGGTTAGTAACCCTGACCAGTTGGATATTTCTAGTTTACTTGCACACTGCTGCGTAAGAGTTTACTCTTACTGGTGCATAAAATTTAAGCAAGAGTTCTGTATGGTTATTTGTTGTAGTGTTATCTTGTGGCAGCTGCATCTATGTATCAACAAGTGCAGAGGGCAGGAAGACTAGCCTACCATAGATGCAAAGAAATGTGAAGTTTAGATATTTTCAGTCAAACTCCAGCATTGTTATATTGGAGGTATATATGAGGGGTGCATATATAGGGATTGTTATAGAGTTTAGGTTTTCAAAAACACAGCGTACCATTAAAAGTCAGTAGATTTGGGCACCTACCTCATTTTTGAGTCTTGATAGTCACAGTAATAGTTAATTCATTTCACTAAAAACTCAAATTCCCTGCCTTTTTGAGAGAGAGCTACATGTTCAGTGGAGAATGTTGTTAGAATCAGCAATATCTTGTAAACTAGTAAAAATGTAAGAATTTATTTAACATTTGCTCCTGGTGAGTAGCCAAAGCTGAAGGTCTTTGACTTTATTACACAATCTCAATGGATATTTTTTTTAATCTTTTGGGCAGTATTTAACACAGCTCTTTCTCCAAAACTTTAGTTTTCATTCCTCTATTTTTTTCATACAGGCTACTGTAAATCTTCCTTGAAAAGGATCTCAGAAATATGATGGGTGCTGCATCAAGCATTTCAGTTTTGAAAGCATAGTGTAGCTGAGCATGATGTAAAATAAGCCGCTACTTGTTTTTGTTAAGTTGCCTTTTTTTGTTTGTTTGCTTGGTTTTTTACTTTCCCCAAGCAATAGGTCAGAATTATAAATGGTCACATGATAGCATTTCATCTAGGCAAAGAAACCAGAAGTGTCTCATGTAAATTGCTATCCCAGTGGGATAATATTACCTTAAAAGTATGGGGGACTTGAATATATTCTCTGAGATTGTATTTTGGACTTGCTCCCATTTTCCATTCCTTTGTTTTGAATTCAGATAGGTCATGTGAATGTTGCCTCTGCTCACAAAAGCTGTCTGAATTTAAAATGAAGCTTTTGAAAATTAAAAAGGCAAAGTCAAGAGGATGGTGACTGTGGGTAAGAGATTCCATTTAGAAAATTGGGAGTGAGTTGTTTAAAGTGATATAATTACAAAACAAAACAAAATAAAAAACCTACTGCACCTGCACAAAGTAAGATTTCTAAGACTTCACTTTCTATTGTCTAACTGCTATCTTTTTTGTCAAATTTTAGCTTTCTGTTGTTACGTGCTTTCATGTTAAAACTGTAAATTAAGCTCAAAATGTAAAAGGTTTTTATAAAAGGGGGATTTTTTTCTTTAAATCTCCCTGTTCTAAAAAATTGGCTGTTCTATGCTTGATCAAGCTTTCAGAAAACAAAATGAAATCCAATCTCAAGCAGAAACCTAGCCTCAAAAGTTTTAGCTCCAAATTTGGAAATTTAAAAGCAAAAACAAACAAGCTATGTGCATGGGATTGCTTAGGCAACCATAACTGTAGATGACACTTGGTTTCAGCTGTCATATGGGTATTTATAGCCGTGGATTTATGAAAAAGCTGGTGAGTTGATACAACTATACACTGAAATACTATAGCACAGACACTGCTTAGAGAAATGGCAATTCAAAATTTTTCCACATCATTCAACCAATATCCTTAGGGTTTGGACACATGTTTATACTGGTGTCTTTGCCCCAATTAAGCAAGAAGCAGATATATAACATGCAAGCCAATACAGATATAACTTACTTGAAGCTAGTGTAGAAATGCCCTAGGGAAAGACAGTGTTAATTCTGATATCTGAAGCTGTCCTGGGTAACTGCCTACTACAGGTGAACAGTCAAGTGCCTGTTTCCTGCCACCTAGTGACAAGCTACTGCAATAGTACCTATTGCAGGCCCTCACTCAAGTGCAACCTGTAGAGTTCTCATCAAACAAACAACAGACATATAGCATTTCACACACATACATTTCCTCTTTAGTCTTTGGTTGCTACCATAAGTCTATGAACATAAGCCTGTTGTAATTCATAAACGTGTGCAAAAGAGAAGTGGATATTTATAGAGACACATTCTTTTGTGGTCATCAGAATATCCAGGTCTGGTCATTGATATGGTTGTCCAAAAAATGTCACCTATACAAAGGTTGGCATTCTTTTCCTGGATGCCTAGCTTTGTGTGCACGGATAATCATGCATGAGTGTGGATGTGCCCAAACTGGACATATGCACTTTCAATCAAACAATAGAGAAAAAGCATGCTCCTATCTTCTCCCCAGCACATAGTATGCTGGAGGCTAGAGTTCATGGTTCCCCCCACCCAGACCCAGTTTGAATATAGGTGTCCCCAGCTTTCCAGTCCAGTGCTCTTAAATATCAAAGCCCAGGTCAACAGTGATCCAAGACCTTCTCTGGTGCTTCTTTTTGAAGATGGCCTCTTTGGCAGCCACGAGGGGGGGGAGGTATGTAGGACATATGTGGGGCTGAGAGGAGGAGAGCAACCCAGGTGTGTGGCTTGGTGAGGTGACAGCTGGCCTGGAGGGGGCCGTGTGTTCTAGCTGGAGCCCTTGCTCCCAGTGAGGAATTAGAATCATAGAAAATTAGGGTTGGAAGGGACCTCAGGAGGTCATCTAGTCCAAATCCCTGCTCAAAGCAGGACCCTCCCCAACTAAATAATCCCAGCCAAGGCTTTGTCTAGCAGTGTCTTAAAAATCTTCAAGGATGGAGACTCCACAACCTCTCTGGGTAGCCTGTTCCAGTGCTTTACTACTTCCCCACATGAGAAATTGCCTTAGATATTAGTAAGGTCTCAGATTGGCCAGGCAAGACTTGCCCTTGGTGAATCCATGCTGATGGTTCCTAATCACCTTGTTCTCTTCCAAGTGCTTAGAAATGAATTTTTTGGGAGTGTCTACATGAGATGCTATGTCACCACAGTATCGGTGGGCACTAATCATGACACCACTGCTACTGTGCAGTAGCAACAAGTTTTTCTGCAGTAGCTGGCTGCTACTGCACAGTACAGTTGAAAATAACCTGTGCAGCATTGGAATTGCACAGTTCTGGTGGGTACTGTGCAGTCATTTAGTACTTAGTGCTAAAGCAAGTACTAAATGACTGCACAGTACCAACTGCACAGTCAGGGTCACGTGTAGACATGCCCCTTGCGGCACTGCTTCATGATCATTCCAGGGACTGACATGAGGCTAAGCCAGGGGTGGGCAATTATTTTGGGTGGAGGGCTACTTAGTGAGTTTAGACAAGCTGTCAAGGGTCGCATGGGTAGCCCTGCCCATTAACAGGTGCCCTGCTCCCTGGTCACCATCCTGTAACTGGAAGTCCCACCCCCTAACTCCTGACCTTTGCCACCAGAAGTCCTTTCCCTCACCCCAGAAGTAAGGGGTTTTGCCTCCTCAGAACAAGAAAAATAGCAAATTATATTCTAAAAGAAAACATCTACAACATTCATTAATTTGATTTCAAAAAGTATTTCTGTCCTGATTTATATGTGTTTGTGTAGTGTACATGGAGGTGATTGCACAATAGCTTAAAATGAAGTCTTACTCCTGTATGTTGGGGGTGTGGGTATAGATTTGTGGACTGTGGATGTGTGGGTATGTGGAGTGTGGAGGAGGACATGGGTATGTCTGTAGGGGTGTGGGGAGAGGGAGCCTGTGACTGTGTGTGTAGATATGTGGGGTGTGGGTGAGTATGGGATTTGTGGGGGGCACTGTGGTGTATGAGAGGGTATGGGTGTGGGGGTCTGCATATATGGCAGTGCAAGGGGGGGTGAGTGCATATGTTTGCTGGGGTGTGCGTGTGAGACTCACCCTGTGAACACACACACCCTCTGCCCCTGCCTACATGCATCCTTTCTGCCCCTGCCTACACACGCAAATACCTTCTGCCCCACCTACATGCGTGCACGTGCACACACACACAGATGCACATACACACACACACACTCTCTGCTCCTGCCTACATATACACCCCTCCTGCTCCTGGTCCCGGGGTACTGGCATGGCCTGTGCTCCCCAGTCCAGCAATGCAGTCCAGGGCCACATGGTATGGGGACAGGAATGCAGGGAAATGGCTGGGGGTGGAGCTGGGCTGCTTGGTCCTGCAGGTTCCCCCTGGGTCCTGTCATCTTTGACAGGCAGCCAGGAGCAAATAAATATTAATTTACTACATTTTTTAGGGGCCCTGCAGGCCAGATAGAATGGCCTGGTGTGCCAGATGTGGCCCACAGGCTGTATTTTGTCTGCCTCTGGGCTAACCAGTTTGTAATTCCCCAGATCCTCCTCCTTCCTTTTCTTAAAGATGGGCGCTATATTTGCCCCTTTCCAGCCATCCAGTACCTTTCCCAATCACCACAAATTTTGAAAAATAATAGCCAGCAGCTCTGCAGTCACATCAGCCAACTCCCTCAGCACCCTCAGGTGTATTGCCTACAGCCCCATGGACTTGTACATTTCCATCTTTTCTAAATAGTCCCTAACCTGTTCTTTTGTCATAGTCTTCTCCCAAACTGTGCTGCCTGGTGCAGTACTCTGGGAGCTAACCTTGCCTGTGAGGTCTGAGGTGGAAAAGGCATTGAGTACTTCCACCTTTTCTACATCATCTGTCACTAGGTTGCTCCCCCACCTATTCAATAAGGAACTCATACTTTCCCTGATCTTCCTGATTACCTTCTATGACAAGATGACTGGTTCTGTGAATTCAGGGAGAGCAGCCTTGACTTTAGCAAGGCTTTCCATATGGTCTCCCACAACATGCTCACAGGCAAGCTAAGGAAGTAGGTGTTGGTTGAATGGACTCTAAGTTGGATAGAAAACTGGTTGGATGGTCAGGCTCAAAGGGTAGTAATCAGGGTAATAATTAGTTTCCCCCTGCACTGACTTCCATCCATTTCTATTTTTATTTTTTTTTTGCCAACAAATATATTAGTGGCTCATCTTCAAAAGAAGCACTGAAGAAGATAACAGCTGAGCTGTGGCTTGGTGGTTTGAGTGTTGTGCTGGGAAATCAAGGACACTACTCTAGGGGAAGGAGACTGAGAACCCAGGACTTCCAGCTTTCCAGCTGAGTGCTTGAGCCACTGAGCTGCGGGGCAAAAAAAGCAGGGGCAACCCCACCCCTTTCCTGTGTATGAAGATAATGCTGGTAGTCATGGAGTTTGGCTGACTCTGGGCGTGCCTACATGAGATGTTACATCACTGTAGCTATGCGCTATGGTAATGTAGCATCAGTGGGCACAAACCATGATGCTGCAGCTATATATATATATATAGTGATGCACTCCTCTGGTATAGTGTGTTGCTATGGCAACATAATAGCTAAAAATAACCATGCACCACGCAAATGGCACAGTATGGACTGTTACTGCCCCATCATTTAGTACTTCCAAAAGGAAGTACTAAATGATGGGGCAGTAACAACAGTGCTGTAGAGGCATGTGTACATGTGCTCTTTATTTCTGAACATCCAAGGCTGCATCCAATAGGGCACATATCTACCCTAGTTGCTTCCACGTGACTGCATAATTGCATGTTGTCATCCCAGTGCATCTGGCTCTGTACCCAGGAATAAAATGCCAGCCTGCACCTAAGTGGCATTTGGGGCACATAGGCAACTAAAACTGTCATGTAAATGATCAGATTTGACTGTTTAGATCAGTGGTCTCCAAACTTTTTTGATCGCACACCCCTATCAGTAAAACTTTTTTGAGCATGCACCCCCTATCAGTAAACAATTCTTGAGCATGCACCCCCAATATATGTATATTTATATAAATATAAATAGAAGTTCTAATATTTTCTTCCCGCACCCCAATGGATCGTCTTGCGCACCCTCTGGGGTGCATGCACCCCACTTTGGAGACCACTGGTTTCGATGACCCAGACAGGAACAGGATTTCACCCTTACTCTCCAGTTGAGCTGAACTCATCAATTCATAGCATGTAGGCCACAAAACGGCTGTTAAAACTTTTATTCAACTTTGAAATAACTTCACTTTTCAGCTCTCTTTGAAATACTGCTGAAGTAAAAAATCATGGCCTATCACCCCATGCCAAACAGTTATATTAACACTGAATGGAGGTCAGGTTTTTCCACATATTCCAGTTCCCTTACTTTTGTCATTGTTTTCTTCACCTTTATCTTTCTATAATTTTCTTCAATGCACTTACAAGAATAACTCTCTCCTGTCTTCAAGGCCAGAGTTGAGCATTCTTTAAAGAGATGTTAAGCATTAAAAATAGCAAAAAGTAATGATGAATGATTGGGAAAATCTGAGGTGGAGATGACATGATGTGGAAAAAATAATCTAAGAAAAGGAATCTTATTACTTTTAATAAGGCAAAAGTAAAGTAGAGAAAACAGGGTAATCATTGTGGAAAGCATCCAACCTATTTGCGGCATTCTAGTTAGGAGGGCTCAACTGCACTGTTGTTCTCTCTTACCTCCAAATGCTTCACCTACTTCTGTCAGGTCTGTGACTCAGCTCTGCAAAGTCAAATGAACGTTGTCTCATGGCAGGGGGTGATAGGGCTCAGTTGAGACTTGGAGAATGTGAGCCAGGCTGTAAAATGGTAGGAAAATAAGGTCTCTGCTGTATTAGGTCTTGCTTACCCCAGTTGTCCACTGGTATAACTCCAGTGAATTTGGTGGAGTCACTCCAGTTTATACAACTGTACAAGGCAGCAAACAGGGTTCTATTTGGCTGAGGTCTCTGGTGGAAATATTGGCTATGGTGATGCTAGGGGAACTGCCTGATGGGGTGCAGTGAGCATGCAGTCATGGCTATATCCCTGGCCAGCTGCATTCCCAACCCTCGAAGGCTCAGAGTGCTACAACAACCCATGTACAGCTGTCCACCCTTGGGAGGCTGCTCTTCTGCAGCCAGACAATGGCTGTTATTTGGGGGGATTCTGAGGGAGATGAGAGAGCAATGCTCAGTCTTTCAAGTAGCCATAGGTGTAAATCCCAACCCAAGAGCTGCAACAGACCGTGGCAGTCTAAGAAACCCAGCTCAAAATGAGATTTTAAGAATGTCTAGGCTCCTCAGTTTTTAACAGTGAACTTCCTCAGCTCTACAGAAATATCTTAGGTCAGCCAGGGAGCCCTCCAGAGCTGGGGCAGTGGAAATCAGTGCCTAGAAGCTGGGCAACCAACATCTCTGTTTCATTAAAAAAAAAAAAAAAACACACCCAAAAAACCCCTAGTATGGAAATGCACCAATTTTTTTCATGACAAAAACACATCAGGCATCCTTTTCACTGAAAATGTTGACATTTCTAATTTTGCTTTGTGAATCAGAACAAAAAAAAATCTGTTCAAAAGGCTGGGATTTCTCACAGAATGGAAATTCTGGGTTTCAGACAGCTTACAGGAGGATGACACACATTAGAATTTAAACTTTAAGAGCCATTTCAGTGCTATTGCATCCCTTTACCCATACACACTCTTTCCCCCCACCTCAACACAGCAGCTCAGTCTGGCCTTTCACCCATCTCTCTCATATATGTACTCTATTTTACTGACAACTAATATACATACTTTGAAATTCAGTTTTACTGCTTTTGATAACAACTAAGGGCTAAAAATTATAACATAGCATGTAACATGTACCTAGCATGTAAATGTTAGGATTTCTAACCCTGGGATGAAGTACTAACTTCATTCTGACCTGTTTCTTAATTAAAAGGGCTGGAATGGCATAATGCAGACCTAAAAAGCCTGGAGTAACAATACTCTGCCTCCAGCACTGTCTACAGCAGCCATAAGCTATTTCCTATGGGCTATTCTCCTTCAAACTATAATATAGTGAATGGGTCAGAGGTTTCTCTAGTAGCCAGTAGCATATTGCATTGTGGAGATTCAAGGTGGTGCTGCTGTCCAAAGGGCAGCCTGGAGAGATGCCTTATTTTACACATGCTTTCAAGACTGTCTTAATTGTCCTAGCAGCTACTCTTGACCCTTAATGCAGTACAGAACCAAAAAGAAGCCAGGGTGGCTTAAAATCATCTTAGCTTCCCTTTCTCTTTGTAAAGAGGCACAGTACAAAAGCTCACTTCTGGGCACCTTATTTAAATGAAGTCTGTGATGTGGGTCCAAAGCCACAAAGGGGTATTCACAGAGTTTGTCAGAGGATTTTCTCCATGCCAGGTACAGGTTGTAGTATTGGAGGTCTCATTTCTAACACAGCTAAACTATTTGGATCAGGAAAAAGTTTTACTCCATGGTCAGATTGGCATGGATAGAGCCGGTGGGTGGGGGTGCCTTCCTCTGAGTGAGGTGGTATGGTCCTCTTCCTTAGATCTCTTGAGCATGTTTTAATAAACTACTTCCTGTCTTCACAGTGGCAGGACAATGACAGTGTCCTTACCCCTCTCCACCCTGACTAGTGGCAAATTTAAGGGTGTTTTCAATGTTTCAGATATTATGCCTGGTAGTTGTGACTGTTGGTTGTAAAGTTTTTATGGTTAGGTTAAATAAAATTGTCTCAGATAGCTTAGGCAGGGATAATCCAGCTTTGAGTAGGGGTTTGTACTAGATGACCTCCTGAGGTCCCTTCCAACCATATTCTTCTATGGTATTATATAGTACAAATTTAGCTTTTAAATCCTTTTTCCACAAACCAGTCCCCTCTACACACTATACATTTTGCCTTTTCTTCTTTGAACTCCTTCCAGGTTCTGTCTTCATCTAATTAAAGTTTCTGTTTTTATCTAATTAAGGTGTCTGTCATGGAATGAATGCTGTGTTCCTGGGATGGTTTTACCAGAGCAGAAGGGAAGAGGAGGTCTGTCACCTCTACCTAATAAACATGATGACTCTGCAAATGCAGCCAAAATTGTAATAGCTCTTTTCCTGCCATTTAGCACAACAAATGGTATCTAATTTGCTGTCCAGCGTCATGCCTATGGGATGTCAACATCTTTGTTTTTCAGGTTTCTCCTTCTCATTGTATGGTTCTGTTTTAAATATTTTTAAATGCTATTGATGCAAAATAATTTGCAAGAGTAAAAAGCAGCCTTTCTAAAGGCATTCTATTTTGTCACTTCCCGCCCCTACTTTCTCTCAGCCCCTTTGTATTATATCTCTGTTCCTCCTGGTATGGACCTTACTTCTCTAATATAGCATGCACTTTACTCTGTATTTTAGTGTGCTTCTGAAGATACAAAACAAGGTCTGACCCTAAATGCTCAATTAGTAATCCTAGTGGATGCCTCCCTACAATTAATATCTGTTTGTTGTTCTTCATTTAGCAACATTTATGCACATGGATAACTTTAAATATGTGGGTAGTTCCATCTCTTTCAGCGATGCACTTAAGTGCATCCTTGCTTAAATCCTCTCTTAGGGCTTTGTTAGACGTATCACTGTGAGCCGTACAAATGTTGATCCATGTTGTTACTAGTTCGAGTTTGGTGCAGTCCGGCATGGGCCTGGAAGACTGAAAGGTAAAAATCCTCCTACTCCCCACCCTGCCCCTTGGGACTTCACCTGTTCTCCTGCACCCCCAAGGGCTCTTTGGGGTTCCCCCCTGTCCCTGCTGCCTTCCACCCACACCTTCCCTGTGCCTGCCTGTGCTGTTTGTTCTGGGGAGAGTAGACAGGGTAGGGTTAACTTGCCTGCCTGGCCACTGCCCAGAAACCAGCCGTGGCAGGCAGGCAAGTTAATCCTTCCCTTCCTTCTCCTCCAAGACAAACAGGGCAGGCAGCCACAAGTGGGATGGCAATGAGTGGGGATCTGGGGAGGGTGGGGGCAGTGGGCCCAATCTGGGCCTGCAGGGGAAGGGGATGAGTCAGAGGTTTGCAATAAGGTGTAACCTAGATTAGCTGCACTTTAGTTTAACACAGGCTGGGTAGCATGAATCAGAGAGAATCCTGCCTTGGAGTGGAGTAACTTTGAGCAGCCTACCAAGCACTTAAAACCAATTTCAGGTATCAACATGCAGACAACCCAGGTGTTAAGAGCTCCAGGAGCTGCCCAAAATTACCACATAACAAGGCCCTTAGCCCATATGATTTAAGTATGTGTTCAAGTACTCTACTGTACCAAGGCCACCATTTTTGCTTCATTCCCTTTATCTCTTACCTTTGTAATTCTAATAAGAAAGAAAAAAAAGCAATCATGGCTGTCATATTCTTTATCCCTTGCCACTTGTTGCTTGTTTCCAATAACCTCTTGATGTTTTCAGATTTCTTTTCTTTTCATATTTGGTCCATTATTATACTGGAGATTGAAGATAAATGTACTGGACTATAATTGCCAAGATCACTCTTCTTTCTGTGGAAATCAATACTATATTTGCTTTATTCCAGGCCTATGGGACTTCCATAGTTCTCCATGACTTTCAAAAATAATTGCCAATGGTTCAGTAAATTAATTGGCTAATTCCCTCATCACCATAAGGATGAGTGCAACTAGACTGCTGCTTTTGCATGGTAGATGTGCAAAATTTCTAAGTATTCCTTTACCTTTATTAATGGCTGTTTTTACACGTTTTTCATTATTTCCAAATTGTCAAATCCCTTTATTTTTCTCTGTTAACTATTTCCCTATGAGCATATCAGAGGCATTACTGGCTTAATTGTCCATCTCATCTGTTCAGAGATTTACTTTCTGTTTAATATTCCTTTCACCTCCTCCCCCAAATGTATTTGTGAAAGTCCTTCTGGTTCCCCTTCACCTCCTGGGTGCAGCATTAACTCAGTTAGGTTTCTATGTTCCTTTACAGTTGTCTCCTCTCTCACACATTCCTTGATCTCTCCTCAGTTTCCTGCATTTGATTTCTATTTATTTTCTTCTTTTTGACTGGACCGACCTAGTGCCCTTGCCATTGACTTGCAGCTACAAATAATCAGACATCTAGCAGTGCTACAGAGAGACAAACCATCACAGAATTCTGTCCCTTCTGTCTCAGTGCTGAACCTTTATCCTTTTAAATTTGATTTCCCTTTTTAAAGTATTTTTATCATTTGGAGAAAGAGGATAAGCTTTAGAGTGCATGCCTGAGACAGATTTGCAAAAGTTCTATCAAATGAAGTAATGAACAAACGTTACAGCAAAATCCTGAGTTCCAGTAAGGCCAGGCTTTACTACTTCTCCCTTAGAGATGGTTGCAATGTCTCCTGTAATTTCCAGCTACTAATTCTAGCTGTTGTCTGATGGTATAACAAGAACTGAGCTGATCTTGTCCTCTCCTTTTCTCATGCATTGGCAGAAGCATTGAGTACATGACCTAAGAGATCGTTTCCCATCTCTAATTTCTCAACTCTGAGTCCCCATTTTCAGTAACAGTCCTTTACTTTTTTGAGCCATCTCTCAATTTGTTTGTTCCTGATGGTCCAGTTTCTACACTCTCTGTAGCTCTGCAAATGTTATCATTCATAAATTGAGGGCACATTATAAACTGTGCTCAGGCTGGCATCTCTGTCATGCCTGAAGTGTTTTTGAACAGACTATGCTTCAGCAGTTCCAAGTATCTTCATTCCCCAGTTCGCAGCATATGCAGTCCACCCCTCTTTTAGTATGGACAAAGAGGCATCAGAGCTTCCCCTCTCCATATTCATGTGGTATTTTACTTCAGAAAGTAAATGCTTTATGATCTAGAAAAAGAAGCTGAGCATTTCTGTAGTTTGAAAGACTCTATTTCTTCTTGAGGTTCTCCAGCTGCTGTGTTTCAGCTGATTCAGGTGCATGATTAGCTATGATTAGCTAGAATTAGCTATGCATCCACATTGCCTAGAGAGAGAGGATATGGTAGCGCACCTTCGTCTTTCATGCTTGACTGAAAATATTTTCATGCATGGAGAGAACTTCCCTGTAAGCTTAAAACAAGTCCAGCATGTAAACACAGTAGGAGGATTGCTGCAGTCAATGTCAACATCTATCCTTCCAGGCAATTTGCCTACTTCCTGCTGTTTTTATGCCTAAGAGCAGGCTCCCAGTTAATGTATGCCAAGCCCCCTCCAACTCTTTCATCAAAGACATTTGAAAAGGCACTTGCTCATAACACATTCTGGCCTGAAATGACTTAGACATCAGAGTGGATAAAGGAGTGAACACGAGCTCCCAAAGAGATGTTGTGGTCCAGATGGTGAATGCCATTTTTTTGGATGTCTAAGCAAAGGATTACAGAATACAGCACAGAGGTTTTTGTTACCTCTCTGTACAGCTTGAGTGAGGCCATTACTGGCCTACTGTATTTAGTTTTGGTACCCCATGCTTCAGAAAGGCTGCTGAATACAGCAAAGTGTTCAAAAAAGGGCCACAAGATAATTCAAACCTTTCTTACCTTGAGGAGCTTCATACATTGGGCCTATCAAAGGAAACGTTCATGGATGATTTGACCATGGTAGGCCTGTACATACCTGTGTGGGGGACTCTTTAATCTATCAGACAGAGGTATAACAAGACACAGTGTTTGGAAGTGAAACTGTGTAAACTCAGCATCATAAAATAAGAGGCACAGTGTCAACAGCAAGACATAACTTATTTTTTGCACTTGAATCAAGTCAAGATGAGGAACTTTCCAAAAAGGTATGTTCTGCTTTAATGCAATAGCATGAACTTACTGTAGGACTAATGGATCAGCAGGTCAGCCTACACAATTATATTAGTCTATTGCCTCCCCTCTAAAAATTACCAGTCCCTTTGGTATTTGCACTTCTTGAATTGGTTAGAGAAATGAACCCCTGCACTAATATAGACTTCCAGATTGCAATCGTCTTGGGAAGGAGCAGTGTCTTGCAACCTTCAACCTACAACCCACTCACAGGTCAATGTGGCATTTCATGACTGGTCCAAATCAAACTGCATTGCACTACACTGTATTCCATCTATGTATGGTTTCTTTAAAGCAATTATCCCTTTTTTAACAATTCACTTCTTGAACATCATTCCATAAAAGTTAGTGATTCAATACAGTGAACGAGTGTTAATCCATGGGAAAAGTTGAGAGATCAAGCATGCAAAAATCAAGTAAACTCTGAAAGCTTGGCCATTGAAACCTAGACCATTCTTTTTAGAACTAACAATTCTTTTTAGTTTTCTCTTTGGAATGCATCTACAATGCATCCATAAATGATGAGAACGTGGGCACCTGGAAAAAATCTGTTCTTGCACGCTTGCTACAACACCCTATATTGTTGTGTGTATGTCATGACCATTTTTAAAACTAATGTACCAAGCAAACCAAAGAACTGACAAGCTCTGATTACTTTATGTGCTGAGGTCTAGCAGTTTCTAAAATGCCCAGCAGAGAGCTCTTTCTCTCTAAAACTCTCACATTCCAGCATGTTTCTTCTGCGTTTACTGTTGGCTGCAAAAGTATGACCCAGAAACTTCAGCTCTGCTGAAGCACAGATTAATTGAAAAGAAGAAACTTACTAAAGTAGCATTTAGGGTCCGCTTTAAACAAATGAAAGGAAAAGATGAATTGAGTTAGCCAAGAACAGAATGGCATGCTTGGTTCTTCTGCACTTTTCCGATGTCCCTAGAGAGGTTCATTTAAAGAAGTAGTTTCAACCTTCAAGTCAGGATTTCCTTTCTTTAAATAACGTAAGTTAAATTTAAATATTTGATCACTTGCAGATGTTATTTTTTTGCAATCAAAACATTAGCATTGGTTGGAGCTGGTTACTCTCTTTCTCATTTGAAGCTCCATTGCCTCACACACTTGCTGCATTTCAGGGAAATGTGAAGTCTGCATTCTTGATGCCACTCTCCTGGAGACATGGTACAAATGATCCCTGAAAACAAGAGGACAGCAGAGCCAACCCATTAAGGTGCCAGTGAATTAAAACCCGGACCTATCCTGCTACAGTAACATTAATCACCATGGGATTTTCCATTCTCAGGAAATGGAACGCTGCAAACATCATGGCAAAGGTAAATACTGTCTTCTGTTTTATTGGCACCAATTATAAGGAGTCAATATACAGCTATTCCAATTCTCTTGCACTGCTGCACTTTGCAGACAGTGCTGAAAGCTGGGTATAGAATTCCTACTGTTCATTGACAAGGTCTCCATATGCATTCAGTACAGTGTGCTGTCCATTAAAGTGCATTTTCAATGATAATGCATAAAGTCTGACTGAAACTAGGACATGTTAAATGCTTTTCTAGTGTTAATAGCTTTTACTTTTTTATTTTAAAGACCCCCACAGGACCTAGGCGTTGCTAATTCATATTAATAAGTAAACTCTCTTCTTATTTAGAGGAATACATTGCAGGAAAACCCTTTGAAACTAGTTGCAACAATTCTTTTTTTGAATGCCAATAACAAAGCTGCCAGAAACAAAGATGAAGAGTAGTTCTCCAAACGTCATGTAAAGAAGAAAGAAGATTTTAGAAGTTTGGAAGTTGCATGTTAAAGACCAGTATCACTGTGAAAATTCTCCAGGCAATTCCTATATCAAATTTGTGCAGTTTACAAGTAAAAAGATGAGTCTTTCCTTCACCTGCTCATTGGAATTGGTTGGACTCTAGTGCAAATGATTTATCACATACATGAAACTTCCTTTTAATTGTTCATGAACTGTGCACACACTTTAATTTTGATGAATTCATTTATTATTTAAAGTTGCTGAAAAGTTTGATCAAGTTTTATTTTTGTAGGTTTTCCAGAAACATCGGTGATTTGGCAGTTCATTATTTACAGGGTGTGATGTGTCATATTGTATTGTTCCAATTCCTGGCTGACTGTGACTGCAGCATGTTTTGATCAGAATAGTGAATAACGAATACTGCTGTGCATCCCTGCATTTTCTTGCTTCCATAAAATAAGGATTGTTGTATGAAAACTAGTCAAATATCTAGAAGAACCAAACTCATTCACACAAGTGTTTAGTGCAGGAAAGCAAAAAACAGCAAAAAGTTTGTCGAAGTTCCTCTACAATCAATTTGGTTCTTCCAGTTCCTATCTATATAGTGAACACTTAAGGGTGGGGCTGTCTTTTTGTTAGTCTAGCATCCAGGACTGTGAAACCCCAGGCATCCTAGGGGCCTGTGGGTTGTATAACAACAACAGATGTATTGTTTACTGTGGTTTTTCTTCTCATCAGTCACATAAACCAACTGATCTGAAATAGAAATGTATACCTTTTAAGAAGGCAGAGTGATCTACTGTGTACAAAACTAGGAGTTAGAAAACTGAACTCAAATCCCAGATTTCCCTCTATGCTGCTAATTAATTAATTACCTAATTAACTTTAAACAGGATGGCTTTCCCTTAGGAGCTGTGCCACAGTGCTTAGCAAAACCATGTCAATTTCTCAAAAATTTTCTTGCAGAGGAAAAAAGGGTGAAAAAGATCCAAAGAATGTTGAAACATCTCATTTTAACTTTTTTTTTTCCAGAACAAAATATTTTGATTTTTCCTTTCAAAATTACTTTTGTTTACGTATTTTAAAATATTTATTATAATCTACACTGAAACCTAGGACTCAGCTTGGAAAGGTTGGAAACCTGCTGAAGCCAGAAAATGTTGATGGTCCCTGCATGCTTTATGCGGAATTATTCATAGTTAGTCTCCATAAGCTGAAAGCTGTCTAACGCAGAAATGGAAAGGAAATTTGGGGCCCATTTTTAGAAGCACTGTGTATATCACAGAAAGTAATTACATATTTTTGTGTTTGTGTGTACTGTGTGAGCAGGGAACAGAAGGGCTAGGTAGATCATTGAGAGAGAGAGAAGGAGAGCTAAATCATGGAACAGAGATGCTGGAACA
Organism: Crocodylus porosus; assembly: GCF_001723895.1. Classification (NCBI taxonomy): domain Eukaryota; kingdom Metazoa; phylum Chordata; order Crocodylia; family Crocodylidae; genus Crocodylus; species Crocodylus porosus. Next base: position 112,378,633 of record NW_017728886.1, read on the forward strand.
TGACAGAGAACATGGAGCAGGCAGTGAACAGAGTGCAGAGGGGCTGGGAAGCCCCTCCCGTCCTTAGGTGGAAAGCTATTTAAGCCAGAACTTCTTTCTGGTCCCATGCAATTCCATCTTAAACAGGTTTCACTATATATTATTATGTAATCTAAAATTTTAAATGATAAAATAAAAGGTTTGAATTAATCCCAAATAGGGTTGTTGTTTTTAATTCCCTTAATGGAAAACTTCATACTTAGGGGTTTTATTCTGAATGAAAATAAAATATAAGTCTGTATTGCAATGAAAAGGATTTATGGATTTGTGCTGAAGGTCCTTCAAGATGGACAGAGGTTATTTGAATAGCTCAAGAACTGATCTTGAATATTTCCAATAATGACCTTTCCACAAAAAGCAGGAGTGTGTTAATGAGATTTGTTGCTAACATGAAGTTGAGAGGCATCAGCACAGAGGAGGATCAGAATATCAGACACCATCAAAATTTGAGGACTGGAGTATTACAAATATAACAGTACAAGGTGCAATCTGATGTATTTAAGGACAAGAAACAAGAACTTCTGTTCTTGGGAGCTCATTACTTAGAAATCACAGAGGAGAAAGACCAGGTTATGTCAGATAGATGTTGTTGTAGTGATGGTCCAGGAACTATGCAAGAGGCAAAAATTCTTGTTGGGTGGTATCTTTTATTGGACTAACTGCATGGTTGGGATAGATGTAGACAAGCTTTCAGGTATCATAATACCTTTCCTCAGGCCTTTGGAAGATGAGCAGACACAGCAGAGCTAAGTGGCAGATGGAACAAAAGCTCATGTAAAACTCTGTGTGTAAAGAAAAGAGGATATAAGAGAAACTATCAGGTATCCAACAGAAAGGAGAGATCCAGTAACAGTCTGATTAGGGAAGAACAAGATTGTTTAGGAAGTTTGTTTACAATTGTGAAGTGTACAGGTTAGCAAGTATTGGCTAGATTATAATGGACCATGAAGTCATTGTCTATATTTTTGTTCACATTGTTGCCATGAGGTATACCACATTCTGAAATAGACATGTGTATGATCCATGAATTCTGCTGGTTTTGTTGTGGATAGCATGATTGTTGTGGCAGAAGAGATGGGTTGACAGATCTTGCATTTATTATTGAGGCAGAGCTTCGTCCCATTCTTTCTCTCTCTAGGTATTATATCCAAACAGGATGTTGGTGACCATGGTCTTCCACAAATCGCTTCTCTTTGAGGCATACAGAATTACCAGCGTTGATACATTCATCCATTTAGATAGACTCCTGCCATGATCTCTCCTTCCTTCATTCTTTCCAGTCACAACCAGACTTAAAATTTCCTCTTTTCTCATAATGTGTCCAAGAAACTCCAACTGTCTCTTTCTGATGTTAATCAGCAATTTCTTCCTACAAAATATCCTCATTTGAGGTGTGACTTGTCCAACATACCTTCAAGATATGCCTAAAGAACCACATCTCAGTTGCTTCAATTCTTTTTTCCATTATTGGCGATATTGTCCAGAATTCTGATGCATACATGAAGACTGGCATGGAATAGCAATGCAAAACTCTTAGCTTCATCCCCATAGACATTTTATTATTTGTCAATATCTTTTTCGTTTTCAGAAATATCTCTTTTGCTGTCCATATTCTCCATTTTATTTCATGGTGACTTTTACCATCTGATGTTATTCAGCTTCCCAAGTAGTTAAATTTGTTGTCCTGCATTATCTGTTCCTTATCTACTTTGATGTTGCATATAGGAATGGTCATCTTCTTTGTAATTACCATGCATTCTGTTTTTCTACCCTTGATGCATAGACCCTTGTTCTCACTTTCAGTAACAATTTTGTCTAAAATGTCTTGCAGCTTCTCTTCTGGATCAGCTATTAAGACAATATCATCAGCATAACTCAAGTTGTTCGAGTTCTGTCTGCCAGTGATCAGCCCTGGTAAGTCCTCAATCTCCCTCAGTATTTTCTCACTGTACAAGTTGAACAAATCAGGTGAAAAGACACAGCCTTGCCTCACACCAGTTTTTTAATTTGGATAAAATCACTTAGTTCATTTTCTAGCTCCACTGCTGCAGTTTGGTCCCAGTAGAGGTTTCTTAAAATTCTCAACTATTTAGTATCAATAAAGACTTACCATCAGTTCTTCCAAGCATTTTTGTTAACTCTTCATGCTTGATTCCATCAAAAGCTTTGGTGTAATAAATAAAACACAAGAAGAGTCTTTTCTCTTTTTTATTGCCCTCTCCAAAAGCATTTGTACCATGAAGATAGCATTTCTTGTACCACAATCTTAAACAAAACCACATTGAACTTTTTCAATCTCCAGTCTTATTCTACTTCTAGGCCTCATCATCAGCACCTTTAATAGGATCTTTGTCACATGGCTCATTAAACTGATGGTTTGGTGAAGTTCACATTCAGTATCTCCAGGTCTTTTAGGGAGTGCAATAAAGACCAATTTACTGAGATCCTTAGGTATGTCTCCACTTCCATAAATTTCATTGATAACATTTGTTAACTTTTCTATACCAAACTCTTCCAAACATTTTATTTGTTCTACTGCAATCTCATCTGGTCCTGTAGCTTTATTATCTTTCATTCAGTTGATAACTGTTTGTACCTCTGACTTACGAATTTCCAAGCCATCCATGTTCTTAATAGATGGCTTTTTTTCTTAACTGTCATGTAATAAATCTTCAGTATGCTCTGTCCACCTTTTCAATACTTGTTCTCATTCCATGATTACATCACCATTCTTGGCTTTTATGCAATCCCTAGCAGTGCATGCTCCTTTGCATGTGATGTCTTTGATATTCCTACACAGTGATGTAACATCTTTATCCTTTTGTTTTTCTATTTCTGTGCATTTTTCATTAAGTCATTTTTTTTCCTTTTCTTCATTGAACATTGATTGAATTCTTTTGTCCAGTTTCTTATACTCTTCAATACTGCGGGTTTTCGTCTTTCTTCCATAAGTCCAAGGATTTTTATTCAGTCATCCATTTTTATTTCTTTTGCCTTACGTTTGATGGAATAAACTTCTTGGCTGTTTTAACTACTGCTTCTTTGAAAATTTCCTAGTTTGGCATATTTCTTTCATTTTCAAGTTCTTGAAAATGGTTTTGACTGCAGCTGTATACCTTTCTTTAATCAGATCTTTTTCCATTAGAATTGAATACTTGAGCTTCTTTGTCACTTCTGATTTCTTAAGTTTTCTCAACTTATCTTCATGGTGCATACTGAAGCCTGGTGGGACCCTACTTACGATTGGGCAGTAGGCATTGAAGGTCGTACAGATGGGATAGAGTGGGAGGAAAAAAGCAGGGGAGGTGTTGCTCTTTATGTTAAGGAGCAATATACATTTTCTATAATCAAGATGGGATCAGAGGGGGGCTAAACTGAGGTAATGTGGGTTAGGATACAGGCAGGTCAGGGGGAAAGGAGCTTGGTAGTGGGGGTCTACCAGGAGGATAAGCTAGACCAGGAATTTTCTGGGCAGCTCTCAGAGGCTGTATGGTATTGGTGACCGGGGAGGACCTGGTGGGGGACCTGCGGGTACAAGGTAACCTAGGTGATAGTGACCATCAATTGACTGAATTCATTATCTGGCAAAGGGTGGGAAAAGTAACCAGCAGGGCAGAAATGCTAGACTTCAGAAAGGCTGACTTCAGTGTGCTTAGGAGATTAGTTAGTGGGGCATTAAAGCTCAAAAGCATTGATAAAATGGGGGTCCAGGAAGTGTGGTCGTTCTTCAAGGAAGCAATCCTTCAGGCACAGGAGGAGGCAATCCTATTGCGTAGAAAAGGGGGGAAAGGGACCAAGAAGCCCTCTTGGCTAAACAGGGAAATCCAGAAAAGTCTAAGGGGGAAAAAGGGGGCATATAGGCTGTGGAAGCAGGGGGTAGCTACCAAGGAGTATACCTCCTTGGCTCGCACTTGCAGGGAATCATTTAGGAAGGCCAAAGCAGTATTAGAACTTAAGTTGGTAACAAAAATTAAGGACAACAAAAAGTTCTTCAGGTATGTAGGCAGCAAAAAGAAGGCACAGGGCAGTATAGGACCCCTACAGGATAGACTAGGACAGTTGATGACGGATAGAAGGGACAAAGCTCTTCAGTAAGTTTTTTGCCTCTGTATTCTTGAACATGGATCTAGACAAATCTCCAAAATGCATTACAGATAGAACCAGTAGGAACACCAGCCCACCTACTGTCAGCGCCAACCTAGTAAAGAGACACTTGTAGGGGCTGGATGCATTTCAGCCAGCGGGACCAGATGAGCTCCATCCCAGGGTGCTGAAAGAATTAGTGAGTGTCATAGCAGAGCCACTGTCATGGCTATTTGAGTACTTGTGGTGTTCAGGTAAGGTCCCAGAGGACTGGAAAAGGGCCAGTGTGGTCCCTATTTTCAAGAAGAGGAGGAATGAGGATCTGGGTAACTATAGGCCAGTTAGTTTCCCTTCTATCCTTGGGAAAACCCTGATAAAACCTGGAAAGATGGTCCCCCAAGGCTCAGTCCTTGGGCCTGTGCTGTTCAATATCTTCATCAGTGACCTGGATGAGGGTGTGGAAAGCACTCTGCCCAAATTCACAGATGACACAAAACTATGGGGCAAAGTAAACACACCAATGGGAAGAAACTGAATCCGGGCAGACCTGGACAGGTTAGAAAAGCGGGCAGAGAACAATAGGATGCAGTTCAACAAGGACAAGTGCAAGGTGCTGCACCTAGGGACAGGGAATCACCACCACACCTTTAGGCTGGGGGATGACCTTCTCAGTAGCACAGCAGCGGAAAAAGATCTGTCATTGTTGACTCGAAGATGAATGTGAGTCATCAACGTGAAAAAGCAATTAGCAGAGCTAACTGCACTTTGTCATGCATTAGTATGTCCATTATGAACAGGTCCAGGGAGGTTATACCTCCCCTCTGTGTGGCACTGGTCAGGCCGCAGCTGGAGTACTGTGTCCAATTCTGGGCACCTCAATTCAAGAGGGATGTGGACAACCTTGAGAGGGTCCAGAGGAGGGCCACTCAGGGTTCAAGGCCTGCAGGGAAAGCCCTATGAGGAAAGGCTGTGGGACCTGGGCTGTTTCAGCCTTCACAAGAGAAGGCTGAGGGGGTGGATCTTGTGGCAGTATACAAATTCACTGGAAGGGCAGAAGCAGCATGGAATAGGAGATGCTCTGTTTACCAGGGCACCCCTTGGAATAACCAGGAACAAGAGCCACAAGCTGACAGAGAGTAGATTTAGGCTGGACATCGGAAAGAACTTCTTCATGGTTAGGATTACCAGAATCTGGAATGGGCTTCCAAGGTAGGCAGTGCTCTTCCCCTACCTCGGGGATCTTCAAGAAGAGACTGGATAAGCACTTGGCAGGGGTCATATGACCCCAGCACTTTTTCCTGCCAGGGGCAGGGGTCAGACTTGATGATCCATTGGAGTCTCTTCTGACCCTAGCATCTATGAATCTACACTACAGGTACATGATCACTTCCCCAGTCTGCCCTGGGTAAGTTTTCAGTTGTTGAACTGCATTCCTGAATCTTTTGTTGATGGTAATGTAATCAACTTGGTTTCTAACATTATCTCCAGGACTCTTCCATGTATACTTTCTTCTCAGGTGGTGTTCAAAATACGTGTTCATAATGACTCGATCATTTGCAACAGACCAAATGATCCATCTCTCTCCTCTCTCCTCTCCAAGTCCGTGAGTTCCAACAATATTGTCCACTCACTAGCCAATTGCCCATCAAGAATGGTGGGGTAGAGAGGGGCTGGAATGGAGTGCCACCACCTAATGCCCCATGCTGCTGCAGTTCTGCCTCTTGCAGGGAGCAGGGTGGGGGAGCTGAGGCCAACACTGCTGGCCTCAGCTCAGCTTGGCCCAGAGGTTTTGAAAAGTTAAAAAATGGTTGGGGGGGATTTTCTTTTCCCCACCAATCAGGCCCTAGAAGTGGAGAGGGCTCATCTCCTCTTCCCCAGGGGCCAGGTAGGGAAACTGGACCTGACAGAAGACTCACCTATTATGTCACCTGATTGGTCCCGGCAGCCACCTGGAGGGGGATTAAAAGGAGCAGCATGCTTGGCCCTGGAGAGGAGAGATCACCAAGGAATGAAGAAGAGGTCCCTGAAGAGCCTGGTGAGAGCTGACCAGCAGGGGGTGGAGCAGTTGCCCCAGGAGAGCCCTGAAGCCAGTGGAGGCTCTGAGCTGCAGGCAGTGGCTCAGCTTAGTGGCAGCGGCACATGGGGTGGCATGCGAGGCAGATCCACTGTTGGAACCAAAGCCCCAGGTGGCAGCTCAGGCAACCAACACCCCCAGCAGAGAAGCTGTGAACTTGGCGCACAAACAGAGTGTGACGGGGATTCGAGCCCTGAGCTGCAGGCAGCGGCTCAAGCATGCAACCCTGGCAGGGAAGCCAGGAGCTTGGTATGCAGGCAGCGTGTGGTGGGGATCCAAGCCCCAAGCTGCAGGCAGCAGCTCAGGCATCCGACCCCCAGCAGGGAAGCAGGGAGCTTGGGGTGCAAGGCGACATGCGGGGAACCTCCCAGCTGGGACTCCAGTAGCAGCTGCAGAGGGCATCTCCCCTTGGCATGCAGGGCAGCATGTGGAGAATCCCCAGGCTTGGCACACAGGGAGGCATGCAGGGAATCCCAAATGGTACAAAAAGGGTCCTGGGCCCGCGTTAGGTGGCCCAGGTTCCCCAACATCCCCAAGCAGAAGGCAAGGGCTCTTTGGAGTGAGAGAGAGCTGCCCCCAAGCTGTGGGTAGCAGTTTGGGCTTGGGCTTTACTTTCTCCAGTGTGTGGCTGGGTAGCTGGTTTGGTGAGCAGACAGCATGCAGAGGACCCTGGAGAGACTAGGTCTGGAACCAGAGGCAGTCCCATCTGGTCTTCACTCTAGTTTATAGGGGATATGAGGGGAGTGGCTACCCCTCCCACAGCATACTAGCACTCACTAAATCCTTTCAATGGGGGAGGAGGTATCTTGTTTGAGTACCGTCTGAGTCATATCTGTATATAGTAGTTTGCAGGCTGCCCTCCCAGATCTAGGTTGTGATGTCTAGAAAGTTGATATTTGTGCAGGCATATTCCTGAGATAATTTGATGGATCTTGTTGAGAAAAGCTGTTGGGTCTTGTAGAAAACTTGCTCTTGGAATGACAAATGGTTTCAGGACAGTGTCAATGTGCATCAGTTGATGGCTGGATGAGTAAGAGACACCAGTACAATTATGCCTATTGGGAAGGCAAATGTGATCTTAGGAAACAGAGAGAGGTAGTTAGCTGAAGTCAGGCAGAAGGCAAAGCAAGCTAGCACCTTATAGAATAACTAGGTCAGAGGTGTATTAGGATGTAATGTGTGGTGTTTGCACTGGAGACAGGGAAGTGTTAAGAGACAGAGAATTGTGATTGAAGCTTTCTATCTTGTTCAGTGACGAACTTAGATCATTACTAACAAAGATGAAATCTATGTGGCTTTGATGTGTAGTAGTGTTGATGCATGTGAAGTTCTAAGTAACATCAGAATCTATTTGAACTGAGTCTTTTAATGATTTTCATGTGGGAAAGCATTCCTCTTGTACTGCATTCATTTCACCATCTCCCCAGTATGTGAACATTCCCCACCCCCCCACACATTTAACTTATGCTCACAGCACCTCTGTGAGGTCAGGGGGAACATTAGCAATGTATCCAGGGGGAAAAAATAAAACTTTGGAGGGCCTTGTATTTTCCTCACTGAATTCCACAGATTCATTTTACTCTGATGTTATCCATTCAGCCACTGAAGAAGTGAGCTTCAGCCCATGTAAGCTTCTGCTATTTATCTATATCTATCTTGGTTAGTCTACAAGGTGAAAATCTACCTTTCCTTCTAGTTGACTTCAGACGAACATGGCTAATAGGTCTATGTGAAGCGGCAAGTATTTGACTGGATTTGGATTCGGCCAATTCAGAGGGACAGTGATTCGATTCAGTGATGTGAGTCATTGTCTCCATTCAATTAGGCCGAATTGGATTCAGAGATGCAGCTGCAGAATCGGCCAATTCGGTGTTTCGGCCATAGACTATAATGGAGAATCACTAAAATACTTGTAACTTGGTCAGTTTTTTTGCAGATAAAAACAGCAGGGATGGTAGCACCTTCAGAGGGTATGAAGCCTGCCAGGTGTCAAGGAAATAGGTGCAGGGGCTTCTGTGAAAGTGCACCTCAAACTGTTGAAAGTAAAACTCATGTCACTTGTGTGCGTTAACTGGGTTTCTCGTTGTAGCCATGTTGATCTCAGGAACAGACACGCAAGGTTCTTTCAGTAGATATGATATCTTTTATTAGACCAACTGAATAATTGGAGAAATATATCTTGGCAAGCTTTCAGGTTTAAAAACTCTTCATCAAGCTGAGGAAGCATCTGCAGTTTGTGTGTGTGCTCTTCCTG
>NW_017728886.1:112387093-112391643 GCF_001723895.1 Crocodylus porosus
AGGGCTGGGGCAGGGGTGGGCTCCCTTAAGTGCCTTGGTCTGCTGGCTTTGCAAGGGTCGCTCAGCGGGCCAGCAGTGGCAGTAGTCCCCCCTCACAGTAGCGAGTAAAAGTGGAGAAGTACCTGAGGAGTCAGATGTCAGGCAGGTAATAGTATGTCATGAATCCAGTGTCTGTACTGAATCCATGAGATTTTGTATCAAGGAGGTTGATGAAGTGAAGTTCATAGGCTTATCTGTGAAGCGTTTTGTAAATTCAAAGAAGCACTGAACCTTGTCACCAGAAGCCAGCTTCCTAACAGCCCAAAACACACTAAATGGATCCAGACTATACCATGACAAGAAATGCAAAACCTGGCAACATATCTCCAGTACCCCCATGTGGCAAGGACACCACCACAAACACAAACCTTACCTGGTGGGCAGGAGCAGATAGAAATATAAAAGTCAGGCTGATGTGAGGCCTGCAGCCAGATGGTACGCTGTCCAAACTGGACTTTGAACCTATAAGGTCTAAAACTTTACCATGGCAAGCAGACTTTGTCTCAGCTGTGGCCAAGAAACATCTTTGGTTGGCATAAGGCAGGGTGTAAGAAAGGTGGAGCCCTGAGATGGGGGGCCAGGCTAGAGTGCTGAAGCAGGGAAGGCAGGACTTAAAAACAACATCCTCCCAACAATAACCAATACCAACAAGATGCGGCAGGCGAGCATCCCTTGGGGCCTAGCAAGTTATTTGCCCAGATGACAAGTTGTCAACCTGAAAAAAAAAAAAGGACGGTGGCACCTGAAAGGTCAGAAAGAGCAAAGCACACTAGCAAACAACATGGGAGGTTATACCCCACAATTACTACACCCCACAACAGAACCATTACCATTCCTGGATCTTACAGCTGCACCTCCAGAAACATTATACATCTCATTCAGTGCACTAAATTCCCTGATGGAAAAATACATAGGACAGGTCAAGCAACTGTGCACCAGAATGAATGCACACCGGACATCTATTAAAGACAAGAACACCCAATTACCAATGCAGGCACATTTCTCACAAGAAAACCACTCTTTCTCCAGTCTCTCAGTCCCAGTCGTCAAAGGGAATTTACAAAACACTTTTCACAGATAAGCCTATGAACTTCACTTCAACCTCCTTGATACAAAAAAAACTCATGGACTCAATATAGACATTGGATTTATGACACACGATAACCTTCCTGACATCTGACTCCTCAGGTACTTCTCCACTTTTACTTGCTACATCCTCTTTGCCCTCCTCCCCAACCCATCCCTCACCCCCTGATGCCTCAATTTACATTTTCACTGACTGGCTTTCTTGCCTGAAGCCCAGCCTCTGGCTTCTTTACTATTTATTCCATCCAGAAAGAGCACACACACAAACTGCAGATGCTTCTTCACCCTGACGAACGATTTTTAAACCCAAAAGCTTGCTAAAATATATTTCTCCAACTATTCAGTTGGTCTAATAAAAGATATCAGATTGACCCAAAGAACCTTGTCTGCCTTGTATGTATTAAGGCAGAGCAAATGAATGCAGCAGGGATGGTAGCCTGTAACAGGGGGCCTTCCCAGTGCTGGTTAGATCCCGGCTCACCCACCTGTTTCTGGGCCAACCACCTTCCCCTCTTTCACTTGCCATGCCTTGATGGAAAACTGATTCAGGTGTTACCGAGGAGGGAGGCTGCCCATTTAGGCCTCTGATGTCTAGGGGTGACATACATTCTGCAGCTCCATTCCTTCCCTACACTGTGGCCTATGCCTCACAGATTACATCCTTCACCCCTTTAGTTGTGGTCCCCTCTCTGCGACCTTTGGCAGGGCCAGGACCTAAGGGGGAGCCTTCAGGCCAGTCAGAATCCCAAGCCTCTTGATCTGGGCATTCCTTGTGGCAGGCCCCGGCCCTTCAACCCCCATTTGGGTCCTGGCCCCAGCACAAACCAGTCGAGGGTACCTCAGGTCAGAGCTGAGCCACATTCCTGTTCTCACCCTCATAGCTCCATTGCAACCAGTGAGCCTCAGGCCTCTCAAGGATCTTACAGGTCTGGGCTTTCCCCAGCTAGGACTGTGCATGCGTGCAGTGACTGGAGCTTATCAGGTTCCTCTTACCTGTCTTTCACCAGGGAGGTTCACAGTCCTGGCATTTCTTGAGGCTGCTGTACCACTGGCAGTCTCTCTAGGCCTCCCTACCCTGCCAGAGTGCAGTTTTAGGTCATGCCTAGGACCCGGGGCCTCCTCCACCCCATAGTCCTAGCCCATACCTCCAAGTTCAGATGTTCTTTACCTGCTGGCTGGTGAAAGCTAAATTGCCTCCTCCTGCCCTGAAAGCAGGGCATTAAATGCTTGTGAAACAACTAAAAAAGGTGCAGAGTGAAGAGGGTGGCACTCACTTCATCTGCATGTGGAGCTTGGAGAACCCCAGCAGGGGGAGGTTCACCTTCAGAAACACCAGCTGCTCCACCAAAGCAGGATTCAAGGTGGTGCGGTGGGCTGTCACAACATCCCCAGCAATGCTAAACACCCTCTCCATTGGAACACTGGTTGGTGGTTCCTGGGCAATTATGGCCAGGTCCTGCCACATTTGGCTGCAGGTTGCCCAATAAGCCAAGGGGTCACATTGTAGTAGCTCCAAATCCTTGGCGAAATAGGTTAGCCACTGAGGCCTCTGTGCTACCTGCTGTATGGTGGGATCTGGTGCCTCTGGACCCCAACGATGAAGCCATGCCCTTGGCCCACATTGGCAGTGGCTGTAGTAGAGGAGATTGGCTGGCACTTAGAGTGCTGGCACAAGACAGTGGATCCCCTTCTTCCACATCCCCCTACCTCTGCCATTCTGCTTCCATGACTCTATTTACCAACACCTCCATCCAGTGATTGAGGGTTTTGCTATTGCAGATGTTCCCCTTCACCCTTGGGTTGCACATGCCCGCCAGCACGTGGAGTGTACTGGAACACAACAGATCCAGCCATTTTTTGATGCCCTCCTTCAGCCGCTTCACCAGTGCCTGCACCTCTGTTGCAAGTGGCTTGCCCCAGCCAGGAACATTGATCCCCTGGAACTTCTCCATTTGATTCTCAAGCTTCTTCACTATGGGGATCATCTGGCTAAGGAGGCCATCACCAGCACTCAAGGAACAGGTTGAGGACCACCAAGATCTGGGAGATTAGTATTCAATTCAGTTTTGTTAAGGGGGTGACTGATTCCAATCTCCCCAAGCAAGGCCATGTCATGGATGGCCTTCTGTTGCTTGACGAGCCTTTCAAGCATCAGGTATGTGGAGTTCCACTGACTTTCCACATCCTGCATAATTTTGTGCTGTGGGATGCTCAGCACTGCCTGTTTGTCCCACAGAATCTTACCCTCCTTGATGCTGCATTAGCCTGCTACCTTCCTGCCTTTTGAAATGAGCTGGCTGGTAGTGGTAGTGACAGCGCCATCACTGGGAACCCTGTCTCCCTCCAAGGCATCTCTCACTATAAGGTGGAACTTGTGTGCCACACATCAGATGCCAACAAAGTTGGCATCACACACCACCTTGACCATATTGGCCCTATTGTTGATGACCATGAATCCATGGGTGAGCTTGGCCTACCCAAAGAGCCACCCATGCATCATGCGGTTCATGGCCACCATGATCTCCCTTGCTGTGTGGGACTCATCCATCACCTTGGCTTAAAGGAGAACCCACTGATGACCTGACTGATTGCACCAGTGCCCTGTGAGGGAAAGGTAGGCATGATCTCTGCCCCGGCTGCTCCATATGTCTGAGGTGAAGTGTAAAGCTACCTGCAACCCTGCTTTCTGCAGCTGCTCCCTCAAGTACTCCCTGCATGCCTCATACAAAGAGGGCACCACCATCCTGCTAAAGGTGGTGCATGCAGGCACTTGGTAGGATGGAGCCACAAGTGCCACGAGCTGCCTGAATGCTGGATGCTCAACAAAGGAGAAGGGCTGGCCATCCAGACCAATCATCTGCTCGCTCACCTTGAGACCATTCCCCGCTTTGTTCCCACCTTTCCCCTAATGGTCCAGGGTGGCCTGCCTCTGTGTCTTGGAGAAGCAGGGGGCTGGAGCAAGAGGGGGACTTCTTTTTGGGCACACTCCCACTGGTGCCAGGCTGAGAAGGAATAAGGGCATGGGGGTGCTGCCTGCTGTGATACAGCAGCATCACTGTGGTGGTGAAGTGTTTCTCGTCTTTGCCCTGGCTGATTTGCTTTTGGCAGTGCTGGCAGGTAGCATACCTGGGATCATCTGCCACCTCAAAATGATCCCACACTACACTATCCACCCACTTCTGGGTTGTGAGTGGGGATCCTGCCTTATCCCCCTTCTCAGGCAGAGGCACAACAGGAGGAGCCAAGACATATGTCCCCACAACCTTCTCTGAAGTGCCTTCCAGAGAAGGAAACCTGCTCCTAGACAGGCCAAAGCTACCATGGAGCTGAGGATGGCAACCCAAGTAAAAGACAATAAGAAATTGTTTTTTAGATATATAGGGAGTAAAAGGAAGGCCCAGGGAGGAATAGGACCCCTGCTAAAT
>NW_017728886.1:112391739-112397974 GCF_001723895.1 Crocodylus porosus
GCCCAGCACTCTTTCCTGCTTATGCAGGGGGTCGGACTCGATGATCTATTGAGGTCCCTTCCGACCCTAGCATCTATGAATCTATGAACTTTGTGGGGTGTGGAATACAAACTGAGATTCCCCCTTTTTCCCCAGAATTTGCTGGGCTATGGTACTGTAGCAGGGTGGGGTCTCTAGGAGTGGTCGTGTTACTTCTAGGCTCCTTAACCATGCCAGTCTTGCCCTACAGGCACCCTCTATCTCACCCCTCTTGTTGGTATAATTGATATAGGGAGGCTGCCCTTGATCTTTGGGTTTAGACACAGTCTGGCTAGATCTTACTAAACTCTGTGGTTCTTAGGCCCCTTGGCATACCACGTTAGGGCTCTCCCACAGCCCCTGTCACTGCACCCCTCAGCACTGGGCTTTCCACAGCCCCTGTCGCTGCGCACCTTGGCACCGGGGTCCCTATGCTATCGTGGGCCCCCCAATGAGGCCTCGTCCTTCCCTAAATAGCCTCACCCAAACCACCAGTGTTATCAAACAAACAGCAATCAAACATAAGCACCTGGGCTATAATGTAACAAAGTGCAAGGTATGCTCTGCCCCTTTAAAAGAGTAAAACTCCTTGTCTAATACTGGGTGCCTTTAGGTGAGGGTACCTTATGGGCTCCTGGTGCCCCATTAGCCCTAAGGGTAGTGTATCCAATGGCTGTAGCATCTCTGAGCACTTTCTTCCTGAAGGCTCCTTCCCCTTCAGCTGCTGGCAGGGAACTGAACTACCTGGTCCCAGCCCTGGGGTTTATATTGGCCTAGGGCCCTGCCTCTTCCAGCCAGCTGACCAGGTGCAGGTGTGGCCAATTCCCTTATTAGCCAGTTGTCATGGCAACCTGCACCTGGACTCTTATCTGGCTCTTTGTGTTCCCTCCATGGGTAACCTCTGCTCTAATAGAAGCAGGCACCTTAGTGCCCTGTGACAGGCACTCAGGTCCCCTACTTCCTGATCCAGCTCCTCCTCAGGCACTGGAAGGCTCACACTAGCAACTGAAATTGGAGTGGAGGATGTCATGCTGCTGCTGGTTGTGGTTACTGGTGTTACAGGTGGTGCTGCAGGTGCAGACACACCTCCCACTTCCTTGCAGAAGACTCCTTGCTGCCATGAAAGGGGGGGAGAGGGTAGAACCTGCAGCTCTCCCTCTGCCCCCTCCCCTCCCCTGTCAACAGACCTGGCACCTGCCTTTCCAGCACACTTGATGATGTTTAGTGTGCTGCAAAATGTGTGTGTGTGTGTCTGTGTGTAATATTGGGCGTTCTGAAGACCTGCTTTCTAGGCCACGTGCTGAGGACACTCGTTCCTCCTGGGCCGAGCGCCCGCCTAGGGGAAAGTCCCCGGACCCCGGGCAGAAAGTGCTGCGCGCTACGGCGCGCTATAACCTGTCCCGCCAGCTCCGCTAACACCGCCAAGACGCCCCCGGGCGGAGCGGGGAGCTGGGATAAGGCGCCCGTCAGTCCCACAGGAACGCAGGTGGTGCCGCCCGGCCGCACCAACACAACAGGGCTCACTCTCAGAACGACCGGCCTTTCACCCGGGCTTAGTTGACTAACATTGTATGGTATGTAACCTAGTCGCGTTCCACTCCTCTCCTCCACCCTGGATTGTTAGTCCCTCGCTCGGGCGCTTTGTATTTCCATCTCAACATTGTCATCTTTTTCCTGGATTCCCCAACCAAAACATCTACTAATAAAAGTCAATATGTTGTGCTATCCTGCACAGCGATGACACACTGTCAGGGAAAACACAGATTTCTTTTTGTCAGAGGAAAAAAAAAAGGCTAACAAGAACAAATAAGAGGATTTTGGGGACAGAATAAGCTGAAAGGAATGGATAACAATAGGGATTATAGACAAGGGTAAATAGGAAGGATTAGATAGAAGTTGGTGGCAAGAGACTACCTACTACCAAGCTAGAACCCTTCAGACACTGCTGCTGCAACAGAGAGCCAGCCAGACAGCTCACAAAAGGCACACAGATGAGGTCACATACAGCCTTATATGTTGTTTCTATGTCCCTCCCCCAGAGCACTGTGGTTGGAAGGGAGCTCAGAGAAAGATCACAGTCACTGGCCAGCTACAGATGTCAATATCAAAGCAGTCTTTCCACCTCCTCCTCCTCCCCCTCCCTTTTCTCAGTTTCTGTTTCCTGAATGTCTGCCTTGGGCATCTCTGAATCTTTTCTGAATTGATTCAGAGGCTGCAATTCGATTCAGAGCTTTTAATGGGTCTCTCAATTTGATTCTGATTCAGAGTTTTGGCTGCCGAATTGAGCCAACTCTCCAAATCGAATTGGCTACTGAAGCTTCACACAGCCCTAATGACTATCATATTTATTCAAATCTATTTGAATATGACCTGGAATCTAAGGTGATCCCCCAATAATTAGATTATATATATGGAAAATGTATATTTTTTCCTGCTTTTTCAAGTATAGGTCCTAATTATTGGAAGGTCCCTCTACTTCATCCTTTCCACCACTGCAGGGAGGCAGGTGGTGTGGGGAAGTCACACAGTTTACCCTCTCCTTGTGCCTACCCCCTGCAAACCTGGTGTCCCCCCAGAGCCATTGCTCCCCATTCCCCCAAGCCTTTGCTTTCTCCTCTTTCTCCCTGCAGCCTTTGCTTTCCCTCTTCCCCACCCTCCCTCTTCCCCTTGCTCTGCATAGCAGGCTTCATCCCTGTTTTAGTGTGGGGCACTGAGCACAGCTCCAACCTGCCCCTATAGCAACTATGTAAGTTGTGTGCTGTTGCTGTGGGGCCAGGCTGTGGCTATCCTTGTCCCAGGCTGCAGCATGTATGGAGCCTGCCAGCACAAGTGGCTGAACCATGGGACCATGGGTAGGGGCTGGAGCCTGAGCCACTGCAGCAGTCTGTGCCCCCCTTGCAGATAGGCACAGATGTTTTACATTACAGCAATACCTAGCACTTATCCAGCAAATTTATATCTGAAAAGTGTTTTACCTAAAAATGAGCCAGATGAATCCCTTCTAAAACTGTTTCATTATTGCAGGTGAGCAATTAGCTAATCTTCATGATACTCCTGTAAGAGAGATAAGTACTCTTAATGGAGCTGGTCAAAATACATACACAAAATGAAAATGAAGGAGCTGCAAAATGTGCAAGCTGTTGCCATTTCAAAGAGTCTAAAATGGACCCATTTTTCATTGTTTGAAATTTATAACAAATTTTCCATCAAACCATTTAGCAAAATAACAGCAACAATAGGAACAATCCATTGTTACAAATTCACTTACTTATAAAGAAATGTTGTTAATATTTTAATAAAACAAACCCTCCAAAATGGGTTGAGTTTTCTGAAACTGGCCAATTATTCACAAGAAAATTTTGTCCAAATAAATGTGGTCATTTCTGGTCCCGTTTCCCATTCCTGATCCCATTTCAATCTGAAAGGTCAAGACCATGCAACCAAACAATAGCAGTCCACAGCTATCACACAGGAGGTCTTATCTTCCAGTAAGGCAGTTTGACCACTCCACTTCTCTCTGTAAACAGAAAGTATATTAAGAACTTGCCATTTATTCCTGGATATAGAGAGCTCATTTCCTTTTATTCCATTTAATTTCACAAATACCAAACATTTAATTTTAAAATAGATGTTTGCTTCTATAGGGATATCACCTTTAAATGCTTGGAACTTCTGGCACCTGTTCTCTGCCACTGGGAGATGGTGGTGTTAGTGCATTGAAGTCTGCCGTAGATTTATTTATGGGAGAATAATGTCATTGGACATACCTGCTGAGAATGGAGTTGTTACTTAATGGAAGAAAGGGGATGAACTAAGTGAACCTTTGGTCTTTTAATGCTAAAAGCCTACAGTGTCTATGTTTTAATTTAGAAACTCCATTTACCATCTACTTGTTGCCAGTGGCCTGGGGCTTGTAAATGGATGAAGCAGAAAGATAGATAAATACCAAAGTAGCATTAGTAAAAAGTGAAGTGCAGAGAATAAATTCTTTGTTCTACTGCAGTCCTGAGCTACAGACAGAATGCTCTTCTTTTTGCTAACATAGATTTAATATCTCATCGCTGATTCTTCTCAAAGTGGTAGCATCAAGCAAATCTGGATTGGAAAAAACACTCCAGCCTCATCCATGCAGTCCTCTAGCAGACACCATTGGCTAAGATCTCTAGGCGATCCTGACCTACGTTGGCAGGGCAAGTTTGGGAACAGCAAGAACTGTACTTCTCTGCTTTAGTATGCATGCCACAGGAAACAACTACCCATCAGACTTGGGGTTGATGCCTGGAGGAAGGTTTGAGCTTCAAAAACCATCATTTTTGATGGAACTAAGTCTAGTAGGCTTGCTGGTAGCAACCCAGCTCACTGACTTGATCTGGAAAGCTCAGGGTGATTGGTGGGGGCATCTTCCTTCCCCACCAATCAGTAAAGGGAAGGAGAGAGGCTTGCCCCACCCTAACCTATGGGCAAGGTGAAGAGAAAGACCTGAGGGGGATCTAATGCCTCAGGCTTTCTTATTGGTCCGCTCCCAATCTGGAGGCAGAGCCTTCTGAAGGAATAAAAAGGTAGTGTGCCCAGCACATGGGTGGCTTTGACATGGAACAACAAAGAGGGCTGAAAAGGAGCTGGTGTAGTTGACCAGTGGAGCAAAGCAGTTACCCCCGAAGCACACAGAAGACATTTGTTGGACAGGAATCAGCAAGCAGCTGTATCCCAAGCCTGCTATGGAGGGAGAGCTGCGGCAATGGTGCACAGGTTGGTGCAGAGAGGATACAGGATTGGACGGGACCACAGCTGCTGCATGAGGCAGTGTGGATCTCCAACCCCCTGCACAAGGCAGGGGCGGTATTGCACAAGTCAGTGCATGAAGGGACCAGGAGCAGATGGGACCAGAGCTTCTGCACAAAGTAGCACAGGTCTCCAACCCCCTGCATGAGGCAGGGGCAGCAGTGTACAGTTCGGTGCATGGAGGGTCTGGGAACAGACAGGACCACAGCTGCTGCATGAGGAAACACAGGTCTCCAACCCTCTGCATGAGGCAGGGGCAGCGGTGCATAGGTCAGTGTAGAGAGAGTCTGGGAGTGAACGGGACCTTAGCCGCTGCACAAGGCAGCACAGGTCTCCAACCCCCTGTGTGAGGCAGGAGCAGAACCCCATTCTGTGCATGGAGGGTGCACAGGGCTGATAGGATTGAAGGGGCCACAGCAACTGCACGAGGCAGTGCAGGTCTCCAACCCTGCATGAAGCAGGAACAGGTCATTGGTGCATGGGACGCTACACAGGGTCATAGAGCAGATGGGACCGCAGGCAGCTGTATGAGGCAGCATGGGTCCTTAACCCTGCATGAACCAGGAACAGGGCCATTGGTGCAGGGGGCAGTACACAGGGCTCTAGAGTGGGCTGACAGGTCAGAAGAGCTGCATGAGGCAGCTAGGGCCCTCCTACAGATGGAGGGAATGCCTTGCCCCAACACACCGCTGCAGACAAGTCCACCGCTTGACACCCGTGGAGTTGTGGGAATCCCCTTCCTGGGTGACTCACAAGGGAGGAGGGACCCTCCCCACTGTGGGGGTTGAGGGGAAGCCCCTGATGGGAGGGGACAATTTGCCCTGGGACCTAAAGAGGTCGGCACTGGGGAGGGGAAGCTGCAGCTTAGCCTAAAGGAAACAAAAGGACAGGTCTAGCTGGTGCCCCAGGGTTCGACATATCTATATATTCTAATGTTATAAAAGCCTTAGTCTGTTTGTCTGTCTGTCCATAATGCTTTATTCGCACTCTGACTGGCTGACAGAAACAACCAATCAGAGTGTGAATACAGCATTCAGACAGGAGGTGGTGGTGCAGTGGAGTGCTACCATGATGGTGGGCACACAGGGGATGGAGGCAGTGGCAGTGGCAGCAGAGCGCTGGCCTCACCCCTCATCCCTGCTCCCTGCAAGCAGCGAATTATGGAAGAGGGGTCTGAGACCAGAGCTCCCTTCTCTCTCCCACACTGCTTCCTCCTGACACGGGAGGTAGGGAGGGGAAGCAGTGAGCCCGGGCCGACATGATGGTAGCAGGGAGGAGGGGGGGCAAGCAGGCCCAAGGGGAGGAGAAGCCAACCCACTATGGCGGCAGAGGGTGGGGAGCAGCAGACCTGGGCCAATGTGGGGTGGGGAGGGCCTGGTGGGGGGATGGCAGGAGTGGGCCTGGCCCCAAAACTGGCAAGGAGGGGTGGGGGCAC
>NW_017728886.1:112404717-112416346 GCF_001723895.1 Crocodylus porosus
GGAGTATATGCTTTACTGTAACAAAGAGATAGTAAATTTGCAAAACAAAGAGAGTGATACCTTAATACAAAGAGCCCTTGGTAGCTTCTCCTCTACCTCCTCCTCCCGCCAGGGAGAGCTGCCAGCTGTGCTGTTCTAACAACACTATTCATAAAGCATTTTAATAATATTTCTAACACAGACAAGAGTCTGTCATGTTCCCAGGGCAAAGATTCTTTGTGGTTTTGTTCTCTGGGTTCAGATTTACCATGTTATCTTCAAAATACTAAGGCTGAGCAGAGTTTAGTTTTATACACCCACCTTTTATTCACCAGAAACATCTTGTTTCATGGCTCATCAATATTAAACTAATATAAATGTAACCTTTGGACTTTCAGTGCTTATCATGAGTGAGTGAGTTCAAGAATGAAAATTTCCAGACTGCCATCACGTGCTGTATTTTTATCATCCTAAGCTGTAGATAAAATGAAATCACCAAGAATTGTGGTCTGATTCTGGTACATATTAAAAAACAATACCTCCATTGATGTCCCCTCCCCTACAGTTGTAGCAATCAAATTAACCCTGAATATGCCAGGATGCCTTCTCTTTAACTGTTACAGCCTTTGCAAATGGATGCATGAGTCAAAATGTCCTCAGTGCCACTTCTGCAAAACACTCAGTCCTCTCTGCCAGTATGTCTCTTGTTTGCAAACTCTTCTTGTGACTGCAAATATATATGCATGTCAGCCGTGCCTTTCCTGACTGCTTATTCTTTGGTGAACTAGAGGTATGTTGCAAAAAGAAGTCTAAAAGTCACTGTCTACAGAAACATCCAATTGATTTTGTGGTCTAACTTTTGAGATGAAAGGCTTGGCTAGGAAAAGACATGAGTCATAAGTCTATTTGCCTCACCTACTTACTGTATGCTTATCTGAAACAGCTGGTGAAATTATTTGGAGTGTTAATGTCTTTAACAGATATAGTCCAGAGCTCCTTGGGAGCTAGCCAAAAGCAGGCTATATTTTATAGCTCTGGTATTACAGGACAGTTATATTTCACCAGGCCCAATCTAAGACTTTTCCTGACATTAGAGCTGTGGAAAATAGCTCATTTCCAGAGTAAATGAACAAACAGACAGGTCCCAGAGGAATATTTTCTTTTTGACAACTGGCTTTGAGCACACTATGGATCCTCTAGCCCACCACTGACTGCATTCCTGATAGACATCTTGAGGTATGTCTACATTCCTGAGAGCAAGACAGCATAGAGATAGATAAGTTCTCTCTAAGTGAAGTGGACCAGAAGCAGTTTATGCACAGTCGCATAGATCTAAATATGCTAATTTATGCTGCTGGCCCAGCTATATTTAAGCTTCACAGCAGTGTTTTGTGTGCACATAACCACACAGTTCTGAGAAATGGGATGTTCCCGTCATACATAAGTTTTCAGTCCAGTCCAGATCAGCATTGTTGTACGAAATCACAAAGAGTTGCCCTTTTCTGACACTGAACAAGGAGCTTTATTAAAATGAGGAAGACCCATATTATTTCTAACGGTAGTCTTTCTCTACTGATGCTTCACTGTTGAGCTGATGTATGGAACCTGTCCCTGTGCCTACATGTCTAAAGCAATGGTACATACAACCTGCCTCCCACGTCAGGTTTAAAGGAATGGTGCACATCTTTACCACCAGAGGTAATTGTGAAGAACTCCCCAGGATCAGGGTTTCTCTTGCAGATGTCACATAAGAACTTGAGGTCCTGACTTCTCATAGTTATTCAAGAGCTGAGAGCTCTTTGAGTGTGGTGAGGACTTTTGACCTCAAAGTTCTATTCATATTTCCTAAGTGTTGGTTATATTGAGCCAAAGATGGCAGTGCATCACCACTCTCTGGGATGGATTCAGGTATGCTGACTTAAGTTAGGTGTATCATATATGCTTCTCTTCAAAAACCACTAGGTAAGTGTCTCTGAAGTAAAACTAGGTATGGTGAATAGCAGGTGAGCAGTAGGTGCCTAATGGCAAGTGTAGACATCTAAGGAATCATGTTGTGCCCTGGACCCTGACAGCTTAATTGTGATTCGGGCACCAAACTGCTTAGCACTGCAGAAGGGCACATGGGAGAACTTTAAATTAAACAAACGAACCCAGAAATATGTATGGAAGTTAGGTAGTGGCTGAGTTTAAGCCTGAGGCTACTTAGGTAGCCTGAGTTTTCACAACCATGATTTTAGACATAGGTGTCTCAGTTCTACTTAACTCCCACATTAGACACCTCATTCCCTTTGCCATGGCCTTAGCTGTCAGAGTGAAATGCCTGTCAGTGTTTTAAGGGCTGTGCAGAGATGGCAGGGGATGCATCGAAGTATTCCAGAGTCCGTGAAGCTTTTCTATTTCTTTACAATAGAAATTGATATTCAGTGAAAGTGACAGATAAAGCGTTCTTTTCAATCAAAGTAGCATGTATTATTGTTTAATGAAGCTTGTGACTCAAGGCTCTATAAAATATGCTTGGATTCTACATTAATAAGATCATTAATATAGCAATTAGCTGACTGTATACACAAGAGAGAGACTTCACTTTGGGACAATTTACAGAGGTTCTGAAAAAGAAAGGGGAGGAATATTGCTATAAACTGATGGAGTCCCATTACAGCAGCTCTTAACGGTGCACTCACTACCAAATGTGTTATTTTCTAATTATTTTCCTATTATTCACACTGGAAAAATATTGCCATAAAAATATTACTTGTTCTAGTATATAATTTGGTTACTAAGGTTACGAGATGAGCTATGTTTGTAATGATTTGCAGTTCCCAAATACTTTCCTCCTCCAACAAGCTGACTAAAAAGAAGGATCTGACTTAATAAATTAACCATGGTAAATGTGGACTGACCTACAAATTAAGAAATGCAAGGTTAAATACAAACATTGATCAAAGGGAAAAGCTATAAATAGATAATGAACTGATGAAACAATGCCTGAAAAGCAAAGAGCTCAGAGTGCTTTTACAATTGCTCACAAATGCTGCTCGAGTGCTTCCTAAATGGAGGGCTGTGCTCATCAAGAGGCATGTACAGCTTGCCCGCATTCAAAGGAAATATCAGGCAGCCTTGTTATTTTACCTGGGTGGGTTGAGGAAAAACAGACACACAAGTAACCTTCCAGACAGGAGCCAGGGAATTCAAAGCTGATGTTGAGTTTTGACCAAAGGAGATAATATCATTCCATACAGTGAGATAGGGAGACTGACCTTTCTGCTTTGTGTTTTCTGTCCTGTCTCCACAAGCACTGACTGACTGGCTGTTTCATTAGCTGGGTGCTCTGTATGTATCAGGAGCTGACGGTGCCTCGTGATGAACTGCAAAATCAAGTGGGACTTGTTTCTGCTTCTGTTAGCTTCAGGATCAGACCCTTTGCTTAGCAAGAAATTCTGCAATGATTGACTGGGAGTTCCATAGCATTCTTCATTCCTGGTTAAGCCATTTCCTGCTCATTAAAACAGAACTTGTTTCAACCTCCAGTTTAACAGGTGAAATTGGAATACGTAACTGTGGGTGCGACTGCCAGCATTTAAGTATCCAATTATCTGATTTGCAGAGGGCACTTATGAAGAAAACTTCTGTCACATCCTCAGATCAAGTAAATCAGTATAGTTCCATTGAGCTGAGATGTCTAAATAGTGCCTGCAGGTCTGTGCTTGCAGTTTTTGTGGCTGAAATTGTTGGAAGCTGTTTTCTAAAACCTATCTCTAAATGATCACAGATCACATGAAGCATGATCCTCTTTCAGCATCACGGTCAGTTTTTTCAGGGCAGGGAGGGTGCCTGCCTGTTCGTTTTGTACAGTGCCTGTTCCAATGGAGCCTTGATCCTACCCCTGTATGCTTTTGGAATATGGATGCTTGAAGATCACAGTGATGTCACACACACAAGGCTACCATATGAATCAGCATACAGACCGGAGCAAATGTACTCTGCTGAGAATAATCCCTTTTTCATATAAATGCCTCTGGCCACTAGGAATAACACAGCACTGAAAGTACTGAGAGAGGTTTATGAGTTATGGGCAAAAATAGAGCAGGAATGCTGAGGCTCAGAGGAGATCTCTATCTTGGTCAGGCAGGAAGAAAAACCAAATGCATAGGATGTGGCTTAATTAAGAGCCAGGACTTCAATAACTCACCTGGGAACTCTCCTCTGCTGTAAATCATGCCCTAAAGGCCATTGTGCTTTCCCTGATCATTACAGCCTCTTTGGGAGAGCTGTTGTCAACCCTCATGCTTCAAGCCTGGTTGTGGCTTAATGTCTTCCCTCCTCTGAGTGCTAGGGAGGTACTGGTGAAAGAGGGATGAATAGGAGCCCAAATACCTTTTTTCAGAGCCCTCAGGGGCCTTCCATTTCTTGGTTTCCATCTCTTGGTGCTTACAGAAGTTACAAAGGGCACCTTGATCATGAAGTAACTTTTGCAAAGCATTTAAAGTTATAGCATGTCAAAAGCTAACAGGAGTGGCTTCTATGCATGGGGGTTAAGTGCCTCCATGCACTGACAGAGGCCAGGCCATAGGGGATGTCACCTACTTTGTAAGTTGACAAGGGCTCCAGAAGCCTCCAGCCAGCTCTCATTGCAGCATTCCCCTGTGTTGGGCAATCTTTCAGGAGATTTTCACCCCACTCCCTGAGAGGTGCACTAGGCACCCTCTCTCTAGTTGGAGACGTGGACTGACCTGGTCCCAGCCCCAATTGCTGGCTCAATCATCCCTGCCCACATGAAGGCAGCCAGCTGGCCAGCTGAGTCTCCAGCTCCCCTCTTCCTCCTGGCTGCCCAGGGAGGAGACTCTCCTCCCTGTGGCAAACCAGGGACATGACAGGTAACTTTCATAGGGAAGTTTTCTAAGGCACTCTAATTTAGAATACCTTCATTTATTCCCCTATTTGGCCAGGTTTACTTTTTCACATGATTGGTCATTTTAAAAGTGCTCTGTAGCCTGGCACATGTGTTATGACATAGTTGTACAGCACTTTTGGGGGTCAGCATGCATGAAAAATGTCACTTCTGTCTGTGCCCTCTCACATGTTAGGTAACCAGACCACTTTTGGGAACAATCCCAGCTATGGAGAGCTGTCACAAAGAGGAACTACTCCTTAGGTTAGCTTAGCTGCCTTCCCTAATCAGATCGCTGTACATAACTCTGAAAGAAAATGCGAAATGCTGTGATGAGTAACTGCCAATTCTTCTCTGGTCCATGCAAATTTAACCCCTACTGACTTTGTACCAATCTCTAGGATTGTCAGCCCATGGATAGTTTGTTGACTTCTTGCCCTGGCTTCCCTCAGAACACTTCAGGCACATGTAGTTTAGCTGCTCTTTGATTTGCCCTGAATCCCACACTTCCTTGGTGAGCAAGGCAACTCACTTACATGTTTCCCAGTCATTTATACTTAAGTGTGCAATAGCCATTTCAGCACCATGGACTGCTCTGTGGTGGCCAGAGTGCACCAAAGGGGCAGGAGCTAGTTGCAGTACTTGCCCTTCTTCTGAACCACCTCTCTCCCCTAGGGTCAGTCGCAACCTGCAAGGGAACTGGCTCCTTGCAGAGCCAATGCATGAATAGTTAAACATGAGCTTTTTTAACTTGTGTCCTTGCAGCGTGTAGCACATCCCTCTTTTTGTGCTCATGCAGAGCCCCCTCACCATGGAGTCCTGGCAGTATAATCCCAGGAGGATATTATCCATCTGCCTGTAGGCCAAATGAACAGGATTATGCTTGTACCTCTGGCTACTAACTCCACTGACTCATTCACATGATCCTGGAGGAAAGCATAAGCAAGAAGTGTTTAGCAAACCACTAAGTCTTCCTTCCCTACAGGGACCTCTGTACAACTGTAAGCATTTGGGCATCACCATTGATGGACATCATCTACTGAGTACCTCCTCCAAATCATGCTGTACACATACCTATCCTGAATGTATGCAATCCCAAATTACCATGAAAACCTCTACTGTATGTGCCTTCCCTCATTGCTATGAACTGAAATTTTCTTTCAAGGTAACTTCCTTTCCTAGGCTTGTACTCCTTTGACTGGGCAGATCTTTGTCTCCTCTGCCCTTGTAGTATCATGATTCATGTTGACATCCCTTCTGCGTATCAGCATGTCAGGTCTCTCTACCCTTTCTCCCAAATGCAGAACCCTAAACTCCCAAAGCCCCTTGCTGTGACCCCCCTGACTAACCCTGATAGAGACTGCTCCATCAATAGCTATGATACCACTCACTCAACCTCAATAAATGCCTGAATTTTCCAGGTTTCAGTTGCAACCTGCTGCAACCTTTAAAAAGGCTCTTCACTTTCCCACCTTTTTTAAAAGAAGAAACCTAACTATACAGCAGAAAAACCTGTGGATAGTTTCATGCAGCAGTCCATAGAATCAGGATTATTTAAAGAGGAGAGAAAACACCATAAAGCATAAACAGGATAAAAATGTAACCTCATTACCATTTCCTTGTTTCAGTAGATAGGCAGTGGTGTTAGTAGGTAGTAAGTGAATAGCATTTTTGATTCTCAAATGTGGGAAAGGTAAGATACGATGTAGAGCTGTATGGGTTCATGCACCACTTCTGCCTGTCAGAGCAGACAGCAACATTTTGTCTTACATTGCCTGATCCAAAAGGCAAAGTGGCCCTGGAAGGTGGGTTCCTGTTGTACGTGATGAAATTGGACCCAGGGAAGTAGCTCCTTCACTTGCTGTTGGATTGTTAGCTGAGTGCAACAGCCCCTGAATTGTTGGAAGATGCGTCTAACACCTGATCTTGGCCATAAATCATGTATTACAGGAGCATCTAATCTCCTTTGATTGTATCATTAATTTTGCAGGAACAAAAATCTAGATGGGAACATGGGAGTCACTGGCATCCGTAACTAACATTGGGCTGCAGCCTGCTTGATGAAACTCAAAGCCTGTGGCTGAGCCAACATGAAGTTCTTTTGGAAGGAAAATGGCAACATACCATAGAAAGAGGTAGTTCAGGTGTTAGTCTGAAGTCAGGCAGAAGGCAGGGCAGATATGTACCTTACAGACTAACTAGATCAAAGATGTATTTGTACTGTAGAACATCCTGTAGAATCAAAGTTCCCTCCTTGTGGAAGCTCCAAGCTGCAGCCAGGAGATGCTGGTCACCTCACAAAAGAGACAATGGCAGTGGTCTGCAGATTTTATTTATCTCTGTCATCCAATATATAGAGGATTGCGTGTGATGGAGTCCCATTCCACCTACCTGGCTTCACCTTGCTTTTGAAGGTAACATTTTTAAAACTAAAAATAGTCCTCCTTTAATCTCATTTTTTGTCAACAGCATAATGCAATCCATGGGTGACTGTACTAACGTTGACATGAAAAATTCATGGCTGCAACCCATTCCTTGAGAGGGAGGATAATGTAGACATTTATCACAGCTAAAGGTACTAATATACTAATGGTTTTGATTTAAATCTATGATATTTCAGACACTGTTCCCAAAAGCAAGTGAGAACTAGATATGCTGTAGGCAGGAAGCTGCTCAACATAAAGAGTCAGCTTCTCTGCTAGAATAACTCTACTGACTTCCCGTGGAGATACCACTAGCAAAAAAAAAAAAAAAAAAATCCTGCCAAAGGCTTTATTCTATCTCTGTGCTTAGGGGTTCAAACCAATTGCAGCTATAATTGCTCTTCTGGGGGAGGAGCAACTATCTTCTTATGTCTCTTAGCTAGGATGTAGAAAAGGGGTTTTGTGGGGCCATTCAGTGCTAAGAATATGCTAATGTTTCATTTATATTCATGCCCTTATTTTTTTACCAGTTGAATAATGAACTCTTGTGCCCTTTTTAGCTCAAAAGGTAGAATTATCAAATGTTGCTTTTTAACATTTTCCTTCTCTGCTTAATTGTTTCAAATCATTTCCTTTCCCCTGTAATAATTATAGCTCTTTTTCATTGCTGTACCACTTCTTTGTGCCCTCTGTCTTCTCTGAATTTTATTTTCCTTCCCCCTCACCACCATTTTGTCTATTGCACTGCTTGCTCATACAGTTCAGACACTCTGCATTTACTCACAGAATTTCCTTTTCACTTAAGCCCAATTGTATGCTCTTGCCCTGTGTAAAATGATAGGGCAGTCAACATTTCCCAGACACAAAAACAAGGATAATTGGTATTTCCCAGCCAGCCAGTTCCCCAAATTCCAGACCTGTGGCTCTGCCAATCTGCTCCTGGAGAGAACCCTTCCCAAAAGATAAACATTTAGGACCTTTGAGATCATTTTCTTCTCCTCTTGTGCTTGGGATGATAACTAGGGTCTGAAAATGTCTTTGAAAAATCACCAGTTTCAAACAAACTTGTTTTAGTGAAAACCGCTTGAATATATGCATAAGGACAAAGCCTGTTACATTTACACCTCTCTTGAGTACCCTAAACAATGAGTTAAGGCAAGAAGTTGCCCCAGTTCTCATGGGCACATAAAAAATGGGGAGTGTGCAGCCTTCCATGTGCCAGACTGGTGTGTGCAAGCATTGTACATATATACGCATGGACAGGGGCTTCCAAGAGTGGAAATCCATATTGCACAAAGGAGGGTGTTGGCTGGCCCTCCTGATAAGTACCCACAAAATTGGGTTGGTACAGCAGTTGAGGCAAAGTACACAGTGGGCACATCTACATATGCACTTAATCTGAGATCAGTTTACTTGCAAGTAAATGCTCCCAGGCAGGCTTCTCGCAGCAAACTGCTCTCATTTCCTGTGCCCCTGAAGTAGGCCCCTGCAACCACCAGGGGAACTTTAGGCTGTCCCTCGGTGCTAGTCCAGGGGATAGCAGGGAGTACCAGGCCAGGAGGCAGCTGGGATATTAAACCCTACCCCCAGGGGGCTGCCTGCTGCTGGGGCAGGGACAGTCCCTCTACCGCAGTGGCAGGGAGCTCCCAGCCCCGGCTCCCTGATCTAGGCAGGAGACTTGGAAAGTAGGGGTGTGCGAAGCAGGCTCTATTTGATTCGGATTCAGATTCAGCCCGAATTGGGGGCAGTGATTGGATTAGTTGATTTGGATCACTGTCCCTGATTCGATTTGACCGAATCTGAATCTGAAGATTTGATGCTGATTCAGAGAATCAGCGATTTGGCCATAGACACAGCTTTAAAAGTTTTTTCTACATACCTTGAGGTAACAGGTGCATCTCATGATCGCTGTAATGCTGGGGTGAATGGAGCGTCCCACAGGAGTGCGGGGGGGGGGTCCCTCCACATGCTCGGGAGTGAACCCAGAAGTAGACCAGAAGTACTTCTGGTCCACTTCTGGTCCCTGTTCCCCACCCAGGAGGGGTGCACTGTTCCCCACCCAGGAGGGTCCCTGTCCCCCACCCAGTTAGTGGCTTGCTACTAACTACCGTACCAGCAGATAGGGCAGGGGGCTGGGACCTGCCTGACCCCTCCAGCTCTTTCCAAGCCCCATGCTTCGATCGCCCAATCGGGGCCCAGGGCTGGGACCTGCCCCTGACTGGGACAGTTCCCAGCTCCTGCTCTGTGATTGCAGGGCAGGGGCTGGGGAGCTTGTTCCCTGCTCAGTTCTGTGTTTGCAGAGCTGAGTGGGGAACAAGCTTCCCTGCCTGTTCTCCACCCAGCTCTGGGTGGGGAGCTGATCAGGGGACAGATTCCCCAGCCCCTGGCAGTAGGGATGTCCCAGCACCAGCTCCATAGCCATGGAGCCCATGCTGGGAGATCCTTATCTCCCAGCCTGAGCCCCACAACCATGGAGCTTGGTCTAGGAGATAAGGATCTTCCAGTGCCAGCCCTGCAACTGCAGAGCTAGTACTGGGAAATGAGGATCTCCCAGTGCTGGCCTTATGACCATGGAGCTCAGGTTGGGAGATAAGGATCTCCCTAGGGCTATAGGCTGTACAGGAGGGATAGAACAGGGAGGAAAGGCCAAGGTGTGGTGCTCTATGTAAAAGAACCATTCACATCCTCAACAAGCAGCACTGGGTCAGAAGAGGGGCAGACTGAAGTGCTCTGGGTCAGAATCCAAGAGAGTCAGGGGGAAAGGGACTTAATGGTAGGGGTCTACTACAGACCACCCAACCAGGGAGAAGATCTAGACCTGGAATTCTCAGGTCAGCTCACGGAGGCAATTAAGTCAAAGGATGTGGTCATTGTGGGTGACCTAAACTGTCACAGCATTTGCTGGGAAGAGCAGTCAGCCAGGTCTGACTGCTCACGTAGGTTCCTAGCTGTGTTACAGGACCTCCATCTAACCCAGGAGGTGCGCAGTCCCACTGGGGAAATGCCTTGTTAGACCTGGTTCTGGCCACAGGTGCTTGATCACACTGGCAATAGTGATCATTGCCTACTGGAATTCACCATCCAGCACGGGGTAACAATGGTCTGCAGTAAAACAGCAGCCCTGGACTTCAGGAGGGCAGATTTCATTGCACTAAGGAGACCAGTCGGTGGGGCACAGAGGTCCCAGAGGGGTAGGGAGTTGGGAGTCCAAGAAGAGTGGTCATTCCTGAAAGAGATGATCCTCCAAGCCCAAAGGGTGGCATTCCCAGCATGGATCAAAGGGGCAAGAGTGCTCAAAATTCCCCATGGCTCAACAAAATGATCCAGAAATGTCTCAAAGCTAAGAAGGAGGCATACACCCAATGAAAGGGAGGAGCCATCACCAGGGAGGACTATACCTCCGTTGCTCGGGATTGTAGGGGGGCTGTTAGGAAGGCCAAGGCAGAGATGGAACTAGAACTAGCAACCCAGATCAAAGATAATAAGAAGTCCTTTTTTAAATACATAGAAAGTTCTGGGTAACGTGGGCCTCTGCAGGACATGCTTGGAAATCTGGTGGTCTCACCAGACAACAAAGCTAACCTATTTAACAATTTCTTTGCCTCCATTTTTCTGAGCAGGGACTAGGTCATCTCCCGCACCGGGATCCCCGATGGTCCCAGGGGAGGCTCAGCTAGGTCCAAGGTCAGTGAGGACCTAGTCAGGGAACTTCTGGAGGGACTAGATGTGTTCAAATCAGTAGGTCCTGATGATTTCCACCCCAGAGTGCTGAGGGAATTAACAGAGGTCATTGTGGGACCCCTGGCACAGCTTTATGAGCACTTATGGTGCTCTGGCAAGGTGCCAGAGGACTGGAAGAGGGCCAATGTGGTCCCCATTTTCAAAGAAAGGAGGAAGGAGGACCCAGGAAATTATAGGCCTGTTAGTCTTACCTCGGTCCTGGGGAAGCTCTTTGAGAAAATTATCCAGGTGCACATCTGCGAGGGGTAAGCAGGGGAGTGTATGCTTAGGGGCAACCAACATGGGTTAATTAGAGGCAGGTCCTGTCAGACCAACCTGGTAGCCTTCTTTGACCAGGTCACAAAATCCTTGGATGTAGGTGTCGCGGTGGACATAGTCTTTCTGGACTTTAGGAAGGCCTTTGGCATTATCTCTCACCCCGTTATCATTAAAAAATTAGGAGATTGTGGTGTTGATGCATACACAGTCAAATGGGTCGCAAATTGGCTGGAGGGCAGCACCGAGAGAGTGGTGGTGGATGGGTCATTTTCGAAAGGGATCTTGGAGTCATTATTGACTCCAAGATGAACATGGGCCGACAATGCGAGATCACGATTGG
>NW_017728886.1:112416446-112433230 GCF_001723895.1 Crocodylus porosus
GGCTAGGATCTGGAACCAACTTCCAAGGGAAGTGGTGCTTGCTGCTACCCTGGGGGTCTTCAGAAGCAGGCTAGGTAATCACCTAGCTGGGGTCCTTTGACCCCAGCATTCTTTCCTGCCCATGGCAGGGGGTCAGACTTGATGATCTGCTCAGGTCCCTTCTGACCCTACCAACTATGAAACTCTGATCTCTTAGCCCGTGCTTCCCAATCACAATGGCAAATCAGAAACTGGGAGATAAGGATCTCCCAGCCCCTGCAGCCTGATCATGATTTTGGAGCTCCCTGCTGCTGAGGCAGGAGGGTATAGACCCTGCACAACCTCCAGTGGCAGAACCCACCCTGGCAGCAGGCAGCTCCTGGGAGCAGGAAGCAATTCCCCACCCCCTGGTGGCTGATTGACGTGTCAGGTATCTACACATGCATTACTGCACAGTAACTACTGGCGAGTAAATTTGCTACTTGTATTTGCAGGTAGCAAATTTACTTGTGATTAGTGAGATTTACTGTGCAGGAAGCATCTGCACGTGTAGATGCGCATGCTTACTGTGCAGTAAACTGCACTACTTTGCAGTAAAGCATCTCATGTAGATGCACCCAGTGAAGATGATAAAAGGGTGTAGCAGTGGGTATCATTAAAACTCCTCCACAGTCCTTTCACAGGCAATGAACTAAATTGCTTTCCTCCACCAGTGAGAGTCTAAAGTAACTCCCCTGAGTTATGTTGGATTAAAATCAATGTCAGTGAGAGCAAAATTAGTGCACTGTGCATATTTCAGTCACAGTTGTCTGTGCAAGCTGTTACCAGCGCACAGACCTTACTATGCCTAAGTGTGATTTTAAAGGCACCATTTTCCCTTTTGTTTTTGGGTCATATCTCTGGATCTTCTGTCTCTTTCAGTTTTTCCCCATATCTCCTTGCTTTCTCTGTTTCCCAAAATACTTGTTTGCTAGAAAAACATGGAACAAGAGGATGGAAGAAGAAGATTAGTTACCATAGGAAAGGATAAGTATTACATGTAACACTCCAAGTACAAGTAACAAGTATCCTTGGAGCCACTTTTGTTTGGGAATTTGAGTGGTCTTCTCCATCCTTCTCTAGGGTAACTCCTACTTTGTGCTCTTTTTCACATTTATTCATCCATGTCTATTGAATCCCCATGCTTTTCTCCATCAAATATCTCCTCTTTGTGTTTTTAATTAGGCTTGTCCAACATTGTTTTAATGTCTTTAATTTGATTAGCATCTGTCTATCTTGCTTTTTAATTTCTCTTTCTCAAAACTTTATGTCTTGCTGTATTAACTGCAGGGTTTTTTGTTCTTCAGCTATTAGCAAAATGAAGTATAAT
Source organism: Crocodylus porosus (assembly GCF_001723895.1). Classification (NCBI taxonomy): domain Eukaryota; kingdom Metazoa; phylum Chordata; order Crocodylia; family Crocodylidae; genus Crocodylus; species Crocodylus porosus. The sequence continues at coordinate 112,417,795 of NW_017728886.1, forward strand.
GAGAATCTATCAAGAACTATTTTTCATTTCCCAACAAAAATGTCATTATCACTTTTGATTAAAACATGGATGGGGGTCCATGTGAGCAATGAATTGAAACAAGACAGCATAAACTTAAAAAAACCAAACTACAACCATCTTTCCCCACCTCTCCTCCCCACCAAAACCCTGGATCAAAATACCAGTCTGTGTTTTGCATCTTTGCCCCCTCTCTAAATTTTATGCTATTTTATAATCTCCCAAACCTCTTAATATCAGTAATTTACAGACCATTTGTCTTACAGTACCTGTAGTATTATGATAAAGCTGAAACATGTAAGTCTAAATTTACCCCCACAGAACTGAAAGATTAGTCAACTGTTTGCACTCGATTGCACTGATTGCAGTGATCATTAAGCCACATGCTGGTTTCACTTATACTGCTTTAGAACTGGAGTAATTATATTGGCTTCTTTGTCATGGTGTGGAGTTTCCTCTTTTTCTCTCTTTTCTTGTTCTTTTATTTTTACTTTGAACCGAAAATTAAACATTATAGATAATCTGTAAAAACAAAACTACAAGAGGAAATTGGTTTGTGAGTTTCTGCTGCAGCATAGGGTATCCAAAGCCAGGAGACACATTGTGACTCCTTGCTCAGTAGCTCTGTATCAACTTAAAAGTTACAGTATACAGTTACTGTATTTCCCCTACTAGATGCAGTGTAAACCAGTCAGTCAGTGCATCTTAAGTAGACACCAGAACATCGTCTCTCAAGAATGAATTCCTTCCTACTGGAAGCAGAAGCCATTTCCCTGAAGCTAAGCATCAAGTACAAGGAGGAAGAAGGAGGAATCAGGCCAGGCATTCAGAACTACAGAGAGATTCCTACAGGGTTTGAATTGCTTCCCAACCCTTGTGGGGGTGGGGATCTCCAGCAGTGGTAGCTGGAAGTTGGAAGGAGCCGCTGTCTGAGGCACAGGCCAGGACAGGGCATGGGGCTCTCATCTCTTATGGGGGGGGGCTCAGGCCCCCCCTGCTCCCACGAGCTTCACAATAATTCAAACTTCTTACAGATATAGTAGGATCTGTGAGTCTCTAAATGTTTCCAGTTATTTCAGCTGGCCTAATACAAGAGATTGAATTTATCCAAAGAACCTTGTCTGTCTAATTTACTTATGCTTTTCTATAGTCCCCATAAGTGATTCTGTGGCCCATATTCTTCTGTAAAAGTTTAAGGACAGAGAGCTGAGGGAGTGTTTAACCCTCAGTTTTCTTCATGTTTACAATCAATGAAAGTTATGACTGCCTTTTCTCCCATTTTGGATTAAGGCCCAAAGCTGCCATAAACCCCCAGCTGCAAGCAAACAAAAATTCCTTGGGCAGGGCTCACAGGATTGGGACCCCTCTAGTTGGCTTCCCAGAATTCTCATTTGTCAGCCAGACCATCTCATTTCTTCTGCTGACTACAGTCAAGCTTGATATATTATGGCGTTTTTGTAAAATGCTTTGAATGATTTTTAATAAATGTTAATTTGCATGGGTTACTCCGGTTTACCACAACGTGTATTTCTGTATTGTTCCCCATGCAGTTAAATGTTAAACTGCATGTGGTGCTGGTCGGCTGCTGTAAGTCTAACAATTATAGTTCCTATTTTCTACTGTCAAACTCTGCATTCCCTTTCTGGTAGATGGCAGGGTATTCTGTTGGTGATGTATGGAAGTTGATGGCTCATGAATGGTGCTGACTGGCAGTCTCTGAGCTCATGTGATTCAACACTGCCATAGGTACTGAAATCCCTCAAAACTCCCTCTCAGCAGGATCCAGCTAATGTAGACCATGCTGTTTTCTGTAGCAGGGAAAGCAGGGCAAGCCCCCAAGAGGTCACAGGGGACGTGAGACTCAATTAGGGATGGGGACTGGTAGAACTGATGGGGTAAGATGCCTTCCATCATGAAGCCTGGTTCTTCACTGCATTTTGCCTCAGGCAGCCTATTTATCCCTGGGTAAATGCCACTGGAGCAGAATGGTGGCATGGTATACCACTGTATATGGGTTTATATAAGCATGAAGTGTGAAAAGTAGAAAATGAAGCCCATCAAATCAGGAAGATAGGACTCATTCTGGGAATGAATGGGGCTGTTATGCTGGGAGCTGAATTCCCTGCTCCATAGCCGTTGAGATGATTTGCAGTGGTTGGCCCCTGATGCCGGGAGGAGCTGATTGCTTACCTGAGTGACAGTCGAATCCTGCTTACCTCTGCCTCAAATTGCAAGAAGGCAAGAGCCAGCAACTTTGAAGCCTGACCTGCTGCTCAGCTCTGGAGGACATCATTCCACAATCCATGCTTTCAACAAGGAAGTGAAGGTCACGCTCACAAACATCAAGTGCAATAGAATATCAGAGCATTAACATACAAGCAACGCGCAAAGACACCGTCTGTACTAGTATTTAACTGGGGGGAGAGGGGGGACCAATTAGACATACACAGGGTGACTGAGCAGGATACCTACAATTTAAAATTAAAATCCACACTTCCCAGCAATGAAATAGAGCATTACACATTTTCCTGCATGAGCCAGCATCTATGCTTTTTCTTTTCTTTTTTTCCTAAAAAGAGGTGTCAGAATGTACAGCCAAATGAGTAATCCAATTGGCTTAACTTTCCTGGCCGCTTTCTAATTTGGTTTTAATGAAGATATAATTAAGAGGTAATGTCAGTCGAGCAGAACATTGTCACAGGATAATGGCCTCCTGCTGCTGCATAAATGGAAAATGCAGTAAATACAGAGAAAAGCCAAGATGTTTATTTTCAAAGCAGGAGACATTGATCTGGTGACATTGTCCTATTACAATAACTTTTATTTCCATTTTACTGAATGAATGATAGACCCTAGACTTTAATAGTTCCAGGTCCCATTCTGTTACACAGCAATTGGGGGCAAACCTCCTGTTGTGATTTTGCTGGGGTAAGGCATCCTTTTCTTTTGAGTGCTACTGGAGTAACAGTTACTTGCTCCCAACTGGTTGTCCAAATGCCTTCTTCCTGTAATAAGGAACAAAGCAATTGTGTGCTTCATTGAATCCACACCCATGAATAACATACCCATATAACAGTGCTGTTTATAAGAGTAACCTTTCTTTTAAAAATAGGCTGCCTTCTGACTGAGGCTTGTGGTAGCAATCTTTTCTAGCAAATAATGCCCATCATAAGTCCATTTTGTGTTTCAGCAGACATCAGGAACTACCATACTGTTCAGGCTGCAAAATTATTTCCATTCTAACCTTCTTTCACGTGTTCTTGGTTTTCTAAAAAATTCTCCTTTGGGGAGAAATTCTCCACTTAAAGATTATGTTAAATACCTACCAAAAATAATATAATTAGCTACTGTTTATATGATTGTGGGCAGCAAACTGTAGCTTTCTAACGTGTTTTATACTGAAAACTGAAATCAATACTTGCTGAGAAGAGCTGTTTTGCTCCATTTGAAGTATTTTGGCTTTTGATTTAAGCTAATGACATTTTGAGGCATGCACAATAAAGAAAAAAAAAATCCCTCTTAAATCTGCCAGGAAGCCCAGGTGACTGTAGTAAGTGATTCTTATACAGCATTATCCATCACTAGATCACAAAGAACTTTACAAAGGTCAGTAATTTAACAGGCCAGAAATCAAGAGGCCCATGTCATGTAAAGTGTCACGGTTTTGACATTTGGGATGTGGGGAAAAAACATGTCCTTTAAAAATGTTGCTTGTAAAAACAGTGTGAAGGAAGCTAACAGGTCAGTGGTTAGCTAGTTACCCTGGCATGAAAGATACCGAGGTGTAAATCCTTGAAAATTGCCTGAAACGGTCAGTTTCCTTGGTCTTGCAAAATATTTGGACCATATCTGCATCAATATTTATATTTCTGTTCCTGGAAAACTGGTAGAAACAATACTTTAAAAAAAGAATTGTTCAGTATATGGATAAACATGACTTGCTGGGTAAGAATCAATATCGCTTTGTCAAAGGGAAATTGTGTCTCACCAATCTACCAGAGTCCTTTGAGAGTGTCAATAAGCAGGTGGCTTGGAGAAATCCAGTTGACAGAGTATATCTGGACTTCCAAAAAGCCTTTGACAAGTTTCCCCATCAGAGGTTCTTAATCAAGTTCGGTGGTCATGGGATTACATGGAAGGCCCATTTGTGGATTAGAAATTGCCTTAAAAATAGAGAACAGAGGTTGAGTATAAATGGTCAGTTTTCAGGATGGAAAGAAGTAAATAGCAGGATCCTCCAGGGATCTGTATTCGGATCAGTGCTGCTTAACATATTCATCAATGATCTGGAAAAGGTGAGTAATGAGGTGGCCAAATTTGCAGATGTCACAAAATGATTCCAAGTTGTAAATACCAGGGTAGACTACAGAAAGATATGACACTATTGAGGAAATGGGAAACTAAGTGGCAGATGAAATTCAATGTAGATAAATGTAAAGTGGTGTACGTGGGCAAAAATAACCCAGACTATACCTACACTATGATGCAATGTTGACTTGTTGCTTAGAAATTGGCTGAAGTAAACACTGGGTGTCCCTCCAGGGATCTGTATTGGAAGCAGTGCAGTTTAACATATTCTTCAAAAGAATATGTTCTAGAAAAGGTGGTAAGTAGTGAGATATCCAGGTTATGGAAGATGCAAGATGATTCAAAGTGGTAAGTACCAAGGCAAACTGGAAGGAACTACAGAAGCATCTGACATGATTGAGCAAATAGGGAACTAAATGGCAGATGAAATTTGATGTAGACAAGTGTAAAGTGATGCACATGAGCGAAAGTAACCCAAAGTACACCTTCACTATGATGGGCTCTACATTAGTTGTTACCACACAGGAAAGAGTCACTACAGACATTCACTAAGAACATCAGCTGAGTGCTCATCAGCTGTTAAAAAGACAAACAAAATGTTAGGGATTATTATAAAAGGAATTGTAAACGAAGTGGAAAGTATAATTACACCCATTTATAAATCCATGGTGTGCCCATACCTTGAATACTGTGCCCAGTTTTGGTCAAAAAGGATATAGAAAAACTAGAGAAGGTACAGAGAAGACCAACAAGGATGATTATTGGTATAGAGGGGCTTCCATATGAGAAGAGACTAAAGAGGTCGGGCCTATTCAGTTTAGAAAAGAGGTGCTTGATTAGAGACGTGACAAGGTTTTATAAAATGCTAAATGGTGAAGAGAAAGTAAATGGGGTTTTATTATTTATTTTCTTACAGTACAAGAACTAGGGGTCATAAAATGAACCTAGCAGGTAGTAAGTTTAAAACTAACAAAAGGAAGTTCTTTTTTAAAAAGCACGTAATGAGTGTTGAACTCTGCCACCAGATGGTGTGGAAGCTGACAGCTTAGCCAGATTCAAAAAGGGATTGGAGAAATTCTTCGAGGAAAAGTACATTGGTAGATTGAGCATGGAAGCTGGGGTAAGCTTCTAAATCAGAAGTTCCTAGCCTCTAAATGTTGGAGGGTGCAAGAGGGAGAGGGACAGTGGATAAAACTCTGCTTATACCCTGTTCGCTCTCTCTTTTAGCATCTATTCTCTGCCACTGTGTAACACAAGAGACTGGGCCAGATGGACCTATAGTCTTGACCTAGTACATGGTAGTTCTTATGTTCTTATGACAGGTAGGGTTGGACCTTATGGCCACCCTAAGGTCCATGCCCATTGCTCATATGTGATGTAAACCCTTTACATTGGCCCCTAGTAGCAGTCTGGCCTCTGAAATTGCTGACCTTTTAGAGTTGACCATGCACCCATTCAACCCTTAGCCCATTTCTTTCTGCAGCAGTCTTTGGGATTTACCTGTGTACTGCAAGCACTGAATACAGGAAGCCTGCCAGCAGCTGTCCCACACTTTTCTCTTCCTAATTTCTAGCCCTTGTGCACCCAGCATCTTTCTGAATCGTAAAAAGGCTCCATCTGAGCAACAACAAGCATGATATGAACAAGCTGTGTTGTAGGCTAGAAGGTAAGATATGTCAGGGAGGCTCACATGGGCTCAGGCTGCTTGAGGGTGATCTTCAAGGCTGACCTGAATAACAGCATTAGATATACCCTTAATTATTTTTAGTGTGTAGAACAGCTCCGCAGAAGAGACTGTGAAATTGAGACTGTGGCTGTGGAAGACCCCAGTTCAAGCCCCTGTTCTTAACCTGCAAATTCAAATCCCTTAGCTATTGACTATTCTGGGGGACCTTCTGTGAAACCATAGCCAGAAGTATAAATAGGAAGAAACCTCTGCTATCAGGAAAACATGAGAGTGGGGAAGAGAGGCATGTACCATAGAGCAAGTATTGTAAGGCTCCCATGAACAATATGATAAAACTCAGGAAAGAGGCAGGGGACACCAAGAATTGTCACCACAGACAGGAAGGCTAATGGCTGGAATATTCTTGCAACTCGGCACTTTTGCATCTCTGCAAGGACACTTGAGGGCCATTTCAGCAGGGGTGCAGATCAGAGGAAACCTGTGGCAGGCCCTGGAAGCAGCCAGCTGTGTGAGAGGAATGAATCTGAGCCAGAGCAGGTGAGTGTACTAGGCTCCTGTTCACCCAGGCAAAGACCCAGTGATGGCTGCTGTAAGAACCTTAGCACAGAGCAAAATTCTCTTCTCTTTGTCCCTAAAACCATTGCCTCTTTCAGGACTGTTGTGTGCTTCAATATATCACCTCAGGGCTGTCATCAGGACAAATTTATAGTACTGTGCACTGAAAAGTAAAGCTTGAGCAAAAGCAAGAACCGATAAGTTTCCCTTTAAATGAATAGGAAATGTTCAAGACTTCCTATCACCCCATGGGGAGCATTTTGCTTTCCAGCACTTTAAATTATACCTGTTGGTGGAAGTAAAGATGCTTTACGGTTGTCCAGCTTGAACTATGATTGACTTACAGTCTACCAAATCATTCCCTTCTTCTCCTTCTACCAGCTGTTTAAGCTATGCCTCATGTAACATGCACTTTTCCTTTAAAGATACTGATGGGGGCATCCACTTTAAAAACAACCTCACAGACGATTTTAAAATGTATGTGATTTTCCTTCAGTAGGGTAAATGGAACACATGAATACAGCTGCTGTTGTCTAGAAGGGTCCATGTTAGAGCTGGGTCCGTGTGCACTAGGTATGTGCTACAAGCATGCATGTTATTGTAAGGGATGATAAAGTAACAACTTCATAATACTGCAAAGGATGTTGTGGGGGGGGAGCAGGTAGTAAATATATGCTATTGCCTGAAGTGTATTGTTTTTAAAGGTGTTCTGAAACATTACAAGATCCTATCGGGGGTAATGTAAGAGAACATTTCCAGTGAAAGATAGTGAATTTGTAACAAATTAGTATGCGTGCTCTTTCCTCTGTTGATATGTTGTTGTTGCCCTTTATTACATTAAAGGGGAACATCTTTAGGTCATGGTAATTAGGGTGGGAAGTTATATTGCTTAATGTAAAAGGGGACTGTAATATCAAGAAGACAACCATGAAATAACACATTACACACTGAATAGAACAGCCAGTTCATTTATATTCCTTTAATTCGAAAATATGAAAATGTAGACAGTATCTTCTCCACTTACATTCCCTTATTTGGGTAACATATAAATTACACTTATGGTGATTTAGTATTTAACTGATACAAGCATTGCAAATTCTAGGAGCAAATGTTTCAAAACAGACAGAAGTCACAGCAATTCTCCTTGAAAATGCATGTGGCAGAATCAGTTCCAAGCACTGTACCATATACAGCACTTCTATTTGTTGGATGTGGTCTGGTAAACACTGGTTCACACCAGTCATGTCTGATAAAGTCAATGACCCTGCTCATGTGAGAGCTTTAGGAGTGAGACTTTTGCCCTTTCTGGCCTTTTTGAAATGATATGAAATGGGGCAGAATTAAGCAAGACAAGGTTGTAGTTCTGTTGCATTTTGAAGTAAATTCCCTGCAGCTTGTGACTTAGAACTGCAGCTGACAATGCAAGGAAAAAAACCTTTTGGATCAGCCCAATCCCAGACCCATGCTGAGCTGACTCTTCCATGTTAATCCCTCTAACACTTCATTTAGCCTATTTTTGAAATATTTTAATGATGGTGACTCATGTTCCATAACTCGCTAGGCAGCTAATTCTACTGCTTGTGTAATAGCCCTTATTATTAAGGCATATCTCTGATATCTAAACTGAATTGTTCCACTTTTTATTTTACACCCTTCTAACATCTGAGCTTCAGGGAAAGTCCAGTTCGGTACCACACAAATACTAGTGCAGCACTATCCATTTCCTCCCAATAAACTTTTAGCCATACGTTACATAAATTGCATCTCTCCAATCTCTCTTTGAATGCTGTCTCTTCTATTCCCTTTAGTTTAGATGATTTACTTTGAGCTCGCCCTAACATTTCAATGTCCTTCTTAGAATGAGAGGCTTAAAAATGCATGCAGTATTCCAAGGCAGGCCTTCCCCAGACTGCATAATGCTGAGTTTATTACTTCCATTGTCAAACAAGTCCTTCTGTCTATATGCTCCTTGGGATAGCAATTGCTTATTTTGCAATGTGAGCTCATATGCACTTTATTATCCATTACAACCCCAAGGTCTTCTTCTATATTAATGTTTTCTAAATAGTAATCTCCTATTTTATATCTATGTTGATTGTTATTATTTCTCCCTAGGTGCATTACTGTCACATTCATCAATATTAAATAAATCTCATTTTGTTGATACCCGAGTATGTCTCTGAAGTCTCCAGATAATTCTGCTATTGAGATTCACTGTCCTGCTTATTTAGTTGTATATATTTTATTCTTTTCAATATTTGTAAGGTAAAATACAACATTGCCTTATATAGACCAAATGTACAATGAGCAGTGAAGAAAAAGCTTTTGAGAATGTTGAGAGAGTTTGAGGCAAAAATCAAAATTAGTGAAGGAGGGAGACAAACGTAACTTCTTTTCCTGAGGCATTCAAAAGTCCTTTCTCATTCCCTCTCCCAAAGTAAGCTTGGGGTAGGCCGGGAACAGTGAATGAAAGCAACCTTTTTTGCCTTCACAGAAAACTGGAAAATTCAAGCAGAAATGAAGATTTTACAGGAAGATTTTCGTATTAGAAAATAATCTTTCTTTGGCCAAAATATTTGGGAGAGCTTGAACAAAGTTTAGGAAAAGAAATGCTGTGATTTCCATTTTATACAAGGGCAGCCAGCTTATGCAGTTCCCCCCTATACAGCAAAGTATTTAGGCACATGTGTAAAAGTAAGTGCCTAAATCGCAGTGGTTTTAGTCAGTTAACTTGCTCTGCTGGAGAGGAACTGATTTAAGCATGTGATTATGTGTTTTGTGGAATTGAGGACTAACAGCCAGAAGTTTTAAGATATTTAAATTAGGTATTTAAAAACTTGCTCCCAAGTGACTTCCCAGTACCTCATTTTTTATTCAAATAAATATAGTTTTTGTTCCCATTCAATGTGATGGAGGGGGAAGCCTCATATCGGATTCCAACATAGGATCATGGTGGGGCAGGAGCTGCTGCTGCTGGTGGTGCTGCTGCCTGACTGGGGCTGGGTTGGTGCATGTGGCAAGCAGGCCATGTGCAGTGCAGTGGGGAATAGCACAGAGGAGACCTTGCAGGGCTGGGCCAGGGTGTAGGGGGTGCGTTGGGGAAGCCTGGTTGAGACTGCATGGTGCAGGGTGGTGAAGTGTGGGGGAGACCACACAGTGGCAGGGGACTTGCTGTGGCTCCAGCTCCAGCTCTGGTCCACAGTCAGGCCAGGGGTGGAAATTGCCAGGTACCAGGGTGGGGGAAGGGGCAGGGGTCAAGCTGCTTTCCCCACTACTTGTTACCCCTGCCCGCACCTGCTTTCCCTGCCACGGTGGTATGGGGGACAAATTAAGATGACCCTCCAATAATTAGTTTCTTTACATGGAAAATTGCAAATCTATAATTTTCCAAGTATAGAATCTAAATATTGGAGTAGGTCATCTTAAAGTTTGAAGTTGTCTTGGATTTGGGTAAATACAGTAGATGAAGATATAATCAAGACTTCTGGGTGAATCTTGAAGACATTAAAGGTCATGGTATGTTCCTGGAGTGAGATTTCTAAATCTGTTCTGGCATCTGAACCCCTGACTATTCATGTTTTTTTGGAAATTTAACTGTAAAAACAGATATGTGAATGAACTGAAATATTATCACATTTAGTTCTTTGCATGCTCTGTGCTCATAGACATCTTTGTGCAACTCCTGAAAATGATTCTCAAACGCTTTAGGAAACAGGCACATGATCTGGAAAATGCCCACAACTGAAAGCAGGGAGATCATGGTATAATTAATCCTGCACCTGGAATAGCCTCCAGTAGGTACAAACTCCTCTGAATCAGGCCAGAGTCACTGGTCTCAATCTTGAACAGTGGTTCTTAACCTTTTTAGACATAAAGCACGTCTGGCTAGACTCAAGGTACCCCTCAGTGAATGCCAGCTCTTAGTTTATACTTTTTTTGACTGCAGAAAAATAATAGAGCAGTTTTTCTGTTGCAAAGAACTCAGAAAAATCACCACTATGGATTTCTATTTGAAATCTATGGATTTGCCTTGTGAATCATGTTGTAACAGTTCTAGCACCTGCGGCAATCTTGAAAGGATCTCAAGGCACTGCAGGCTGCTGTGGCACCCTGGCGTCACTTAACCCATGGCATTTCTTAACCCATGGGGTCGTGACCAAAAAGTGGCATGCTGGCAGCATTCCAGCCTGCAAGCAACTGCTGCGGGCATGCCCAGCATGCAGCCAAACATGATCATGGGAGGAGCCCCAGTAGCTGGATGAAGGTAAGTGTATGGGGACCAGGAGTTGGACGGCCAGGGCTTGGGGACTGTCAGGCTGGGATGGGGGGACAGTGTGTGCATGCGTGTATGTGTGTGTGCATGTGTGTGGAGGGAATGGATGGGGCGGGGCAGGTGCCTGCCTCACTGCACACACCTGGGTGGCCAGGCACTGAGGCTGTGGCAGGGTGTGGAGGGCAGGGCACTCTGGGTCAGGCACTGGCAGGGCCGGTGTGTGTGGGTCAGGACAAGCCATTGATCTTTGCAAATGGGTCCTGGTATGAGAAATACGCTAGATCGGTGGTTCTCAGCCTAATACAACATCAAAATTGGAAAATTTGGATCAGATAAGATATTCACAGAAGTTTAGGGCTGAAGGGACCTCGTTCGTTACCAAACTCAGAACTGCAATGAAAAGATGGCTTCAAAAATTAATGTATAGAGCTGCTTACGGATGTTAAAAAACAAACAAAAACATGCTTTACTGGAAGCAGCAGTGCATTCATTTTTACCTGGCTCTGCAGCATCTGTATAGATTGGACACTTCACTGGGGCACTTTGGCACTTTTATCTAACAGCTGATTCAATCAGCTCAGCTATTAAATAAAAGCACCATAAAAGCCTCACTAAAGTGCCCCGATTTATACAGACATTGGGCGAGCTGGGTCCAACTGCCCTTCTGGGTATGCGCTGGGCTCGGCACAGAAACGTGCCGAGTTTAAAGTAAAGCACCTTTTTATTTTAAACTTCTCTAAGCAGCCTAAATGTATAAAAGCTAACAGACTTCCAAGAATCTGGAAGAAAGCTGACATCATTGCTATCCTGAAACCCAATAAACCACCACAGAGTTACCGATCCACGTCACTATTCTGTGTTACTCCTCATCTTGCTCCTCAGTTTCCCCTGCCTCTCCTGTTCTTAACGTGGTGTAATTGTTTGTCTGTCCATATTCCGAAAATGCTTTATTTCACCAAATCTGGTGAAAAGATGGCTCTTGACTCAAAGAACTTACAAAGTAAGTTGTATGCTGCAATCTCTGAGAGAGCATGTGGTTTGTAGTGAGCTACAGATCACTTCCTTCCTGTTTAAATTCAAAGTTTGATGTTAAAGTGCCTGGGAGCCTGCAAGAAATATTGAGCTTGACAGCAGTCTATTGGTCCAGAAACTTTGGGAACAACGAGCAGTCAGACTGCCTTTTCTTAGTGCGGGGTGTAGCGATAGATGGTGAGGGGCTGCCCACTATGAGATCCTTGACTTTTCAAGACTGGTTCTCAAGATTTCATTTTTAACAGCTGTATCTACACATCTGATTTAAGGTTGTTCTGGAGAAAGTAGCAAAGTGGATTTCATTGAAGGTAAAAATCTAGCAGCCAGGAAAGTAACTGATGTTACTGTAGGGACTTGTAACTCACTTAACCACGTCTCAGGTAGCTTTTCAGTACATTCCTCCTCAATGTTCTCTGGGGCAATGACTAGCCCCACTAACTTTGTGGTTCTCATTTTATTCCCTGGCCTATTCATCTTATTTTTAAAGCTTTATTTTCATCTACCAAAGTAGGAGAAATTACTTCTGGCCTGAAGCCTTTTTTTCCAGATTGGTGACCTGAGATTCCACTGCTAGTAATTTAAAGGAAATATTCTCTTCATTTTGCCATCAACAGTGTTGACAGAAACCTTTAGGCCACCTATGCAGTATTTGTGCACAGTAGTCAAACTTTCCAGGACTGCAGATTTCCTACTGTTCTGCTACTAGAGACACTGTGCTGCACCCACCTCGGGATCTAATCCCTGTGATCTATTAGGGACTTCCTTAGAAGTGGGAAGGTATTTTTTTTAAAGGCACAAGCAGTATTTTCTCATTTCTTAGGGTTTTCTTTTCATCTGACCTAGCAAAATCACTCTCAGGCAAACTGATCTGTTGGGGAAAGCGGGCCAAAAGGGGAGAAGTGGGACTGAGGAGCTTATCCAGACATGTCTACCTCCCACCCGGCTTCCTGCACCCATCTATATTTTCAATTGTGTGTCTGATTTTGGAGCATAAAGTGATTAAAGTGATGGTAGAAGATGTAGGATTAACATCTCAAAGGCTTGAACTCTTTTTTCATAGAAGAGGTGAAATAGGCAGGAACCTTAAAACTTTCTCCCATTCTCCTTTTTTATCTGCTTGCATTACCACAGTGCCTACAGGCCACAGCAGAGGCTGATGCCTGTGCTAATCGCTTTCCTGCTCTGCTGCTACAAAGTGTCACAGCCCCATTGACTTGTAAACTGATAGGGGCTAAAGTCAATGGAGCTGTGGCTGTTTACTTCAGTTGAGGATCCTTATATAGTGAGAGGCAGTCAGTCCCTGACCTGAGGCGGCCACAGAAAGCAAAGTGACTTGCCTCAGGGTCACGCTACTAAACTGAAAATATAACCAGGTCTCGTGACTCCTGGACTGTGCCTCAGTTACTCCAAATGCACTCCAGCTTTTTCTGAGAAGCTGGCTGAAGTAGTCTTGGGGCCATTTAATATTCGTATCAGGTCAGGCTTTGATGAGCCTCATCAGGATGTCAATTACAGTGAATTCAGATGGTGGTTTTGGGTACAAGGGCATAGCAGCTGTAAAGCATGAAACCACCATGTCAACCACCAAAGAATTGTGCCTGGTAGACCTCATTTCTTCTCCCCTTCAGTACTCCAGTTTTGAGGTTGCTGCAATAATCATTATTTCTAATTGTGGCCTTTCATCTAGTTTTCAGTTATATCTAATTGCTTTCTAACTTTAACCCTTAACAGAGAAGGATGCTAGACTGCAATCACATGCATACTTTAGATGGTATGAGTATGTGACTACAGAGACACATACAAAGAGTTATCCTTTTTAATACAATGCTACATCAAAACCTTTACTGCAGCCACTATGAATTATGTCTGCTCTGTAACCTTTTTTTCACCTGGTCTATAATTATAGTACCTTAAGAAATTCTATTGGATTCTTCTGTCATGATCTATGTTTAGGCTTGGCAGGATTCAATTTTCAATTTCAATTTTCAGCAATAACATTTTATTATCCGCACTCCTTATTTATAGTTCCTTAATTTTTATTTACAGCCATGCAAATACTTTTCAACCTGTGTCCAGGAAAGGGGTTCCTTTTATTATCAACTGAAAAAAACCCACCCTTCTCCTTCTGTGCTGCTGAAGTGACTTCCGTGGGATGTCTGCTAACTCATATACCAATGAATATACAGGATGGAGATGAGAGCGCTTATGAAACTGAAAGACTCACAAACTACTTCTGATCTCATGTAATTAATTTTGTTGGCATATGCCATAAGTAAAATGCAGACTAGTAAATAAATAAAGTCGGAAAAGCTAGAATACTAATGCTAAAATTAGAAAAGAGATTGTGTATGCAGAAACGATGTATTAAGAAGACTCTGGGTCAGACAAATCTGAATTTAGAGAGACAGTTGTTGAGAATGTATCATAAGATAAATTAAGAAAACTGCATATGGGCTATGTTGAAGTGTTAACAGTAAGATCATTAATAAACTAGTGTGCATTCTAAAATCAAAGCCTATTTTGAATTAGAGGAAACAGACAACTGATTAGCCCTTAGGAGTACAAGGAAGGGGTTAATATAATCAGTGTCACAGCCAAAGCATTGTTGTCAGCCAGGAGAACAGCAATCAGGAAGAGAAGTGTGTTTTATTCCAAAGAGTTCAATAGATCTAAGCCTTGATCTTTCCAGGCAATCTTTGTGGGCACAGACTTTTCTGCTTACACACAGGGGGAAGCCTCATGGGCACATGGATTTGTGCATGTGAAGAAGCTGGCTTCTCCTTATTACAGGAGATAGGCGAGTCATTTCACCTCTGCCTGCCTCAGTTTTTGCAGCTCTAAGAGGAGGGGGTGATTATGCTTTTCCCACCTTTATAAAGCACAATGAATTCTCTTAAAATGTCTTGCTATGTAAATATGAAGTGGTAATTGTAACCTGTGTTCAGGCTCTGCAGTGGCTGTGATGCACCCCTAGTACCACAACCCTTACCCAACTCCAGCTCTAGGGTGCACTCTCCTTCTTACTCACCTGCCACACCTTGGTGTAATTGTTTGATTGGAAAGGAGGCTGCCTAATGGGTTCTAGAGCAAGCCCCAATTTCTCTAGATGCCAGCTAGCTCTTCCAAGCTCCTGCTGATCTCCACCCTGCCCCTGTTAGGTGGGCCCTGATAGCCCATCAGTTCCCTTCCCCGGGGCATTTGTTTGCCTTAAGGGCTAATCACAGCCTTTGACCTCCCTTACAGTCATGCCCATTCCTTACAGCTGTTACTAGTTAATAGGGATCTGGGTTTTCCCTCTGCTGTGGAAAAACATGGATTTTCCTCTTTAAAGGGGAAAACTATGGGTTTCTCCTTACATGCTGGCAGCATTCCAGCCTGCAAGGAGATGCCTGGGGAGACTGGAGGCAGGGGGTGCATCTGCACATGCATGTTAGAAATATTATTAAAAATGTATAATGAATAGAGTGTTGTTAGAACTGCACAGTTTGTATCTCGTACCTGATAAAAAGAAACACCACCAAGGACATCCCTCCCCTCTTGGCTAATTTACTATCTCTTTCCTA
>NW_017728886.1:112433330-112435377 GCF_001723895.1 Crocodylus porosus
GTAATTAGCTAATGTATATATGCCTATCCGCCCCGCATACTTAAGTAGTTAATTATAATGCACATGCGACGGATGACGTGACGTCATTTCATGTATGTTTGTATGAACCGTAAATGAGTTGTAAGAGTTCCTGTTTCTGCACACGTGCCCAGGAGAAGAAGATAAAAGCCAGCTAAGAGTTTTCCTCGGGGGTGGAGTGGTCTTTTGTCTTCACTCCAACCCTATTTGCAAATATACCTTTTGTGTTGCTAAATAATGTGTGCCTGAGGAATTATTATTCGCGAGCCTCCAAAAGAAACGAACCGCAGTTTTCGCATCATACACATGCACTTGGCTGGCATACAGCCAGGCAAGGTGGCTTGGGGACTGTTTGGGGGATAGGAGGGTGTGGGGCATGTGTATGTGCAGCAGTGGTGTGTGGAGGCAAGAGGGGCAGGTGGCTGCCAGTGCTGGGGGAAGGTGTCTGGGCACGGGGGTTGCAGCAGGGCAGGGGTCTGAGGCAGCACTCAGTGCTGCCAGTGAGTCCAGCTCTGTGCTGTTGCAAGCAGGGCCTGCCCAGAGGTGCCTGCCCCTCCAGTGTGGGAAGAAGGTAGGGGAAGGGGGAGGGGAGGTTCTCTGTGAGAGGCTGGGATCGGCATGGCCCAGCCAGCAACACCAAGGCTGGTGCATATGCTCTCAGGGGCAGGGCAACTGGGAGATGCTGCATGGGAGAGTGGGGGTGTGGACAGGCCACTGGTGCAGCACAGCAGCCTCAGCCTGGGGCACAGGTCCCACAACCTCCTCCTCCTTCCATCCTGCACTGGGCTGGATTCATTCTACAACTGCCTAGATGAGCGACAGTCACTGCAGCCTTTGTGCTCTGGCTTGGCTGGGATAGGGCCTAGAGCCCCTCACCCTCCTTCTGCTGCTCACAGTGTGGACCAGTCAGAGCTGCACTTAGCTTCATGCTGATGCTGTGGAGCATGGCGCTGGTTGTCACAGGCTAGCTGGGCGCTGTAAGTACATCAATTTAGCCACTAGGCTGTTTGGTTCGGGATCGAGGAGGCAGAGTTGGGAGTAAAGCAATGGCAAGTTTATTATAACACACACACACATACACACACACACACAACAGTTAACAGAAAGATAAATGCGATAAGCAGGTAATACAGTATTAAAGAGCTAATAGTAAATAATAACAACAGATAATAACAACAGATAAATAGATCAATTTGTTGCAGGCCAGCTGAGCTCTGCGAGGGTATCAGCCACTGGCTGCTGAAAACAACAAATAGACAGACATGGGTTGGCAACTTACTGGTAGTCCCTCCATGCCAGGTGATTCCAGTGAAGTCAGGCATCCCCGATTGACAGTCTGAGGGATTACCAGGGAAGTTCCCTTGATCAGGATCCAATCCTCACTCACACTGGGAGTCCAGAGTCTGGGCTTGGAACAGCAATCACTGTCCTGTTCCCTCCTTCTTACTGGTCACCTGATGCACACACTTTTTATACTTAGTCTTATGCTAATCCATTGGCTTCAGAGCTACTCACAGTGTTGTTTTATAGCTATTACCCTATGGAATTAAAAGGTAGGTGTTAAAAACGATTATAAAAGGTTACTACCCAGACTTGGGTTTATCCAATAAGCAAATTGCAACACAGCATTTTCAGGTTTGAAATTAACATTACTCCACCTAAATCCAGCTCTTTTAGAAATCTCTGACTATGCTTTTTTTGAGATGTGCTTTCCTGGAATGTGCTGGGTAGGCCAGGCAGTTGAATCTAGTTTTTATTATCATCAAGGCTAAATTCTGAGCAAAAAAGAACTGTTAGTCAGCTAATTTCACAGCTATAGCTTTCTCTTTGAGGCCTAGTCAGTTCCACAAACAATTACAAGTTACCCCGTTCTCATTAAGAAACTGGGGGACTGTGGTGTCGACGCCCACACAGTCAAATGGGTCGCCAACTGGCTGGAGGACCGCACCCAGAGGGTGGTAGTGGATGGGTCCTTCTCAACCTGGAAGGACGTGGGCAGTGGGGTTCTGCAGGGCTCGGTCCTCAGGCC
>NW_017728886.1:112435793-112441821 GCF_001723895.1 Crocodylus porosus
CGGGGGCAGAGGGTGGTCTTTTGTCTTCACTCTGACCCTATTTGCAAATATATACCTTTTGGAGTGTGTCTGTGACTGAGAGTTCTTCGCCTCCCGAGAAACGAACCATAGCAATTTCTGCAACAAACTGGTGAATGAATGGGGATGGGGGAGTTCTGATGTTTCAAAACCACCATATTTAGAAACAAAACCCCCATATTTAGAAACAAAACCCCCCATATTTAGAATTTATTATAATGACTGAGGCACTGGTAGGATTCCAGATTGCTTTATAATTTTGAGAAGTTGGGATTTTGTAGCAGAGATTTTGCAATTTTTAAACAGAAAACCAGAATCCCTGCTAATTAATGGCTTTGGTGGGAACATTGCCCCAGCTCAACAGTAGGTCACCTCAGCCTCTATCCTCTTGTCAGGGCCTCAGCCTTCCTGGCCTCAGCCCCTTTTCTCTTGCTGGTTCCCTCAGTTTAGGCCCACTGAGCCTGACCCAGGCAGGGGTGTTCAGGCAGTGGATTGTGGCTCTGCCCCGGCTCCAGCCCATGCTGTCACCACTGCAAAATCCTGGCCTCAGCCCCAGATCAGCTCCTCACCCAGCCACATGGCCTGCCAGTGCTGCTTGGGCTGGTCTCCATGGTGCTGTCACAGCCCCGCCACTCCTGGGATCTCCATGGAAACCAGTGGGAGCAACATGGGCAGGGGCTGCTGAGAAGTGGAGTCTGTTGCTGGCCCAATCTGGCCCGTGGGCTTGACTTTCCCCACCCCTGCTCTAGCCTATGGTGCTACTGCAGCACAGCTAGTACTGTGGTAAGTGCTTGCACTAGATAAATCCCTGAGTACCTGTTCCCTGGCAGCTCATAATGAGGAGCTTTCCCCACTTGAGTTTCTCTCTGCTGCTCTTCTACCCTTAAAGTAACAGGAGCCTTTGGCTCTCTGTTACACTAGTGTTGTTACATTACTTGTCGCTAAGAAACTGAGCAAACCCTGGTAAACAAATTTAGTTCCCAACTTTGCACCTCCACCAATTACAGGGAAGACAAAATGTGTACTCTGAGACGTGCTTACTTTCAGCTGGTTGCAGATTAAACTAAAGTAGCAGGTTACTTTCTGTAAAAGCCATGCAGATTATTGGTTCACAGCTGCAAAATAAAGGGATTGGAGATGTGTGCTCCCGAGTTGACACTAGTAGGTTTTGCTAACTTATTTGGCACAGCAGATCAAAAACCCAAGGCCATAACTATTTTATTTTGCCATCCTAATGATCCTAAGTGTTTTGAGGAAATTGCCACTAAGCAGTTTTTGTGGAGAACGGCTTAAAGAATTATGGATAGGAAGAAAATAATAGATATTAATGAGCATTTTCTGCTGCAAGATGATCTATCATGAGAGAATTTGCAAGTCCTAATGTGCACTAAATTTGAAAAGTATAACTTTAATTCCATCCTGGAGAGTACTTAAATCTTAAAGGAAATTACTGGCTTACTAAGTAAGGAATCTAAAGTACAACTGTCAGCAGGCAAACCTCCTCTACCTCCCCACACAAAATTAACCAAATCCATTAATCGAGAAGATTTTATTCAATACTCTTATGCCAGGAACTGTTTCCAAATTAAGATGAGGGGGGAAAAACATTAAACAAACCATAAAAACTCTGCTTAGTAAATAAAAAGGAAGTTAGGCCAGCTTAGTCTGATTTATACAGGGGACTCAGCAAAACAGCAGGAACAAAACGGTTGAATGTTCTATGATTATTTTCGGAGAACAGCAGTATACACATATTAGAGCCAAGCACTAACTCTCCAATACATAAGGCAGAGAACCCATTTCTGGTTAGAGGTCAACTGTTGCAAAATTCATGCTTTTACTTTGGTTGCCCTGAAATTTGGTCTCATTCATGAGGGTGCTGGATAAACTTTATATTCCCAAATTGAGTGTCCTGAGATATAACCATTCCCCAAAGCTTTCCCCCTTCTGTTTAAGGGCATAATTCTACCAATTTCTTCTAAACACACATAGGAATCAAGCCATCTCTCTTCTTGATCATACCCCACGTAGTCTCAGGGTATGTCTACACTGGTACAACACGGCCCCTGGAAGATAAGATCCAACCCATCAGCTCCCACTCTGCACAGTGTGACCCTGGAACTGAAGCACTGGAACACATTGGGAGCAACCCCTACTGCTGCCCTTGGGGTCACCGTCTCTTGAGAGCCAAAGAACTAGAACTGGAGGCACCTTGGAGGGTCCTCATGCTTCTATTCCTGAGTTTGAAGTGAGTGGATAGGGCTTCTTTAGTGGCATCAACTTTGAGAATGTCTACACTGGCTGTATGCCAAACCATCAGCATTTACCCCATCTGGGGCATGGTTCTCCTTGAAGAAGAAAGATTAGAAATGGTGAGCGCACAAGACCTTGGCTTTCTAGATAGGGATGTGCATCACACTAAGAAGCCAAAGGGAAGATGCTGGGCCAGAGTAACAGAACAACCAGACCAGGGGCAGGCAATTATTTTGGGCAGAGGGCTGCTTACTGAGTTTTAGCAAGCCATTGAGGGCCACATGACAGGAAGCCAGGGGCAGCTAAATATTAATTTTCTAAATTTTTAGGGGCCCCGCTGGTCAGATAGAGTGGCTTGGCGAGCTGCATCCGACCTGTGGGCCACATTTTGCCCACCCCTGACCTAGACGATCAATTTTTTCATGTGCTGGCTGGCTCATGGGCTGAGGCAGTCATTGAACCTGGCCAGTGCACAGCCAGAGTGAATCTGACAGTTCAAAGAGCTCTGAAGGTAAAAGAGAAAGCAAGCTTCTTGCTGCAATCTGTCCCTATCAAAGGATTTTGTATTCTGGGGAAATGTAAGCTGAGTACATAAGAAAATAAATTGCCTATGGAAATATTTGCAGGGAGGATTGAAGGAGAAAGGCTTCAAAAGGGTGGTTGGTAAGGACTGCAAAATGGGCTGAGGGGGATTTGGTCTTAGGGAGAGCAGGAGGTGAGACACTGAGAGGGATGAAGGGCAAGTAGAGGCACCTGTCAGCTCCTCTGCCTCACATGAGTAACAGGGGAATAGCTGGGAAAGTGCTGGCCCCAGAACCTGGGGTCTTTACACTTGAGAGATGCTTGAATGGCTCCACAGGACACTGCAGGACTGCTAAGGTAGCCTCTTCAGGACAGCTACAGTAGAAGAGAAAAGACCATTCTTGACCTAGTCCTAAGGAGTGCACAGTATCTGGTGCAAAGGGTAAGCGTTACTGAGCTGCTCTGCAATGCTGCAATTAGGTTTGACATCCATGTAGGAGAGGAAACCAGAAGAAAATCTGCCACAGTTACCTTTAACTTTAAAAAGGGAGACTAGGCCAAAATGGGGAGGGTAGTTAGAAGTTAAAAGGGGCTCCTAAGGAGGCGAAGAACTTGCAAGCAGTATGGGAGCAGCTTAAGAGTGCCATATTGGAGGCACAGAACAAATTCATGCTGCAAATCAGAAAAAATGGAAAGCAGACCCAAAGAAAGCCAGCATAGCTTAATGGCAGAGTTGCAGAGGCAATAAGCAGAAAAAAGGCTTCTTTCAAAAAGTGGAAGTCAAATCATAATTAGGAAAATAAAAAAGAGCAAAAATTCTGGCAAATCCAATGTAAATCTGCAGTAAGACAAGCTAAGAAAGAATCTGAAGATAAACTTGCTAGAGACATAAAAGGTAATAATCAAAATCTCTTTAAGTACATTAGAAGCTGAAGACATGCCAGTGAGGGAGTCCAGGCTTTGGATGTAAAAGGGGTGCTAAAGGATGATAGGGCTATTGCCAAGAAACTAAGTGCATTCTTTGCATCTATCTTCACTATGAAAGATGTGTGGCGGGCTCGCCGCTTTTGCCTGGCATGCTGGGCTTGGAAGAGGAATGTTTCCACCAATCAGGCAATGGTTGAGAGGGTTTTTTCCCACCCCTACTCAGGGGTGGGGGGCGCAAGAAGCCCCAGACTCGACTGAAGACTGCACGTTGCAGGTCTGACAGGTTCTGGGGGCAGGGCCTCCAGAGACAATAAAAGGACAGCATGCTCAGCATGCTGGGGAGATGCATCGAGGGACACAAGAAGAGCGGGGTGCAGAAGAGCTGGGGAGAGCTACCCAGTGGGCAATTACCCAGAATAACTCCTGAAGATGCTGCTCAGGGATTCAAGCAGTGGGAGGCTCCTGCAGTGCACAATCCAGTGCATAGAGCCTTGGCCCTGGGAGTGGTTCGAGACCACTTGGGCCACCTCGTAGTGCATAGTCTATGGAGCCTTGGACCTCGGAGCTGCTTGAGGCAGTATGGGCCTTGGATCCTGGTGTGAGGCTGGGCAGCCGGAGCTGGCAGCATGGCTCACCATATCTAAAAGAGCCCTCGGTGCCCAGAGCGGGGCCCGAGGAAGCCCCAGCATAAAGTGGAATGGCCGGAGCCAGCAACAGTAGAGCTTGGAATAAGCCAATGTAGCCCTTGGTACCCAGGGGGGTTCACAGGGCTGTGGGGAGACAAAACCCCCAGTGTAAGGCCGGATAGCCAGAGCTGGCAGCACAGCTTGGCCTGAGTGCCCAAAGCAGGGCACCTGGCCATGAGAGGAGCTGGAGGCGCTGCTGGGGAGAGGCCATGGGAGTGGACATCCAGGGGACGAGCTCTGACTGCTCTGGAGAGCGGGAACAGGAGTTGCTGGGGAGCAGGTCCCATAGGGGAGGGGCCCTTGGAGGGGCCCCTGCGGGAGCTAGATATACAGGGTCCTGGGTTGTGGGACAGGTGCCCGGTGCTGTCAGAGGGAGTGGGGATTCTGGAGCCTTTCTTCTCCTCTACTGGGAGGCGAGCCCAAGCCCAGACTCAAAAGGAGAGGGGCTCCATGGGACACCCCATGGGCTATTGAATGCACCTCATATTTTGGGTTTGGTATAAGGCTGATGCTAATATAACCATGGGTATTCTTTAAGATGTTCATATTGAGTTACCTGGTGGTTGTCTGTATATGCTTACCAAAATGGTACCTTGACTTACTTGTGTTTATTTGCTTTGTTGTCTGTATGTGCCTACTGTATTGTTACCTGACTTACCTGTGTTTACCTGCTGGGGTGCCTGTATATGTTTGTTGAAGTGATACCTTGACCTACCTGTGTTGACCTATTCCTGAATATTGATACTAATCTGTACTGGGGGTTAATCGCTGCCCACATTGCAAGTAATCCATTTTGAGTTCCCAGTTACCCGTGCACTGTTTTGCATGTTCCTGGGGGTAGTACAAATTTCCTGACTGAGCACTACTGACTGCAATATCACATGTAAAGCATATTGTAAAAATCTTATATCAGTTTAGGGGTTGGTAATTATATTTATTCTGTATATCAACACATTTGTATATAGTTAAGGACTGTGTCCTGGCCTGGCTCTATACAGAAAACAGGTAACAGCTCCCCAGTGACAAGGTCCCTCTCACAGCACTCTTGCCTGTGCGGTGAGAGGGACCACCTCATCCCTTCCATTTGCAGACAGGGCACGCCCTTGGGTGTACCCGGGCTACAGATGTTAGCGAATTTCCATCACCAAATTTACTCCTCTCTAGGGACAAGTCAGTGGAGCTGACCCATATTGAGGTTTCAGTAGATGAGGTCATAGAAGAAACTGATAAACTAAGCAGTAACAAATCACCAGGACCTGACAACATTCACCCTATGGCCCTGAAGGAGTTCAGGTAAGAAACCAATGAGCTCTTAACTAGATTATGCAACATAACACTAAAAACAGCCTTGGTACCAGAGGACTGAAGGACTGCCAATGTAACTCCCACATTTAAAAAAGGCCTAGAACGGATGCAAGGCCAGTGAACCTAACTTTTATTCCTGAAAAACTGGTAGAAATAATAGTAATAAAAAAATTGTTCATCACATGGATGAACATGACTTGCTGGGGAGGAATCAACATGACTGTCAAAAGGAAATCATGCCTCACCAACCTCCTAGAGTTCTTTTAAAAGTATCAATAAGAAGGTGGATTGGGGCAATTCAGTTGACATAGTATATC
>NW_017728886.1:112443391-112444657 GCF_001723895.1 Crocodylus porosus
TAGACCACAGTGTGAACATGAGCCGGCAGTGTGATGCTGTAGCCAGCAGGGCAAATTATACTCTGGCATGAATCAATCAATGCATATCCAGGAAAACCAAGGAGATGATTCTCCCGCTCTACTCAGCATTGATGAGACCATAGATGGAGTACTGGGTCCAGTTCTGAGTGCTGCACTTCAACAAGGACATGAAAAAGCTTGAGAGAGTCAGAGAAGGGTCACCCGTATGTTCAGAAACGTGCATGGCAAATCATATGAGGTAAGGCTGACGGACCTGGGACTCTTCAGCCTGAAGAAGAGAAGGCTGAGAGGGGACTTGGTAACAGCTGACAGCTACATCAGAGGCGTACATCAAGGGCTCACGGGGCACCTTTGGGGAAAACCAGGAGCAATGGAAGACAGTTTCATGCTCAACATTAGGAAAAACTTCTTCACAGCCAGAGTGTCTAGACTGCAGAATAAGCTCCCCCTAGAGGTGGTGCAATCACCTACCCTGAAGATCTTCAAGAGGAGACTGAACAGTCACCTAGCTGTGGTCACTTCACCCCAGTTGTCTTTTCTGCTTGGTGCAGGGAGCTAGACCCGCTGATCTTCCGAGGTCCCTTCCAGCCTTACAATCTATGAATCTATGAAAGTGATTCACATGAGCAAAAATAACCAAACTAAACGTTCACTATGATGGGCTCTACATTACCTGTTACCACACAGGAAAGATAGCTGGTAGTCACTACAGACATTCAGTAAGAATATCAGATCAGTGCTCAGCAGCTGTCAAAAAGTCAAACAAAATGTTAGGGATTAAACAGAACAGAAAGTGTGTAATTATGCTCCTTTATAAATCCATGGTGTGCCCACACCTTGAATACTGTGCCCAGTTTTGGTCCCCACACCTCAAAAAAGACATAGAAGAACTAGAGAAGGTGCAGAGAAGAGCAACAAGGATAATTAGTGTTATGAAGGGTCTTCCACATGAGGAGAAACTAAAGAGGCTGGACCTATTCAGTTTAGAAAATAGGTGCTCGAGGGGGGTATAATAAGGCTTACAAAAAAACTAAATGATGAAGAGAATGTAAATAGGGGTTTATTATTTACTCTCTCACAGTACAAAAACTAGGGGATCAAAAAACGAAACTAATAGTAGTAAGTTTAAACTTAACAAAAGGAAGTTATTTTTCACACAGTGTGTAATTAAAGTGTGGAACTCATTGCCACCTGATGTTGTGGAAGCTGACAGTTTAGTCTGATTCAAAGAGGGACTGGAGAAAT
>NW_017728886.1:112445492-112452118 GCF_001723895.1 Crocodylus porosus
TGTTTAGGATACACATAAACTCTTCACTTTTATCTGGCTAGCATCACAGTTACAGACCTATAATAACAGCTTTCAGAATAGTCACCGATTCCTATAAATAGTACTCCTCTTCCTGTTACCCACCCCCATAAACAAACAAGGAAATTCAATGGAAATTTTTTATTATTATTGTTGTTGTTGTTAAGGTCACCCAGTGGTACTTTGTTTGCTTCCAGAATACTAAGTTCAGTGAAACCTTGTGTTTTAAAAACCAAGAAATGAAAAGTTAGAGAGGGCAGAGTTCAGGTAATGGAGGAGGGTACATCTTGAACAATGCCTCAAAGCACATGTACATTCACTCTGCCTTTGGAGTGTACTGAAAATACACTCTGAATACCTGTCCTGTAGTCAAGTCAAACACATCACCTACTCTACAAAAGGAGCACAATCCCTTCACCCTGGTACACACAGATTCACAGAAGTTTAGGTTGGAAAGGACCTTGTGAGATCATTGGGTCCAGATCCCCTGCTCTAGGCCGGAAAGACTGCTGGTATCAAATACCAGTCCATCTAACACTGTACTTAGGCATCAGTAAACCCACATAAAACTTCTGTCTCCTACCTGCCTACAGACAGTCCCTACACTCCTACCCCCAGTACCGTCCCATTGATGCAAGTTAGACCATACAGCATGGACATGAGGTGTATCACAGTGGCAGCTCTGCCAATCTATTCCAACTATTCTTTCACATGTTTGATACAACCACACCTATCACAGCAGAAGCAGCTGGAGTGCTTGCAAATAATTCCCATCAGCTAGTGTCTGCTTCTAGGTATGTAGCTTAATTTGGGTTTTGAGTTGTTGGGTTCACCTTTGAGCCGTCCTTTTATGGTGGCCATGTTTCATTTGCCTGATCTTACTTTCTGCCCACAGTGCTTCCTTTCCCCCTGCTATTTCTGATTCCCTGCCCTTCAGCTCCCTTTCTATCTCCTCCTCGCTTACTCCCACAATACCCTTTTCACAGTGAGGGATTCCCCTCCCTATTATTTCCTCCCTGGCCAGACCACTACTTCTAAAACAAAAACAAAAAAATCGGAAGCTGGAAGGAGTGAAACAAGAAGACCTGACTGAGCTAGGCATGCCTTCAAATGACAGCTATCACTCATGTAAGTGTGTTTCTATCCTATTGTGTGTGGAACTGGAAAACAATAGTTTGGGAAATAGGGTTTACAGGCCTGGAAATGGCAATGAAGACCTGGCATATGGCAAGTAGGATGCTGAGAGGTTGACCAAAGGCCACAGAACAAAGAGGTTGATTTTCAGAGATGTTAGCAAGGCACCTTTTTTCCTTTTTATTTGTAGCAAGGCTCAACATGTCTTATCTAGTTTAATTTAAGAGAAGAGGGGTAGTTAGCTTGAAGTCAGGCAGAAAGTAGGGCAGGGTGGCACCTTAGAGATTAACCTGTTCGAAGAGGTATGCACTTTCATAAGCAACAGCCAACTCCAGATATCAGACCCAAGTCCATTCATAACATCTGATGAATCAGGCTGTTGTTTACAAAAGATTATGCCTCTCTGAAAGAGTTAGTCTTTAAAGTGCTACCCTGGTGTGCCTTTTAATTTAAGCATGGTTTAAGTCTAGCTATGTTACTCAAAGTATTTTTTTTTCTGGCTTTATATTCTCTCTGCTTTTAATAAGCCTTGCTTTTCCTAACATTACAGGTGTACCCACTTCTACAAGTTTCCATAGAAAAGACCCCCCCCAGAGTCTTTAAGAAGAGAGACTGAAGGATAGCAAAGTTTTGGAACCCATACCTGTCCCCTTCGTGCTCCTCAGCCAAGGGTTGTTTTGTCCTTAGACAGTAGCAGGCAAACACAAGATGAGAAAGCACCAGACCCAAGACACAAGTGTTAGTGGGTATGTAATGCCTGTGACCTCAGTCTTGTCATCCCTGTCCCAGTCCCTTGCTTAGGAAAAAAAACGTTTATAATGGATGTAATAGTGGAGCTAGCTCAGCCCTTTGCACAAGACATATACCCCAGAAGTATGTTCTACACCAAAGAATACCAGCTGTGGCTAATGTATTTTTCCTCCTCAAGCTTTTGCAAAGGGCTGTCCTCCAGCTAACTATAGTTTGACCCAGCAAATCCTGGTCCCATCTGATTTCTGCAGCACTGCTCAGTCTCTCTGTACAGCTGCTCACCCTCTGCAAGCTTCCATCTTCTGTCCATGGTGCAGAAAATTTTAGTTAAAAAAACAAACTTGTAGCAAGCTGCAGCCTTGCTAAGACATCTCCAGGTCGGTGTAGCAACATAACTGCTGAGGACTTCTCTCTCACCACCCTTAGAGGATGCTGTAACTGCAGCTCTCTCACTTCCCTCTTTCCCCCCTCATTAGCAGTATTAATTGTTGCCCCTCTAGTTCTGCACGATGATTGGTGCAAAACTGATGGCTCCTTTCCTGCCAGCGGCTCTTCAAAATCATGCTTATAAAGCCTGTCTAACCCTGCAACCATTTACATGGCTACATGCTGTCTCAGCACTGATCATCCCTGCTTCTGTGTGGGGATACCTTAGCCCATATTCTAGAGTTGAAACAAGAAAATTGGTCACCAGTCAGTGGAGCTATTCCCATTTGTTCAGTTGCCCTTCTCCCCCTCTCCTCCGGCATACATCTGCTTAAGCAGATGTTGCACCTAGGTGTTTTGATCATGGCAATGATAGGGAGCCACTCATCTAGTTTCCTCCTGCCTCCTTACTTCCAAGCACACACAACCAACATAGGTAGATCAAGCTGAGGGCCACTTTTGATACAAAAATGTTGTTTCACACATTAATGTGCTACTTCGCATTCCAATACCCATGTTCACATGAATTAAAATTTCTTCCAAAGTCTTGTTGTCCACATCACAAAATAACCATAATTATCACTTAACTGGACCCATTCCTGGAAGTTTCAGTAGAAAGAGGACGAAAATAGAATGGTCTTGGAGATAAAAATACCCTCTTGCTCCTAGCAGTGCTTCTGATAGGTAAGAGCCCGCACTTAGCAGCCCATCCTGCTGCTTTCACCATTGTGTTTTGCCCACAGCACTGTGATGAACACTCCTTCTAATCTAGTATTAAATTGTCCAAAGTGGATGAGGGGTGGCAGGAAGGTCATTTTAATCTACAAACATGTTATATGAAATGATTGGTAAAAGAAAGCCCAGATGGAAAACAAAGGAATGATGTAAAATGGGATTATTTAACCTGAAAGAAGAAAGGATTTAAGACTTTCTGTCCCCCCAAATCCCCAAGCTCCTGTTACCAGATTTTTATAACAAAACTGAACTCTTTTTTAATGCTTTGAGAGGATGTGTCTGTATATGAACCGCTGGATTCCTGTCTTTGTGTTAAGGGCACAACATGTTACCACCACTGGATTTTTGAAGGCCACTAGGCATGCTGCTTGGCAAGGTGGGGGTCTCTGAGCATGGCAGGTAGTTCAGAATATCATCACAACCAACATGGTTCAGGGTTCTGGGATTCACCATAACATGATGGGACTTTTTTTTTCCTAATTATGAAATGTGGTCTGACCCGATCAAGCTGGCTCCCTGGCTGAAAGCTGAGCAGTGCCTGAGAGGTGATTTTGAGGTTGCTATTTCCCTCACCCAGTGTACATTTTCTTCATTCATCTTAGGGTGCAGACAGACATAACACTGAAATTGTTTTAAATGTTGTTTAAACCAAAAGGCGTCCAGATGTACAAGCCAGTTTTGAATGGTTTAAACTTCTTGGATAATCAGGTACTATTTTAAACCAGTTCAGGTTTACCTCCAGACATCAAGCTTTCTGTGACTGGTGTATGTTCAGTCTTCCAGGCATCCCACACTACATTGCTCTAACTCCACTCGCCCCAACCCCTGAATAGGAACTGGCTATTCAGCCAGAACTCTACTGCTCCAACTCATATTGCCTGCACTTGATCCAATCCACACTGTCCCAAGATGATCTGGAGAGAGGGAGGGATGGCTAGGTGAGTAGGGGTTACCCTTGCTTCTGTTTCCAGAGAGGCTGCCCAAAGCCTCCACAGTTTTAAATGGTATCTTCTCCCAAGCAGCTTGTCAGTTCCATTCCTTTGGTGGCAACTGACCAAACTTCACGGCTTGGGGTGGGGGATGGCTAGGTGGGTCGAGGGGGCACACCCCTGATTCTGCTTTCCCAGGGAGCCGCCCAAGGTGTCCACAGCTTTTAAAGAGCACTTTTCCCTGAGTCACTTGTCAGTTTTATTCCATTCCTGGCAACTGATGTGGAGACTAGAGCATTCCTCACAGAGCACCCAGCACCACAGAAACCCGGAAGCAGGGTGCCCCCTCTACCAACCTGGCTATCTCTCCCACCCAGCCTGAATCAGCCTGGCATGCCCCAAAGCCCGGTCATTTTTTTGAGGGAAACTGTTGTTTAAATGCAATGGAGACTTTGTACAGCTCCCAGAATATCCAGCTCCCTGGGAACCCAGAAGCAGGGATCCAAGCACACCCTTAGCCAGTCACCTTAAGGTAGTGCCCAGAGACCTTAGTTAGCTCCCTCAGAGCACCCAGCACCCAGGGAAGGGAAATCAGGGGTCCAGGTATCCCCACAACCAACTGGCTAACCCTTCATTCCCAAATCAGCTTGCGATGCATCAAACCCTAGTACATTGGTAAGAATTTAAATCAGCAGATGAGTGGCTTGGGCGAAAGTGATCTTTAAAAGCCACAAAAAACTTACAGCCCCAAAGCATCCAGTGCTCCAGAACTCAGAAGCAGGGATCTTGGCATGGTTATCTACCTACTTGTAGAGTGAGCATCAGGTTAAGTGCATTTAAGCTACAGAAGGAGGATGACTGCAGTGGATACTGGTCTGACTGGTCAGAGCAGAGAGGCAGGACTAGGGACAGTATGCTAGGCTAAGGGCTTGGGAATCAGTATAGTAGCATAGGAATAGGACAGAACCATGTAAAGGGCCATAGGATCATTATAAGGAAAGCTGGTCTAGGCTAGATGGGAGGTTGAAAGGATTTTCAATGAATAGCAAAGGGTAGCTTAACACTGAGGTGGGGAGCTGGGTGCATGGAGAGCAGACAAGACCATGATGCACATTGCCTTATAATGGCAGTTGTGCCATTGTCAGGATGAACAGGGAGAACAGGAACCCCAGAACCCACCTCAGCCCAGGGATGCAGCTGAAGCCCAATGTTAAGACCCATTCAGAGGCCCCTTTATAGACTCTGGGTCATGTCTATCCTTCTGCATGTGGTCTTCTGGGGCCTGAGAGCACAATGCCTCCTTCACTGCTGACTGTAGCACCTCTGTAACACACTGTGGGACAGCTTTGAGCCTACTTCCTGCACCAATTGTGCCAGTTGTGTCAGCTTCACCTCAGTCCCCAGAAAAATCATGGAGCAGGTCCTCAAAGAATCCATTTCTAAGCACTCGGAGAAGAAGAAGGTGATTAGAAACAGTCACCAAGGATTTTCCAAGGCCTAGTCATGCTTGACCAACCTGATTGCCTTCTATGATGAGATGACTGGCTCTATGGATGCAGGGATAGCAGTGGACATGATATACTATGACTTTAGCAAGGCTGTTGATACTGTCTCCCACAGCATTCTTGCAAGTAAGCTCAGGAAGTATGGGTTGATTGGATGAATAGACTGTAAGGTGGATAGAAAGCTGGCTGGATTGTTGGACTCAGTGGCTAGTAATCAATGGCTCAATATCTAGCTGGCAGCTGGTACCAAGTTGAGTGCCCCAGGGGTCGGTCCTGGGGCTGGTTTTGTTCAATATCTTCACTGACAATCTTGAAGATGGGATGGATTGCACCCTCAGCAAGTTACAAATGACACTAAGCGGCGGGGGTGGGGAGTGGGTTGTAGTAGATATACTGGAGAGTAGGGCTAGGATTCAGAGTGACCTAAACAAATTGGAGGATAGGGCCAAAAGAAATCTCATGAGGTTCAACAAGGACAAGTACAAAGTTCTGCACTTAGGACAGAATAATCCCATGCACTGCTAAAGCCTAAAGATTTACTGGCTAAGTAGTAGCTCTGAAGAAAAGGACCTGGGGGTTACAGTGGACAATAAGATAGATATGAGTCAGCAGTGTACACTTGCTGCCAAGAAGGCTAATTGCATACTGGGCTGCATTAGTAGAAGCATTGCCAGCAGAATGAGGGAAGTAATTATTCCGCTCTATTCTACACTGGTGAGGCCACATCTGGAGTACTGTGTCCAGTTTTGGATCCCCCACTATAGAAAGGATGTGGACAAGTTGGAGAGAGTCCAGTGGAGAGCAATGAAAGTGGTTTTGGAGCTGGGGCACATGACTTTTGAGGAGAGGCTAAGGGAACTGGGTGTATTTAGTTTGGAGAAAAGAAGACCAGGAGGGGATTTCATAGAAATTTCATAGACATTAGGGCTGGAAGGGACCTCAGAAAATATTCGAGTCCAGCCCCCTGCCTCAGGGCCAGGAAGTCAGCAGGGATCATAAGATCCCAGCAAGATAAACATCCAAATGTCTCTTGAAGGCATTCAAAGTAGGTGCTTGAACCACCTCTGGCAGCAGTCTATTCCAGACCTTGGGGGCTCGGACAGTAAAAAAGTTCTTCCTTATGTCCAGC
>NW_017728886.1:112452478-112470737 GCF_001723895.1 Crocodylus porosus
AAGTAGCAGCAGGTTAGCAGCAGAGTAACTACCTGCATGGTGGTTCCAAAGATAATGGAGCTAGACTGTTCTCAGTGATAGATGACAGTACAAGGAGTGATAGTTTTAAGTTACAGCAAGGGAGGTTTAAGTTGCTGCAACTATTAGAAACTATATTAGGAAAGTCTTTCTCAGTAGGAGGGTGGTGAATCATTGCAACAGGTTACCTAGAGAGGTGGTGGATACTCCATCTTTGGAAGTTTTTAAGGCCCAGCTTGACGAAGCCTTGGCTGTAATGATCTAGTTGGACATGGTCCTGTTTGAGCAGGGGGTTGGACTAGATGACTTCCTGAGGTACTTTCCAACCCTAATTTTCTGTAATTCTATATCTATCCTAGACCAGACCTACATGGCACAACAGTATGGCTCTGGGGTCATTCCAGCAGGTTGCAGGCAGGAGATAGCAACTATAGGTTTCAGCTAATCATCAGTATCCCTGTTCTTGCCCAATTTCTGGGTGCCTTCCTCTGGCACCAGCACACATCTACTTTTCCCAACATCCCAGTGCCCACAGATAGACCATGATGCCAAAAGTTGCAACATCTCCTGAGTCTCTGGAAGTGGAAGAATGAGACTATCATAATATGAGACTATCAGAAAGCCCGCCCATCTCTTCATAAACAGGCCCCCCTCTGGACACAGCAGTGTATAGTAACATTGATCTTAGATTAATCAAAGTCATCAGGAAATTCCCAGGGATTCTGTGGGTGGTCCCACTTTGCTATCCTCAGGCAGGTCGGCTGTGGAGATTTATGAGATGCCTGGCTGTTGGTAAGAGGCTTTCAACATGGTGTATCTTCTCTTCAGGTTCTCCCAGAGCCCTGTGCCTCACAGATCCATGACCTCTTTGCCTCTCTCCATCCAAGCTGTTACATGTGCTGCGGAGTGAAGTGCTCTATGGATTATCTTTCAAGATGCCGGGTCCTCATGAGCCCTTTTCTTCTCTGGTTCAAAGGAGACCATGAACATCCCCTATGGCCTTGGCCCCTCACACCTGATGGACAATCTCATTCAAAAGTACAGCTCCAACCTGAGTGATCACAGGCTCACTAGGGTTTTCATGGAGAGAGCTGTGGGTATTCCGAAAATGCAACAGTGACTTTACACATGTGGTGGCACATTACATTACAGCCCAGTGAAGGCCAATATGGTGTTCATGCCTTGCTGCATACTGTTCAACATGGCATCCCTTTTACCTGAATGTCTAGACAGCAGGACTATGGAAAACAAGAAGGGGAAGGTGGTCAAGGCAGACAAAAGGATGTGGGTAAAATAGCCCTCAGTCATTGAAGTCTCTTGTTATAGCCCTTGTGACCAGTAAATGTTGTACCACTTCTAAGACATCAAAAGCAAGTGCCCAGGCAGCAAAAAGAGGATGCTCAAGGGAGGAGAGTCCAGCAGATTGCTCATGTGGTCATTGACCTTGAGGTAAGCTACTTCCTGCCATGAGCAAGATATGATACAGGCAACCAAAAAGTAGATCATGGAGAAACTTTACCGAGCTAATACTTACTGCGTCAGCACTGCTCTGCACTATAAGAAAACTGCATCTGCCTGCATAACCCCCTTGCATCTTCCCTCCAGACAGTTCCTGTTATGGAACTCACATGGGAAAGTTCCCTTTTTGACCAAGGGTCACAGGATATATGGGTTACAGCATGCCTTGTTGAGCTTGTTGAGGTACTGTGGGTAGAGAGAGGAAGCCTTTCGCTTCCAGCTTGTCCAGCTGGTGTTAGGCTCCCCGAGGGAGACTCCCAAAGCATGGTTTTGGGCCTGGCACAGTGGTGTGGGTGGCTCTGCACAGTAGTGCCCCCTACTGTGCTGCCACATTAACCGTGATTGCTGGTGACAAGGTTAATGTTGGGCAGTACCTAGAGGTTTGAGCCCTGAGAGGTGCCGAGAGGCTTCTGCTCTATTGTGGTCCTGCATCTCTGGCACTTCCGTGTTGGTAATGCTTTCAGAGACCACTGTCAGGTGCTAGGCTTGCTGGTTCTGGAAAGCCATTGGCTCAATTTGTTGATAGTGAATGCCATGTGCCTCCATTGGGCATGCTTTTCCTCAACACAAGATCCTGCAAGTGCTGAACTAAGTCCAGAGGGAGGGTAACACTGTTTCTTTTCTCATGGGCTCAAACCCAGCTGCCCTAACCCTTGAGAATTCATGAGGATACCAGGTTCTTAAGGAGCTCTTGGGCAAAGGTCCGTGGTTGGCAGACAGCCAGGAATAATAGGGTGTCCTTGATGCTGTCAGGGATGTGATTGAGGGGCATTTATGTAAGAATGCCCCTAACTGGGTCTATGTGGCTATAGGGCACTGAGTAAAGCTGCAGGCCCCTTCCCCTGATACTCAGAGCTGTTTTGCTTCAGCTAGTGCTGTCACAACAGTCCCAAATGCCTGCCATGAGTACAGACAGGCCATTTAACCTACCATGATCTTGGGTCATGTCTGAGCATCAATGCCTTGGTTGACACTGTGCTCAGATGGTCTGTCTTCAGCCATTTCATGAGGAGAGTGTTGGAGCCTTGCTAACTGGGGCAAGGACGTGCCTGTTTGCCCTTGAGGGGCACTTCATTATTTCAAGTAGGTGCCCTTTAGTTTTGTGGAAAGACAGTTCCCCTCACATTCTCATGGATGTTCATGAGAGAGAAAGGGAGCATTCTTTGCTGAACCCCCAATGTGCAGGGGTGTCCTGCGAGTATATCATTTGCCTCTGGCAATGCTGCCTTTGTCTCAGGATTGCATAGAGCATGTGCCTGCTTGGTGCTGCTGTGCCATGGAGTGCCCCTGGACTTGCTCGGGGCTTCAAAAAAAAAGAGCTGCATACCTCCTTGGGCAGAACAGAATATCTCTGGCTGCCACAGCACAATCCTGCCTATGGATGAACTGAGAGAGATAGTAGAGATGTGCTTCTGTGGACAAAATAGCCATTATCTTGGCACCTAGCTGGGAGAAGTGCTGTAACTAAGCTGGATACACTTAATAGGGTTTGGGCCTCAGTTTTCACGGGAAATGTGTGTGTGTTTAGCCAATACTTTAATTGCTTGTGTATTGGCACACCTTGAGTAAAACAAAGTTCCTGGCAACTAAAGTACGAACACGTTACCGTTAATTTTTGGTGGTACAATAATAACAGCCTAAAACTGATATATGTCCTAAAAACCTTGTTCAAACCTCACAGCAAGACATGCCCCCCTCCCCCCACCCCCACACTGTAGTCCTCCCAGCTGTCAATTGAGCACTTTCTGCTAGCACTGAATTCTCACATCATTATGCCTATGCAGGTCCTTTGGCTTGTTGCTAATGGGAATTCAGCACCTAAATGAGAGGAAGCTTCTTTTGCCAGAAGTCAGTAGCACAGCTGGGTTAGCTGAGTTATTATTTTTTATGTTTCCAGAGGATAACATTTTCAAAGCTTGAAAGTATATTACTGCTTTTGGCAGTGTTTTGTTTAGAGGTCAGGAACAAGACTCAACTTCCCATCAACAAAAAGAGAAGGCAAGACTGGCATGATCTTCTCTACAGCTTGATTTGTCTGATTTGCCTCCTTTAAATAGTTTTTTTTTACAGGATGAATGGAAAGATCAGTCAGTCCTCAGCCAGTCTCCTAATGAATATGTGCTTCGTTATTTTCATCTGTACTCAGCAGTCTAGAGAATATATAGAAGAGACAGCCCCTGCCTTAAGGAAAGCAGTCTAACTAGAGAGAGAGAAAGTTTTCCTGATGAGTAATGGTCTGACTGGTCACAGGATGGATTTATCACAAAGCAACGCGGGATTTTTGTTTTTATTTTAGCTTTTGGAAATAAGTTTTGCAATACTGAGTGGACTGATGCTGATTGATTCCACAGAACAAGTGCATTCAAGAGGGGTTTTGAAATAAACTGTAAAACATAAGAGGAGGTACAAGCAAAGTGTCTGGGCAAAAAGGCAGATGCAGGTGCAGGAAAGACAAAAGTAGGGTAGAAGGTGCAGGCAGAACTGCTGAAAATCTTATAACTCACCAATAATCCTCCTGCTCCTCCACCCTCCCCTGCCAGACATCATCCTCACATTGAGGAATAGCTGAAGAAGGTAGGTCAGGACCACTGAAACTGGTAAACAAACTTTTTGCACAAAGGGGTGGTGTTCTGTAAAAAATTTTAAAATCCATTGAAAAACCAGAATACTTTTTTGAACTGGAATTTGTTGGTAGTCCAGTTTTGGCTAAAAAAATTAAGATTTTCCACATGGAATAAAAAAAAAATCAGTTTCTCAACTAGCTGTAGTGAAAGTCTGCCCAGGGCAATCTCAGAGGGGACTAGAAACTCGAACTTGAAGGAGAGGGATAGGGTGTATCTACATGTCTCATTATGGTGATCTAGCAATGCGCTGCATCACCATATGGCAGGCTACAGCAATGTAGCGATCTCATATGTCTACACATGATGGCCAGCTACATCGCCATAGTGGCTCACTCCCCGGGTATAGCATGCTGCTACGGCAACATAGCAGCAAAATCTACCCTGTGTCATGTGCACAGCGCAATAGTTGCCTCTACTGCACCGTAGCAACATCATCATATGGCAATGTGTAGATGCACCCATAGAGACTGAAGGAGTTTGTATATGAGAGTGCCGTGACTGGTTAGATCAGAATGGTCTGGTATATTTATTATTTGCCTCCTCCTCTTGCTTCCTTCCTGTTTGTTTCCTTCTCCTATATGTTTTTTCTTTTTGACCAATGACACCCAGTCCTGACTAGAGCCAGGTAAGCAGCCAGTATTAATCAAAGCATCACATTAACAGGCCATATTCCATTTAATACAATGCTCTTGACTTGGAGTTGCACCCAAGTGACTCTGAGTTTAACAAAAAAATAAAGCATCAAATCAAGATGCATTACAAAAATAGAAACTCTATGGTACATATAAGAGCTTTTTACTTTTTTGCTTGTATTTAGGTCTCAGGTTGACTTTAGAAGAAATGTATTGATTTGAAAACATTGAGGCATTTGATACTGTATCCTCTCAATTAAGTTGGAGAGTACTGGCCTAAACCAGGCTACAGTGAGGTGGGTTGGTAACTGGCTCAGAAGCTGATCCCAGCAAGTGGTAATTGATGGGGTGGCCTCATCCTGCAGGGCCGTCTCCAGTGGTGTCGCTCAGGAATCAGTGCTTGGGCTTGTGCTGTTTTAGATCTTTATCAATGACCTGGATGAGGAAGTGGAAAGTGCAATGATTACATCTGCACATGGTACCAAGCTGTGGGGACAAGCAGGCATTTCTGAGGACAGGACGAAGATCCAGGATGACTGTGACAGGTTGGTTGTATGGGCTGAATGCAATCAGATGAGATTCAACAAGGACAACTACCGGGTCCTTCATCTGGGTAGGAAAAACCCTCACCACATCTATACAATGGGTGGTGGTCCACTGGCTGGCACCACATCCAAAAGGGACCTGGGGGTGACAATTGACCAGAGGATGAATATGAGCCACCAGCATGATGAAGTTACCAACAGGGCAAACACAGCTCTGGTGTGCATCAGCCAATGTGCTGCCAATAGATCCAGGGAGGTGCTCCGCCCTCTCTATTCAGTGTTGGTGAGGCCACAGCTGGAGTACTGTATCCAGTTCTGGGAACCGCACTTCATGAAGGATGTGGGCAAGTTCAAAAGGGTGCAGAGAAGGGTCACCTGCATGATCAAGGGCCTGGGGGATAGGCCTTGTGAGAAGAAACTTTGGGATCTGGGTTTGTTCAGTCTGAGTAAAAGAAGGTTGAGGGGTGACTTGATAGCTGCCTACAAATATGTCAAGGCAGAACACCAGGATCTGGGAGAGCAGCTTTTTCAGAAAAGCACCCCCTGAGAGGACAAGGACCAATGGGCACAAGCTAGTCGAGGAAACATTTTGGCTAGACATAAGGAAAAACTTCTTTTCTGTACAGGTAACTAGAATCTGGAGCACATGTCCAGCAGAGATCGTGCAGCCGCTATCCCTGGCAGTGTTCAAGAGGAGGCTGGACAAGCACCTTGTTGAGCTCATTTGAGCCCAATTACCTCCTGTCCATGGCAAGGGACCAGACTTGATGATCTTACAGTCCTTCTTTCTATGGTTCTATGAAAAGCGTATTTTACTTTCAAGGGAATACAGCATATACACCTAGGTGAGCTGTGGCAAACACATACGAGATCAACCCCCCTGCAAATACTATGCTATGTGTACCACATTGAGGTAAACAACATGCAAGTTGCATTATGTATAATGGCAAAAAAGACAAGCCCGCAGTGCATGCAGTGAAAGAACTAAAACAAAGCAACCAGCCAAATAAACCCTGTGCCAACCATGTATTACCAAGAAAACATGTCTTGTCCACACGCTCCCACTCAGAGCTCATTAAATGCCAAAAAGAAATAAAATAAGAAAAGAAACATGCTGAAGACTGAGAGCCCAGGAAGGGTACAGCATGTGATGCAAGCAACAGCTAGGTAACAATGCTTTCATATTAAGTGCACAGGAGTGGGCATAGTTTGCTTTCAAGGCAGCCCTCCCTATGCAGTCTGAGGCAGCGTAGACCCACCACTTCATACTACTATCTCTGACAAGCCACCGGGTATAAGTGGAAGAGCTGCTTGTGGCTTGGAAGCCATGGTCTAAGTATTTCCATTTTTAAACGGAGCTTTTTGAAAAAGGATGATGATTTGCAGTGTTTCCATGGGGCCAAGTTCAATGAGGCCTTCACCTGGCTGAAACAGAGAGGTGTAATATAAACAATACGTAACTGTCATTAATAATCAGAATAGTTGGTGGGGAAGAGGACTTTCCCAACATAGCTTTAGGTGATCTGAAGGACAGCAAAGATTGAAGTACTTGAAGTAAAAGTGACTAATGCTGTTTGTCAGAAATGTGTTTATGCACTTCCATGACCAACACCATCACAACCGGCAATCCCACCATTTTGCTTCTCATCCACCATGTCAGCTTTATTTTTTATATCTCTTTTTCCCCTACCATCATCTAGATTGTTGCCAAATCCTGTGCATTTTTTCTGTCTTCAGGAGGACCAAATCCTTCCTTTGTTTCCATCCATAGCTTCAGATGTAGTTCAAGAAGGTACTTTTTTATGGACCCAGTAAGACTATTAAACACGCAAGCAGTCTCATCAACTTAAAATTAACCCTGTGGCTTAGGAGCTTTGCTGGACTGAGGTCAGAAGGAGGATTGTGTCCATCCGCAAGCATTCAAAGACTATACAACAGCAAGAAAGGAGTAGTAGTTTTTTGGGTCATGCTAGAGAGTATTATTGGAAGATATAGGATTATAAGAGGCTTGTCAGAACAGCAGCACTAGGGCTGGCACATCAAACACAGGTTTGCAGAGGAGGGGTTTTGCACAGAGTGAACAAAATGGTTCTCCTAAGAACAGCCAGCTCCACTTGCTCTAGAGATGTAGCTATAGCAACCTCCCCAACATGAAATTTCTAATCCACAGGTGTTGAAGAGGCATGGATAGATGTTTTCTAATAATTCAGCTCCAAATAGATACTTTAATATGCATAACAGCTTGCATTTATGCCCAAACATGGACCATTTCCAAATCTAGAAGTCTTCCTTATATTAATAGTGTGCCCATCCTTTATTTTACACAGGGAGACTTTAACTTGTTCTTCCTCACTAATAAACCATTACCTTTTAATTTTTGGAGAAATTCATTGCCAAAAATTCACTGTTTGTCACAGGTGTTATTGGAATAACTTCTGAATGGGAAAGAATCCAAACAAAGAGGCAGCTTATTCTACTTTCCTGTGTACACTGTATACAGATATATTAATTACGTATTCAGATGAAAGACAGCCTGTTTCAGTACAGAACCAGCAATAGAGGCTCTGAACAAGTACTGTATCAGATCATGCTTCATTATCAACCACAACATCATTAAAATCACAAGGCTGAATTCTGTGCTGATTTCCACTCCATGAAACATCATTGATATCAGTGGGGTTGCGCTGACTGTGAGTGAAGACCAAATTTCGCTCACCATCCAACAACTCCAAAGGAGCCCAGATCTTTGATAATACCAATTCTCAGTTTACTGATATAGTAAAGGAAGAAATGTGGTTCCATCAGCAAAAGGACCTGTCATTGTGTTCCCTGTTAATCTGTTGGAGAGCTTAGTCCTACATTCTTGATTTCATGAAAGCTGGTTAAGGTTATTTAATGATATCTGTAATGCTTTACCATTTCCCCCTTCTGTCTTCCATTTGTTCCCTCTTTCCTTTACTGTCTGCAAACATCTCACCCTTCCTGTTCCAAAGCAGACTATATTACCTTGCTTCACCCCCCAACCTTATTTTTTAGACCCCAATATTTATTTTTACATCCATATTGTGTTTGCTGTATTAGAATCAGTCCTGAAGACTCCAACTGAGAATGGGCCTGGATTGTGCTAGGTGCTGTATAAATACGACATGTGAAAAACTGTTCCTAGAACATTACTGCGGTGTGAAGGCAGCACTCAACAGCTAGCAAGTGCCAGAATTGAAGTAACTTAATTCAGCCTACTTGTGGGTGTGTGCATTATGATACCATTTCTTTAATTGCATGATCACATATTATTTTTCCACAAGGCCTCCTCATTCTCCTCTTATTCAGGGCACAGATTTGATGATGGTGGCTTAACAAGCCACAATTCTATTATATATATAATCCTCGTTTTTATGCCATTCAAGCATTTCTTTGAAGACAGGCTTCCTAATGTAATCAGTGCCTTTACTGTGGTACTCAGTTTTAGTACCTGAGTGCTTCCCAAACATGAACATATTCGTTTTAAAACCACCCATGTCAGCTGAGAGGTAGTATTTATGGCTGTGTATGGAAAATACTATGTTGGTATTTCTAAAATTCTAAGGGTTTCAGTATGGAACAAAAACAAATATTTTAACATTTCTGTAGAAGGTAAAGGATGCAGGAGCCTTGGTTTTGAAAGATATGACGTTTCCAGCTGGAAGGCAGGTCACATGACTGACTGCCCAGAGCCACAGACCCTGGATGCCCTGAGAGCTTCCAGGACACTTATGATCCTGGAAACACTCCCTTGGAAATCTGGGCAGCTAATTTACTCATTGCTTCCAGACTTTCCTGCTCCCTGCCAGCTCACCAGGAGAGCTGAAGGAGACCCAGGAGCCTGGAATCAGTGGGCACCCCACTCCATGACAGGCTGACCGGCTAATTGCAGAGGACCCTGGGAACTCAGGAGCCAGGACACTAAGGGCATTTATAGACATGCTTTGGGAGGTGGGCGGTGGGAAGGAGCACTTTAAATAGAGTGGCTCCTAGAGTGTCACATGTATCAACGTCCCTGCTCTGAAAAATGGTGGCAGGGTGCTTTAACTAAAGCTCATCAAATGAGCTTTAGTTTAAGCGACCCCGCTGCCATTTTTCAATGCAGGGATGCTGATACCTGTGACACTGGAATCTGCTGGAGCAGAGTAAGTACCACACTCCAGCAGACTCAGTTAATCAAGTTTGCTTCAGCGTGCTGTAATTACAGTGCTTCAGATAAGCCTCCCCCCTCCCCCTGCCCAAGGAGCTTTTTGCTTCTTCTTTTAAAGCCCTAATGGGCTTGATCAGACAAAGGATCTGATCCAGCCTGGAAGTTTCTGTCTTTGCAGCATTGTAATGTGGCAGAATTTGGATGATGTAGCAAAGCACTGACATTTGATAGTGGGGCTCCTAGTGAAGGGGCTATCTTCCACAGACCATTTGCAGAATGTGATCATGACTCACTTGGACTGTCTCAAAGATGTCCCTTCACTCTCCCCAGTCTCCCTCTGGCACTTCCATAGCTTCCATCACCCCATCATTTGAAACTCCCTTTTCTTGCCAGCTCTTGTGTTGTAACATACCCCCAATCCATACCTGCCCAAGCCCAGAAGATGAGTCTGGATCAAGACCTCCAGAATGGCTGTCTATTCCCTCACTTCCCTGTCTCCTGTACCACTGGGGGGGGGGGGGGGGGAATTCCTATTCGATGGAGCACCTAAGAACCCAATGTGCTGAGTTCTGCATTCATATACTTGGGGGCAGGCCAGTGTTTGCACTAATCTTGCTATCTTGTTCAAAGCAGGAATAAAGCGTCTGTTTGATGAGTTCAAGTTAGGCAAAGTCCTGTACAGTTAGGAATCAGCAAAGATGCATCCCTGGATCAGGGCAGTTTCCAAACAGAGATGGGGTAAAGGACGGGCAGGATCCTCTGGGGTGTCTTGGACCCAGACAAGGGCTCCCAAATCAGCCTCCTTCACCGTCTTCCTGGGACAGCAGCATGAGGTTCCCGGGGTCTTGGGTTGCTTTTAGCAGACTCCTGAGGAGCTGGGTAGATAAGACGGCTAGAAACTAGGCAGATCTACAGTACAACCATGCCCCTGCTGTCAGTCAGACCTTCACTGAAGTCAAACACACCTTGTTTCCCTTGTTGGGGTCCTTGCCCTACTTCTCCACCTTCATCCCAAGCTGCTTGTCCAATCGGCCCTAGTCTTTCCCTACAACCCCTCCCCCCTCACCCAGTCTCAGTCTTTCCCTTCACTCTGACCTCAGGTCTCACTTTCATCTCCTTCCTTGCTCAGCCATCTGAGTGACTACAACCCCATCCTCAAGGTCCCAGTCTCCCATCCCAGGGTCAACTACGCTTTCCTGGTCCTCATCTCTTTATCTTTCCAGTTAAGCTGTTCCTCCCGTGGGATTCACAGACACCAATAAGAAAAACATTGAGCTCACGTGGGTGACAGTCCCCTTTTTCTCAGTTCTAATGCCCACTGACACCATTTCCTCCTGCAGCAAGGAATAAAAAATTGATGCCTTATTTTTAGTTTGAATAAGTCTGGCTTCAGCTCCCAATTGTTGGTTCATGAAAGGTTGTGCCCTGCTAGTTTAAATAACCATTTAGTACCTAGGACTTTCTTCCTGTGAAGGTACTTGCACACTGTAATCAAGCCAGTTTTCAATCTTCCTTTGACTCAGATAAACAAACCATTCTCATTAAGGTCTTTCTCGCTATAAAACATTTTCTCCAGCTCTTGAATAATTTTTGTAGTTATTTTCTGCATCTTCTCCAATTTTTCAGCATCTAGTGTCAGCCTGACCAATTTCATCTACAGAGATAAAAATCACTTCCCACCACCTAATCACCACTCCCTGGTTTGTACATCTAAGGAGCATTTCAGCTGTTTTCGCCATAGCCATGAGAACGGTTCACATTCAGATGCCCACCCACCCAAACTTCTAAATTCATGTCAGGGAGCTGGGGGGTGGGAGATACAGATGAAACTCCCCTAAGACAGAGAGGATCCAACTGAATTCAGATCTCATATCCTGAGTAGGTTTTCAAACCCTTGCCTCCTCCTCTGACCATATTTTGTAGGGAAGGAGTGTGGATGTGTACCAATAGCTCCTGCTGAATCCAGTTCTGCTGAAGGAGCACTGAGTTTGTGGACCTAGATGGGGTTTAGATATGCATTCAACAGCTACTGACTTACTATGAGCTCAATGTCTCAGTGCTGTCTAAAAAAGGCATTTAGGCAGGTAAGGAAATTTAGGTGAGCGGGGACTATGGTCTTAGGCCAAATGAGAGCTTTGGGAACTAACTGTTGGAGTTGGGCCCCTATCATAACAGCTGGTAATCACTTACATGCCTAAGACCTTTTGTGCATCAAAGTCTAATTATGTAGCATCCGTGTAGAAAAAAATGTTGCCTTTTCAACTGTACTTACAATAGCAAGGAAAAGATTTATTTGACAAGACCTATTTTCCATAAAGCTGTGTTGGTTATATTCACAGTCCTTAATTCTTTATTAATTGAATTTCATATCAGCTTCATCGCTATTTCGTCAGGGATTCACATCAAGCTAATTGGCCCATTATTACCTGGGTCATCCCACTCACCTTTTTGTTTAAAACTGACAACAAAACATTAGCATTAGCCTTCTGGAATTTCGCTACTATTCCATGATCTGGTAAAACTTA
Source organism: Crocodylus porosus (assembly GCF_001723895.1). NCBI lineage: Eukaryota > Metazoa > Chordata > Crocodylia > Crocodylidae > Crocodylus > Crocodylus porosus. The sequence goes on from NW_017728886.1 coordinate 112,464,512, forward strand.
ACATCAGCAGGGCACAGTTCCTGTCATCCAACACTTTTGAGGACTTTCAGGTGCATGTTATCTGGGCTTGTGGATTTAAAAATGTTTATTCCTAGAGAGACTGTTTACATTCTCCCTGCTTACTAATAGATTAGAAAGGACTTAATCATCCACACATGACAAAAGTAAGTACATCATTCTGGTAGGGGGTATTTTTTTCCTTCCCAGATGCAGTACAAAACATTTATTGAATGGTTTTAGTTTTTCTACATCTTTATTAGCAATTTTTCATCTCCATCCAGTAATGCAACTAAACCATTACTAGGTTTTTCTTTAGTTTCTAATATATTGGAAAACCTACTTTTCCCTGCCACTCGTGGGTTTCGTCTGATTTCTTTAGCTTCTCTTATCAATTTTCTTTACTTCAAAACTTCTAATTTATATCGATTGCTCTCTCTCTCTCTCTCTCTCATTCTTCCTCCTTATTCCCATTCTTTTTGCTTTCTAATCACTGCCATCATTTTGCCAGAAAAAAGGCATTTAGCCAAAATTGTTTCATCTGTTGATTGTTGAATTATGGCTGCTTGGCTGTTGCATAAACTCATATTCTTGATTTCTTTTTCTTCCAATTTTCACCCCATTTTTCTCCTTAATTTCTTCCTCCCCATTCATTTCTCTCTTAATTTTCCTCACTTTTCGGAAATGAGTTGACTTGAAGTACAAAGCATATACTGGCTGGGGTTGTCTTTTACTTATTCATATACTACATGTTCAGATCACGACTACTAGGCCTTAGCTAACCACCAATGGTTAATTCATTTTCCCCGCTCAGAATGAGGCCCATGAGAAAGTTAGTACATGTTGGGTACAAGCAGGGGCAGATTTAGGAAGGATGCAGTGGTGCAATTGCACCCACCTTTGATTTCTGCTCCATCCAAACTTTAAAATCAACTGCCTGGGAGGGGCAGTGTCATTTCTTATCAGACAGCAGTGAGGGAGCCAATTAACTTCATGACTCTTTATAGTCTGCACTTGAGAAAACTAGATTTTGCTTTATGAATCTGAATAAGAGATGTACATGTAATTAGAATGACTGAAGTACTAAAGAGACACTATCTTTTGACAATTTTGACCATTTTATTTAGTTTGATGTGTTTTTTAAAGTTAACATATTATCTAGCAAATTGGTACACATTCCAATAAAGTTATATTTGTTTTTGCTTTCATCTTAAACTGAATAATATAGTGCTGAGCCCCTAGCATTTTAGTAAAGCATCTAGTTTCCCTTTAACTGGAGAAAAAAATGTGTGTCATACATAATGCCACACCATCTGCACCCATTTTTTCAAAATCTGAGCTATGCCAATGGGTACAATGTATTTTGTGTTAAAAAAATCATCTACAGTTTCTAGAAACTAAGGATGTTTTACTAAAGGCTGTGTGAGATTTGTAACATATAACCCTCAAACTAATGTCCACCAAAGCAATGCAACACAAAACAACAATTATTCTTTCCATGGATTTCACACAAACATGCAAGGGTCTTTTCTCTGATTTGATTGGTCATTCTCACCTGTTTTCTATTGTTCTGACCTATTACCCAGACTTCTCTCATTAGTATATAGGGAAATGAAATATGACTTCTTGTATTCTTTGCCACATTGGCTCAATTTGTTTATGATGCATAGAAGTCATGATAAGAAAGAGACAGTCCTTGACCCACATATAGTTTAAACCAGGGGTGGGCAATTATTTGGGCCCATGGACTACATAGACAGGTTTGGGGAGCTGTTGCAGGCAGGTCAGCACTCCCCCCTCCAACAGCCCGGAGCCTACACTCCCTGTGGCTATTCCTTGCCACCCCAGCCACCACCAGCACACAGCAGCAGCTGAGCACACAGCCCTGGCCTGTCCTGTGTCTGCTCCAGACTTGCCTAGGCTGGAGCAGACCAGCTCCAGCCCAACCAGGACCCACAGATACAACCCTGACCCCAACCCTGAGCCAGTCCATGCCTGCTCTGGACCAGCCCAACCACGATGAGCAGTGATATTAGTGGTGGCTAGGCAGAAGCATGGGGGAAAAGTAGCCACCTACCCCTCACTGCTGCTGGGCCCTTTCTACAGTCACCCAGAGACTACACCTGGACTGTCCTGCAGCTCCTCTGTCCCGCTGCTGGTGGTGGTGGTGATGGTGGTGGAGAGAAGCCGCAGAACAGCCTGAGCATGGGTTCAAGGCAGCCGCAGCAAGAAGGGCCTGGCAGCAGGGAGGGAGAGGCAGCTACTTTTCTCCCAAACCTCTTCCCAGTCACTGCTGCTGCTGCCACCGCTCATCATGGGCAGGCTGGTCCAGAGCAGGTGCATGGGAGCCCAGGGTCGGGGCTGTGCACATGGGTCCAGCTGATCTGGAACTGGTCCACTCTGGTTGTGGTGGGTCCAGAGCAGGCACAAGGTAAGCCGGGGCTGTGTGCTGGGATCCCTGCCAGTTTCCATGGGGCTAGGGCCAGAGCCAGCAGCAGCAGCCAGAAGGAGCCACTACCACCTGGCCTGCCTAAAACTGGAGTCCAGCTGTGGAGCTGCCCCAGACCCACTGCACACCCAGGTATGGCAGGATGCACTATGGGTTGGACAGCACCTAAGCCAGGAGGAACTGAGGCACCCACTGCAGGCCACATGAAGTCCCTCCCTGAAGCCTGTATTTTGCCCACCCCTGGTTTAAACAAAGGAAGTTATGTTACAACTCCCATTTAACACATGGGAAGCTTAAGCACAAAGACATTTATGCAAAGTTGTTTCAAGGCATATAGGAAGTCTGAGGCAGAGTTGAGGTGAACCCTGAAACTCATTCCTATGTCGAAATACCAGATCATATTTTCACACAAAATGCCTTTGAACTACCATGTTTTCTTTCTTACAGCATGCTCCCAAATAAAATATGTACCTTCTTTTTAAAAGTCAGAATTAGGATAAAAAAGATCTTTCTTTGAGTTCCTCTCCCTGGGTGGGGGTAGAAAAGAGTAAGGGTCCACAGCCAGAAGCTAGCGAACCCTGTCTGCAATTTTGCTTTCACATGGCAGAGACATTAAGTGGCAGAAACTACTACTACCACATTTCCTCAACATAACGTGCATCCCAATTTCTAGCCACTGCATTTTGGAAAATAGGTGCAGCTTGCATACAAGAAAATATGATATATTGCTCCAACATACACAGGACTGGTTTTAGCAAGAAGGCCAAGAAAACTTTCAATTATCTAATAGAATAAGGAAAGTCACTTATTGCTGAAAACATGCTCTACCTTTCGTTCTGTATGCACACGATAACCTAGAATAAAGAGCTCCAAATTTTAGGAATCAGTACTTTTTATGTTCATGCCTTGTTTTTCACCTTGGCAATCACTTCAGCTGCAAGTTAATATGAAAAAAAATCATTTTGCTGGCAATACTTAGCCATGTTGGGAGGGTACTACCAAGAATTAGTTTGGAAAAAGTCTGGGCCAGGGCTAATATTTTTCCATAAATTGCTCCATTATTCAAAATCTGACTATGCAAAATCATTCACTGTAGAGCTACTTAAGATTTAATGGCTGGATTTATTACTAACTGCAGCCATTTTAAGGAAAGTCACTTGTTTTAAAGAACGAATAAATTTAAAAAAAATGATTAAGTTTAATCATAAACACCCCTCCTGATTTACAACTTTTATTGGCTTTTACTATTTTTAGTAGTTTTGAAAACCTTGCACAGGTGCTATATTTTAGCATTACAGCTTTTAACACCAGCTGGTTTTCACTCAGCTAAGTGTTTTATCTAGAAGATTAGATTACACACCCTAGGGAAGAAAGAAACTTAAATACATTGTATAGCAGGTAAAGTGCTTTGGGCCGTGTATTGTGTCATTAAGAGCAATATGAGGAACCAGCAAGACTTATCTTAATCTTGCTGATCACCTCAATTAACACAGCCCCTACAATGTCCTCCTTGATATTTAATCCCCATGGTTTCTTGTTCTATTTGTTTAATTTCGATAATGTTCTTTATCAAATCATTGCTAAGGGTACAAAAGTGCATATTAAGTATGTGGGGAAGTGGCAGCTCCTGAAGGAAGCTGCATGCCTAATTAACATGGAAATTGAGCAACAGTCTATTAAGTCTTCCAAAAAAGAAAAGAAAGTGTACTAGTTATGGCCCTTTAAAAAAAATTAAAGGGAACCTACAAAGAAAAAGGCTAATTATAAATAGAATTCTAAAGGACTGGTATTCTAGCAGCTTGTCTTTATTCACAGCAAACACCTTCATCGTTTGAAAAATATCTGTTTTTGTGCGCACCTAGGTAAACAAGCAGCAAAAATAGTCTTGCTGCTGCAATACCCTGTAATGCTTGGCTGAGAAGTCTTGCGACAAGGCTGTTACTTTGGTTGCCTTCGCCCTAGGCAGCAGTTCTGAGAGGATTTGTTGTGTGCAGGGACTGCATGAGAAATAAGTACTCTACTGAGCAGAAATTTGTAGGATTTGACCCACAGATCTTGCTGAGGTAATCCCATTGCTGTATATTTCTTTCCAGCCTGTTTGTTCCCAAAATGGCAGAGAGTACAAGGTGGTAAGCATACTGTGAAAATTGTTTACTGGCAAGCTAACGAAACACTGATTTGGAAACTGGCAGTCATCCATGGGCGAGGGGCACAGTGAGGACTGGAACCCCCCATGTCCGTCAGTGCTTTGGATGTGCCACCTGATGCTCTGGATGGCTTTTAACAAGTGTCACATGGCCAAAAATGCCACTGAAAAATGAACCTGATTATAATGGGTGAGAGAGTCTGCAAAGAACCTTCCCCCCAGGCTGCACGGGGGTGGGCTCTTATCTTCATCTACAATGTCTGTCCTTTAATGAAACTTCATTTCATCTCGGTGATCACATCTGTGTCAATATGAGTTTCATTTTCCCTTCTGTCTGCAAAGACAAGGGGAAGCTTAACACCGTGGTGACTGTGTCATTTTTTCCCCCTTCCCTGCAGCCAAAGGGATGGTGTTTGGGAGAAGGGAGGGAAGTAGCAAAATATTCCTCTGGAATATTAAATATTTATTCTGTTGAATACTTAAATATTTTACCTAGATCAATTTTTAAATCAGTTCAGCACTTAAAGCGCACTAGGTGACTGCCATGGAGTGAACAAAAAATACTCTGATAGTGAATGACTGCAGCAGCTACTTTTTTCTCCATTGCCAAAATTTTAAGTGATGTACAATTGTTTTGAGCTAGGAAGCTACTCTGTCTTCTGTATTAGCTTTTTCCTATTGGCATCAAGACTATATCTTACAGTAAGACAGCAGAAGAGCACAAAAGGAAAATATTCTCAGAGGAGCAACATCCTTCTACTGTTGATAAAGCCAACATATGTAAGAATTTCCCACCTATGCATTTGGCAATGGAAGAGATGCCTTATTTGCATAATTGTGTTTTATATGTAGATGGTCTAAAATAAGTCATTGTCAGCCACCTATAAATATTGATGACTGCTCCAGGACTTGGATTTGTAATAGTTTGTTTCTTTCCTGTCACGTTGTGAAAAGCTTTGCATTTCTGGAGCTGGGGTGCCTACTGCTAGGTGGAGTTCTTGAAGGGATATTCATGCCTTTGCTCAACAGATAACACAAAGGAGAAAGAAAAGACAAGAAAATTTTGACATGAATAATGAATCCCAATGATGCAAACCAGGTGGGAAGTTGGTGTGGTGTCTTCTAATTAGAGAAAGACTGTAACCAAGGACATGCTTTAGCACTCCCTGAATTTTGGGGATCAGGACTTAAATGGCACCTCTCTGATTCCAACCCATCGGAAACACTAATCATTAGGCCTGTGCGAAGTGGCCAGTATTTGCTTCAGGTTCAGATTCAGCCGATTTGGGGGACAGTGATTTGATTTGGTGATTCAAATCACTGTCCTGATTCAATTGGACCGAATTTGATTCAGAGATTCGGCAGCAACCTGCCCCCCTCCCAGCCTGGCAATGGCTGCCTCAGCTCCCAACACTTGTAACAAAAAACAAAACAAAAAGTGCCCCGGTTCATCAGGTGCTGCAAGGCAGGAGGTGATCCCTGCTGCCCCCCACTGCCCCATGTTGCTTGGGGGGATCTGCATGAGACCCCCCAACACACTCCTCACTCCCCCAGCCCCTCCATGTGTGCCCTGCATAGGCCAGCTCCAGCCCTTTAAGAAAAAAAAAACAAAAATGAAAAAACCCCAGGACACT
>NW_017728886.1:112471163-112541304 GCF_001723895.1 Crocodylus porosus
ATCATCAAAGCTCTCTGAATCTTTTCCAAAGATTCGGAGAGCTTTGAATTCATTTGGATCTTTAAATAAGTCCCCTGATTCAATTTGGATTTGGTGATTCGGCCACTGAATTGGGCCAAATCTCCTCCGAATCAAATCACCACCCAAAGCTTCTCGCAGCCCCACTAATCATCATGGAGACCCTCGCCCAATCAGGATGCACAGCAGTATTATGATTCTACAGTGACACAGGGACTGTTCTAACGCAAATTGCATGTCAGGGAATGTGGCTGGAAAAATGATAAGGAAGGGTGATCCTCAGGTCAGGCCTATGAAAGTGATCAGTAGGTTTGGCAGACTGCATTCATCCTGTCTGCCTGCTTGGTTCTAACACCTTGAACAAAACCATGTGATATTTTTCATTAGTCTGGGGTTTCCAGGACAAGAACATTATTCATTGCTGAGCCTGCCACCTGGGTTTCTCCCTAGTAGAGGAAGAACATAAGAGATGAGTTACGTTGGCTTTTGGGCCCCTTTTGTGTCACCATGGCAAGGATCTTAGTAGGACTGAGAGCTGTCTAGTTTTGAATTGGAATGTTATCATGAACAAGATAAGGTAGGAAAAAAGGGAGAGGAAGAGTAAGGAAGAACAAGTGGGACAGGTGGAGAAAACAGAAGGGAAACTAGCTGCCTGCATGTCTACATGACAGTCTACCGTGTGGTCAACTTGAGTCCCAGTAGTAGTTCAGTCACAGCTGCCTGGAGCTAGGTGTGGGTGAATTGCCTGAGTACTTAAGTAGACTATTGGGCAGATTTTATAGCATGTGCTGATTTTCTTGCTGCTGCTACAAGTGCCCAGGCTATTTTACATAAAGTTAGCAGGAGGTGTGTCTTCTACACTGTCATCAGAGCAGTGATTACATTGTAGATGTGCTTTGTGACTAAGTTTCACCCCCTCTTGTCTGGATTAGAGGACATGGTCCAGTAGATAGAACATGGGGGTAGGAGTCTGAGGGCACATCTACATGAGACATTTACTGAGTTGCCCAATTAGCTCCGCAGTAAAGTCTCAGCATCTACATGTGAGGCCGTATTAGGCCACAGTAAACTAATAAATGCTTCCGTAGGTTACTACTTGTAAAAACAAGTACTATCCTTTAGCAGTGTTATTTAGTGCATGGCAGTGCACATGTAGATGCTGATGGGGCTGGCTGGGGCATGAGGGTGCTTCAGTGCAGGGGCTGCTTGCCAGCTAGCCTTACACTGGAGCATCCTTATGCCCCAGTCAGCCCCTCCACAGAATATTGAGCCAGATCAGAACAGCCCTGGGCTGGCAGGCTGACCCGCCTGATCCTCTGCCAGCCGGGGCTGCTTCCACCTGGCTCAATGTGCTGAGATCCCAAGCACATATGTAAATATGATGCCTAGGAGCAATAAATTCTGGCATAAACTGCATCGGAATTTATTTGCCACATAAATATCACGTGTAGATGTTCCCTGAGTGTTCTGAATATTATCCCAGACTCCACTCCAGATATTTTGTGACACCTAGGTCCGGTAATTGTGCCTCAGTTTCCCTGCTTCTAAAATGGGGAATAATGATACTTTTCAAAGTACTTTTTGTCTTGGATGGAAAGCTCTTGTTAAGTGCTAAGTTTTATTATTCTAATGTGACTGCAAAATGATGATGTCTTTATTGCAAAATGATCTTTAAAACATGAAGCATTAGGATGGTGACTGAAGTCATTAGTATCAAATTGCTCCTCTTTTGCCCTGTCATACTGATACTTCAAAGAAAAATTGTCTAGTGGGTGTTTATGAGGTTTTATAAGAATAGCTTGTCTTTTAGAACCTGAGTAAGAATAAAAAATTAGAGACTTTTTCTTAATGATTAATTAAGAACCAGAATTTTCCTACCATTTGAGGCCAAAGCTCCTCTAAAAGTTGAATTCTAAAAATACTAACAATTAAGGTGATGAGAAAATGCCTGAAACTGTTTAACAGTATATTTAAAGAGCAGTTATGGCCCATATTCACCATTGTGTTATTTCATGTTACTCCACTGACTTGCACCAGTATAAAATCAATAGAGTGCAGTGGTGCATCAGACTCCATGTTTGAACTGTGGCCATATGAAGATAGCAGCAATTTTGTGGCTGTTTAGCCTGGATTGGAAGCTCTTTGAGAGAGGGACCATGTTTTTTGTTTTGTGTTTGTGTAGCCTCAAGCATAGTGAAGCCTTCAACTATGACCAGGGCTCCTACTAGGTACTATCACAGTAGAAATAAATAATTAATTATGATAATAATGCATTGGGAGGTTATATTAATTTTAAAAGACCTTGTATTCAAGGACCTCTCTTCCTTTCTTATGCAAATGACTACAGATTCGATCCCAAGCAGGTTTCTCTACAATTTGATGCTGTATCGTGCTCCCTTTCCTTTGGAAAATACCACTGTGCTTCAGTGTGCAGACATACCACACATTTGCTAGGAAGTAAGTGGAGTAAAAGTGGAGCAAGCCTGATTAGGGAGTAAGTCTCTCTTCTCTAAGCTACCCTACAAACAACCTGAAGTCCCTTTACCCTAGGTTGCAGAATAAAGCACTGTGGCATTATAGCACCCCTTTCCATGGTCTTTTGGTGCTTGCCTAGGAGCTGGACACCAACTATTTCTTGTTCACAACTCTGTATAACATAGGATGTGAAACTTCTGGTGGCAACCAGGTCTTCATAGATCATGAAGCTGACAGACCTTCTTTTGATCTGCCTCCTTCCCATTTGGGTGTGAGTAGTAGTACTGAGCAGCTGGAGGAGCAAGGCTTTTAGGGCCTCCTAAGATGAGGCTGCAGGAGTGAAACTTTTCTGGTTCCTGGATCTGAGCCAGGCTGTGAGCGCAGGCCCGTGAGGAGGACAAAGGGAAAACATGACTGCTGATTACAGCACCACAGTCACTGAGACATAGGCCAGGCTGGGGTTAATGAAAGAATGATTCTATTCTTTAGTTATCGATGCATAGGCGTGTGCATTGGGCATGTAAGTCTCACACAGCAGGGATCACATTAGCTGGGGAAACAATGTTGAGGACAAAGAGATTTCCCATAAAGCCTGCAAGTAGCATTTGGCTTCCCTTGGCCACAGACCATAACAGGATAAGAACAGCTGGGTGCCAGCTATCAGCAATGAAGCACCTGGCATCAAGGAGGGAAGGGACTAACAAGCTGCATCTATGGGTTTGTTCAGCACCTGCTCTTGATAGATGAGGCAATTTAGAACAGCAGTGGTAATTGGGGTGGCTGAAGACAGGTCCTGGGTAGTGGGTCAGGGGGAGGAGGCATGCCCCAGGTGCACTGGGCTTGGGGTTGTCATCATCAGAAACAATAAATGATGAAACAGTTTTGTCCACTGGGCTTGGCTTATTGGTGCTTCTGCCTCTCCGTGGCTGATGATCACCACTGGAGGGACAGAGAGCTGGACACACACAGGTGAGTGATGTTGGGGAGAAATAGATCAGAGCCTGTTATAGGTCTGCAGATCCAAAAAGCCATGTGTTCATTGGTATTTCCAAGCCACTCCCATCATTGTGGACTCTTGGGAGCCCAGGGTAATGGCTTGGTCCTTCCTGGATCTGCCCAGTGTATGAGGGTACAAGGAGGCTTATTCCTCAGAGAGTGGGCTTGTGTGAGGGACTGCATTTATTGGTGTTATGGAGAGCATGTTGCCCAGGGGGCTGGGGTCACAACATAAGCAAGGTGTGGACTCTTATTTTAGAATATAATACCCAGTAATTTCCTGAGGGAGAAATGAAATATGGGGGATCTGAAAGATGATCATATCAGGAAGATAATTCTTTGAAGGGGAAGGAAGGTGTCCCTGCACTGATTTCAGAAGATGGCTACAAGGAGAACAGACTCATGGCATCTTGGTGCATTGTGAGTTAATTAGTTTATGTGCAGCACTGAACTGGAGTGGCTCTTCCTGGCACCAGGATCTTCTATTAACTCAAGAATACAAAAATGAGGCCTCTGGCAGTACTAAGAAGGGGCACCACGAGCAACACCCCCACCTTACCTGTGTAGCATATTACCCCTGAGTGCCAGGAGACTTCACAACAAGTGGTTCTTAGGTGTGAGGGAAGATGCAGTGATGATAAACAATAGTAGGGGGACAAGACAAACTGTGCAGCTGTCTCTGTGCAGCCAAGGCATCGATGGTGATGTGGTCTGTATCAAGGGTACCAAAATGTCAGACTTCACCTGAACTGTTCCAGGCATGCTACATGGTCAACCCCTGCTCTTGGGTTTCAAACAAAAGGGCCCTGTCACCAGTGTCCCATGCTGTGTCACCCTGGCCCTCCTCTGGGTTACTTCCCGTGTTCTCCCCAAAAGCAGACTGAAAGCAGTGACACAATATGGTTTCATGCTGTCATCCCCCAGAGAAGATCCCAGACAGCTTGTAGTGAAAGGGGCATGTGAACTAACTGACACCTGAGTCACGATTTCCATCTTATGTTTCTTGTACCTATTCTGCATGTCCTTCACCATCTAGGGGCACTGCCGAATGGAGCGGTTGTATGCCTTTTCTGCATCCAGAATGGGACAATGGCTTTGTGGCAGTAAATCCTGAAGTCTGGGGGCATGTGTAGAAGAAATGGGGGCCCTAAACTGAAGCCGTGGGTTTTTAAGAACACTGCTTCACACCCTGTTGACTTACCTGCCTCTCCAGCGGTGGGGAGGGGAGGGCGAGCTGCCAGCCAGCAGAGCAATCCCTGGGCTGCGGTATGGGGCTGGTGCTTCCCTCCATGGCAGCAGTGCCCCCCCCACAGGCTGCACCCGCCCACAGGCATCCGGCTTGGGTGGTCCTGGGAGGCACTGCAGTGGCGGAAGAAAGCACCAGGCCCCCGCGCAGCGCAAGCAGACAGGCAGGCTCCAGGGGGGAAAAAAATCAGGCTTGCTGCTTTCCTTGGGTGGAGTCTGCTTTCCCTAGCTGCTGCCAGGCTGCCTGCAGGAATTCGTGCAGAGCCACAGAGCTGCACGGAGCCCGGTGCTTCGCTCCACAGTTGTAGGGACAGCAAACTAAAACTCGGAGGAGGAGTCATTTAAGGCGGATTACGCTGCCGAATTTGCTACAGCGGCTGGAATTAATGCGTAATATGCCGCTGATGATGTGTGGAAAAACCGACACCATTTAAATGGTGCAAAAGCATTTAGCCAGCTTTGAATGTCGTGCATACATGCCTCTTATTTTGTCTACACATGGTGGGTCTCCTGATAGGCCACAGAAGTCTCCTCTTTTTTAGTTAAGTGAATGGTACAGAGAAAAAGAGGAAGGTAGATATGATACCAGTTGGTAGTAATGGATGCATCAGCAAAGGGTGGATGGCCACGACCCAGAACAAAATGGAGGCGATGCCCCTTCTTAGTTGTATGAAGCCTTAGTATGTGGCCTTTGTCTGCAACCCAGAGAAGTAATGGAGGGAGGGGGACAGGGAGGTTACCTCATATTGAGATGCAAAGCACCATAAGATTCCTCTGACCATTCCTTTACTGTGCAGTAGGGAGTGAGCACACAACAGGTACCATATAGTAACTTCCCCATGTTTTTCAAAGAATATCTATGCCCTGGATTTGACAAATGTTCTATCTAGTACAGTTGTGCGCCATCTGTCTGCACTACAGAACTGGAGAGTATGTGTAACACACACAAACTGTACAAGTAATTTTATATTGCAAAGTGTGTTGTTGTATATATTGCTGTGTTGTTGTGTATATTCCTCGCTCTGATGAAGGGTGCCTGTGCCCAAAAGTTTGCAAAGCAGAATTTTTTTCCAACTATTTGAGTTGGTCTAATAAAAATCAGATTTACCCAAAGAACCTTGTCTGCTCTTGTTGTGTATATGGTTTTAGTTTAAATACAATTGCATGTTTTTGTATCTGCTATGCTGTATATATTCCTGTTCTACATACTTGCTATGTATCTGGCCATCTCTTCTCTGGCTTGATTTCAAGAGAAACTGCATGTAGGCAGATACCTGTGGCTTTTGTCTTGGTATACCCCTGCTACGTACTTACAAACAAAAGCTGGGCTGCTCACTGTTTAGAGAGAGGGAGAGCAGAATGCTAGCCTAATTGGCCAAACTAAGCAGGTTTTTTTAATTGATTGGTTAAGAGGGAAAGCTGGAAGCAGGGCAAGCTCTGGCTGAAAAGGTTTGGGGTGATGTCATGCCAAGGTATATAGGAATCTCTTAACTAAGGCTCTCCCTCTTTTGGGGTGGGGGGAGCTGCAGAGAGAGCTGCTGCAGATGCTACTGAAGAACTGGGGAGCTGAGCTGCAGAAGACTGCTCCCCATGGGGGAGGAAGGGTCTCTCCACCACTGGAGAAATGAGTTAGAACTATGTGAAAGGAAAATCCAAGGCAAAGGAAGAGAAAGGCTGTTTCTGAGTTTGGGACACAGCTTCTCTCCCTCTTTTCTCCTTTTCATTGAGTGGGATAATGCCATGTTTTGGGCCAGGGCTGAAGGCTTGGTATGTTTGTTGCTGTTGTAACTTCCTTTGTTTCAGCCTAGCTCTGTGGCTGAACCTCAGCTGTATGTTTTGCTGGTAGCTGTGGGCCAAGGATTAAAGGCCTGGCAAATCTGGGGCCAGGCTGAAGGCCTTGGATAATACCATGGGGGTATTAATCCCTGGAGCAAACTGGCAAGAAATGGAGTCCTGGCAGTTATTAATCAGGATAGGCCTGGCCGAGGGTTGCTGACTCCATTTGAATCTATTCTGGGAGGTTTCATTTACATGACATAATGACATACATTATGGTGCATAGACTTTACGTCAGGAAGGCAAATGCACATTACTGTTACATTTAAAAAACCCACTGGACTACTCTATAAACTGGATTCACCATGTAGTATTTATTTTAATGAATGTCCTATTGTTATCTTCCAGGTGACTCTCAAGAGTCACCTGGAGATTTATATCTTAATTCCTGGAGACTCCAGGGCACTTCTGGAGGGTTGGCAACTGTAGCTTTGGCCCCACTTTGCTGTTTTACGGCTGTTTTGTCTTGTCTTGGCGTGTGTGGCTGAATCCCCACTGTATTCCAGGCCCTGGTGCAGATAGGCTTGGGTTTCTCTTTTGTTGCTTAGTCCAGGCCCAGTGCAAATAGGCCTGGGTCACCTTTTATTGGTCAACAACTGTTGTGTCTCAGCCTAGCTCTGTAGCTGAGACCCACTCCATGTTCAGGCCCAGGCCAGGATAGCCCTGGCTTCCCTTCTTTGAGTTATTTTGCATTTTGCTGCCCCAGAAGGGCTGTGGCTATGGACTAGGAATTTTGGAGGTGTGGTATGCTGACTGAAGCTGCAAGTCATCCCCTCAAAGTCACCATGGAGAAAAGGAGATTGGTGCCCTATAGCTTCCCAGGGGCCCTTGCACTGAACCTACACTCTCCACCTGCTTCCCATGGTGCCACAAACCCAAGAAGAAGCTCGCAGAATTTTCCAGGGTGGGCCCCTCAGCCCTGCCTGTTGCTGAGTGAGCAGGTATAAGGGTGCAGGCCGCCCCAGAACTAACCTCTTATAGGCTATGCCTTGTAATTAGTAATGTTTTAAGTTGCATTTTTCTCCTTTGTTTTCCTTGCCTCTGGTTTCTGTAATAAATCTGTACTTTTGTGTTAATATTACTTGCCAGGAGGTGGTTTTGTTTATGCAGGACACACCTCCACCAAATTGAGTGATCCCAGATTTCGGGGGGGGGGGGGCAAGACACAGTGATAACTTATTGGGTACCCCAACATTTGAATCTAACCCTTGTTGCTGCTGACTGGTACCTGGCAGAAGGGTTACATGTGTGTATGCCCGTGGCTAATTTCTTCCCAGAGTAAATGTACACTTAGCGCAGACTGGCTCCCCTACCACCCAAGGTGCTTGTAAATGAGCACGGAGGCTGCTCTGACACGGAGGCTGCTTTGACGCAGTGTAATGATTAATCGATTAATCAAGTCTGCTGGAGCATGGTAATTACTGTGTTCCAGCAGCCTGCTACATCTTATGTATCAATGTCCCTGCACTTCAAAATGGCAGCAGGGACACTAAACTAAAGCTCGTCAAACAAGCTTTAGTTCAAGCACCTCCACCACCAAGTTGAAGCATGGGAATGCTGATATATGAGACGCTGTGGTGGTTTAATTAGAATGGCTCTCAGAGCTGGTCTAATTAAAGCACTGCCCTGCCCCTCCACCCCTGAATCACATGTAAAAGTGCCCCTAGTGGCCAGACACTGTCAGAGCTAGCTTGGGGAGAGTTGGTCATCATGAGTCCATCCCTTTACAAGTACTGCAGAGTAAAATGTGAGATGAACTACTTTGTGGTAATCATGTCAGCTTTTCCAGGAAGCAGGGAAAGCATAACCCTTTTCCCATTACCTCTCTCTAGGCAGCCAGGTGGCAATGAATCATCTTTTTTGGTCTTCGCTCTCTCCTTCCCTATCCCTCCTTTCTCTTATTTGTCTTATCTTTCTTATTGGAGAAGTGCTTGAACTCAGTGGTGATGTGTAGGAGGTGCATGGGGGTGCACACGCACCCCCTGAGAGCACTGGTGCACCCTCTGACAGTCCACGCTACTCACTTAGGTAACGGGCTGGGGGGCAGGCGGGAACACCGCTGCCCCCCTCTGCAAGTGCTGGCCATTGAGTGGAAGCGTTGGATGAAGTGTCGTGGCCACTTCTGGGAGCACTGCAGCTGCTTCCTGGTTGGCGTAATTGGCCACGGGGGGACCGCCCCCCCTGGTTGCTGACTGGTTGCTGGGGGGGCATGTGTCCCCCTCCCCCTGACTAAGGTGGTGCCAGTCATCCATGCTTGAACCTACTTGTGTTCCAGCTGCTTAGGCCCTCTGCCCTGGGATGATCATTGTCTTCCCGTGATGACTTTTTGTTTCCTGGCCTGTCCTATTATCCACCAGTCCTCACTGTTGACCAATCGCGCTGGACAGCTGTTAATGTGAGCTTACTCATGCTGTTCCATTACATGCCTCTGTCATATCTGATTCCATTTCTTTTAAGGCTGGTTTGGCTTCTTTCCCAGTGACTGCTCTCCGTTGCTTAGCCTAATCTATTTCACCAGTCACTTGAACAAATCTTTGCTACCTGCTTGTTTTTACTTTAGATTGTTTGGTAGAGGGCTAATCACTTATCCTCAAACCAAATGTATAACGAAGTCAGAATTTATGTAATTACTGAATGTTGGGACAAATATTCAACTGTATAATTATGTAATACAGCAATCAACAGTGGAAGCTGTTGCATGCACTGAAGCCGGTGGTATGACTCCAGTTGATTTCCATGACAACAGGATCAGGGTCTGTAGATTTTATATACTGAGTATCTACCTACCCTCTCATAACTGCAGGCACATGGAACTAGATTAAGTGATTGTCCTCAGGTGCTGTGTGCTACTAGAGCAATGCAAAACTGCCGTAGTGACCCAGGATTTGCAAAAATCTAAATGGAAGGCTCATATCTTTGAGTGAGTGTTTCTTTTATTGTTTTAAGGAAACCTTTTACTGACTCTTCTATTGTCAAAGGCTGTACAGAGGTTCTCAGTACATGGGTTGTGACAACCCTTATTAATTAATTTATAGGATTATATGAGTGGAGTTTAATGGAAGAAGGACCAATAATGCAACTACAGAGTATTATTATTATATAGTTTTATGACAAACCAGTTCATTAGCATTTAAATCAGTTCTTAAATATTTTCCTTGAAATTTGTAGCAATATAAGGTTTAAATCCAGTCCTAGTAATGTTGTGATTTTTATTTCTAATTTTAGCCTTATTTTTTTAGTTCAATAGATTGCTATTACATAGCCATGCAATTTAAGTAAGCTACTTAAAAATGCATGGATTTAAAAGCACAGCACAATAAGTAAAAAAGTAGACATTACTCCGAGTCCATATATGAAATCAACATCAAATCATGCAACACCTTGACATAAACCCCTCATTCAGTTCGGTTACATGGCTTACAAATTGAAACCTGGGACAGAACACATATCTCTTAAGCCAGGTACAAGACATCAAATATAAATCAAGAGGACCTGGATAACACTGTGGACTGGGTGTACCACCCTTTCACTTCTGAATTCCTACTTGGGTTCAGCCCTGGTGTGAATTACCAGTGAAATGAATTTGATGGTCTCAATCCAAACCCCATTATACATTTGAGCTCAAAGAAGTTGGTACATTTGTGTCTGGCTGGCAGCTCCAACTCAGCAAAGGCTGAAATAAAAGACAGGGACATTCACATGATCTAAACCATCAGCAATATCTGGACATAAACATTGCAGCAACCATTTCTTGCCTTCATTAGTTCTAAAATTCAATATGTTGTTTTCTCAGTAAGGGGAAAAAAAGGGTTGGGGGGAAGGGTGGGGGGTGCACAACACGACCCTTAAGAAATAAAAGCGTTTATGCAAGTACAAAAGCTCAGACCTGATGAAAATGGAAAACTTAAATCAGTGACTGTTCAGTACCCTTTCCAATTAGGACTATATTTTCACTCCATTTACTTGAATTTGTTAGTTAATGTTGCTCTATGGATTGTATAAACCTTGTGAGTTTTATGGATTATTTTTCTTTGAACTGTGGTTTCTATGGATGAGTAATCTAGCGACACTTATTTCAGTCACGACTAAAACAAAATTCTTCAGAAACTGACAAGCGAACAAATGGACATTGTAGCAATACTGCATTGCTCATCTGCTTGAGTCTGTATTTTAATTAGCTCAAGAATGATAGAAAGATGTTTCTTCAGGTGCAAATTACTAAAGGATACAGGAAAAAAGAAAACCATTTAATGCAATGCAACCCTTATACTATTAGTCTCACTAGGTTGACTTCACTCAGTCTTAACCTGTCGACAAATATTGCTAATGTAATAAAAAGAGTCACCCATAATCTTATCCTGTAAGAACCCTGATGTGGCCATAGCTTTAGATGAAGTAAAGTTCCACAACTGTGATAATTACACATCCCTGGTACTGCATTTAAAAAAAGTTTTGTAGTAACATCGTTGTTGATGGCTACTTGGAGAGAAAATCAGTATTTGGTGTGGTCAAGCTCTGTATAATTCCTATACATTTAACAAATGCCACAGCAAGGAAGCCAGAGACGGAGTGAAATTACTGTAGCAGAATTATATTTTATTAAGCTAAATCTTCAATATGGAGGGAGTCACTGCAATTTATCTTCAGTAATAAAGGTTTGATTATGAACTGAATGTTACTGATTCAATAAAGTGCATTTCACTTAATACTGAATTCACTTCCTTTGCGAGGAACGTATTTCCAACCATGAAAACATTAGGCGTCTGTGCCTTCATATTGTACAAACTGAACTTACTGTATCTGTAACAATAATGGCTCAAAAATACCTGACCATATGCAGTTTTGCTGTATTCAAAGGGATGTGCAGAGAGAGACCCAATTCAAAAATCCTAAAGGGAGTCTGAAGCCAGGTGCAGTTCCAAACTTTCCAGATGGCTCAAACTAAAGCCCTGACTCTGGGCCTCCCTTGACCTTAGGGAAAGGCTTCATAGAGATCCAGATGTAAATTTGCCCTTCAGGGCCTTTCCTTATTTGTCATATCAGATATGTTTCTCATTATGGAACCAGTGAAGTCAGAGAAAATCTAAACGTTGATGTCAGAGAGATTTGACTTAGCTTTTACAACGTTGTAGAGGAAAATCCAAGAAGCGGATCTGACTTCTAGCCCTAAGGCTGTCAGAATGGGTTAAGTTTCAGAATGTCTTTATGCTTTATGTAACTTTCTATGCTTGCTCCCACCTTCTTGTGTGGGGATGTTTGCCTTTCTTCCATCATCTACCCTTTTGCTGGTTTCTGCTTCTGTTTTTGCATTTTCAAGTAGTCTTTTCTGGGGTTGCCAGAGTAATAAAATGCCAAAATATGCTTAATGTGAACTACCGTCGTTTTGCATTTTGTTCTAAGGGTTTGAATCAATTTGCACCAAGTCAAATGGTACTTTTTTCATTGACTTTAATATGACTTTGTTTGAGCCCTACATTTTGAACCTAGGAGCTAGGAACAGAAATTATACATAAACCAGCAGAAGTGATAGGAAATCAGTTCAAATCTGTAGCACAACAGAAGTTCAGTACACATAAACCACTTACGGAATGGCTGAAACAAGTTTAAATAAACCTGGATGGATAGACAGGTTTCCCTCAATTTATGCAGTGCTTGCGTTCCAGGAAAAGTGCACATACATTGCATTTGCATAAAGGGAACCCAGTTTATAATGTAACAAATAGGGATATGTTCTCGTGGCAGTGAGGGAGGGAAGGAGTATGGCTGGGGCTAGAGAAGGGGTGGGGGAAGGGGGGCATGGCTCAGTCCATTGGCTGCTCCCAGGGCTGCAGCAGGGAGCAAAGCAGAAGAAATGGTGAGTGGGTACAGGGCATAGGATGAGGGGGGCATGGCTCTTGCTGCTACATGCACCCTGGGAGGGCTGTGGGCTGGGGGGCTGTGCCTGGCTCTTCCCAAGGGGCACGTGCCCCTGGATCTGCATGCAGGAGGATAGCAGGCTGCCGCTGCAGGCTGGGGCTGGCGGAGGCACTGGGATCTTCCCGGCGCTTGGTGGCAGCACTGCGAGAGCAGGTAGAGGGGGGGCTATGGCAAATTTTGGGGTAGCAGCAGCCCCCCTCCCATTGCCACAGATTGCCCCAAATACCAGGAAGAGCATGGTGCGACCACTGACCCTAGCCTGTAGTGGTAGCCTGCTGTCCTCCTATATACTGATCCAGGGGAAGAGCCCTTGGAAAGAGCCCAGCACAGACCCCCAGCCTGCAGCCCCACCCCAGGGTGAGCATAGCAGCAAGAGCCACCCCCCCGTCCCACGCCCTGCACCCACTTACAGTTTCCTCCATTTTGCTGCCTGCTGCAGCCCCAAGAGTGGCTGATAGCCTGTACCCCTCCCCCTGCCCTTTCCCTTACAGACTTACCTTGCCATGCCCTGGGCTTCTGCTTGTCCCCACTCACCCCAGCCCCTGCTGCAGCAGCCCCAGGAGCAGCAGACACCACTTGTCTACAGCATGGCATGGCGCAGCCTAGGGGCTGGGATGAGTGGGGACAAGTGGAGTTCCAGAGCCAATCACATAAAAGTGAATTTACCTCGCATATAATGAATTTGGGGTATAAAAAGAGTCATCGCATAAGAGCAAATTCACATATACAGAACCTGTATAAATCGAGGGAAACCTGTAGTATAAGACTTAACTGATTTAGGTTCAATTGGTTTATTGAACTTCTGTCCCAGATCCCCTCCAGATTCAAGTTAACAATCCCTCAGCATCCCAGGATGCTTAGCACCTCCCCTGCAACCCCCTCCTTTGTAGGATAGGCAGGCTAGCCTCGGCCCAATCTGTCTACTCCAGCCAAGATGGAAGGTGTGCTCTAGCACCTCCCAGGTTCTGACCTGAGCCACTGCAGGCATGTGGCTGCATTTCTGGAACCAAAAGTGAATGTCCGTTCTTCACTTGCTTATCAGTTCAAGCTATGCAGCTTAGACTAACCTGCAAAGATTGAATTGATCCAGCCTCAGGCTTGTTGACTGTCTATACTTAGCCAGGGTGTCCAAACCATTTCAAAATACATCATTTTAGTCTCTTATATATTTTTCTGAGCTCAAAAATGCAAGGACCGTGCACTTTCATTCCCTGGACTTTAGCACTATGCAGGACCAACTAATATTTCAGAAATAAAATTCATTCTGTGGATCCACAGATTATACCTGCTCTGTTTGAAATACCTCAGTAGCCTTGCCTAAGACTCTTGAGCTAAAGAGCAAGAAATATTTGACCCTCAAGAGGATGGTATTATCTCCTTCAGCCATCTTTCTAATGTCTCTTTTATTCAGAAACTGCAGCCTTTCATGTGCCACAGAGTATGTGACCCAGACGTATAAAACGTATCTGATCATAGCATATTATGTAGGCTCCTGAGGTAAAAAAAAAAACCAGTAATGATTTCTTGTCACAGTAATTATATTTAAATTACACATTTAAGGCCAATGTGTGATCTGATGTACATCCTTTGTAACTGTATTGATTTCAGTGATACAGAACCAATACAGGCTGGGATTGAATTTGGGCCACTGAACTTTGATTAAAAATTTTAAAGCTTGTTTAAATCTGTATTTAATTTCAAGAAGTGCTTCACATGGCAAAATGAAGTCTTGTCCATTTTTTTTCAGGGCAATAATGGTAAGTTATACCATGTAAAGTCTCTTCTAGCAGAGGGCATTAGTACTTATCCTTAAAAATTTGTCATAGATAACGAAGAGTCTTAATCCAACACAGGTGTCCCTGACATCAGTGGAAGTTGTGTTGCCTTAAAGACTGTAGGGTTTGACCCAGAATTTCTTTACCTATGGATTTTCAGTCTACTGCATGCAGAAACTGGACTATGACTTGGGAGATAGCAAAGGGAAACATTTTGGAGGAAGCGTTAGAGACTTAACTGTGTGCACATGGCTAAAATGCTAGATGCAGTTACAGCCTCTCCATGGCTAAGTACAGGCAGTCAAAAAGCCCAAGGCTGAATTGATTCAATCTTCATAAATTAGTCTAAGCTGTATAGATTGAACCAATAAGCAAGTGAACAGACATTCGCTTTTTATTCCAGAAGTGCAATCATATGCCTGCAGTGGCCCAGGCCAGAAGCTGGGGGTCCTAGAGCATGCCTCTCTGCTCAGCTGGAGCAGCAATGGCTAGCCCACTCATACTCCAAAGGGAGTGGGGGTTGAAGGGAAAATGCAAAGCAGCCTGGGATGCTGAGGGCTGTGAGTTAACTTGAATCTGGTGGGGACCAGGCACTGATTTAACATAAATCAGTTAAGTCTGGTACTACATCCATTCAAGTTTATCTTAAAACAGTTTTAGCCATTTTGAAAGTAGTTTACATGCACTGAACTACTGTTGTGTTACAGATTTGAACTGGTTTTTGATCACTTATTCTGGTTTGTGTATAATTTCTGTCTGTAGTCTTCCAGGTATTCCCCAAATAAGAATGTCTTGACCTAAAGAAGGTCTTTAATTTGAAAGCTTGTCTAACTCTATCCCAACTATGCAGTTGGTCCAATAAAAGATATCACCCTAAAAATCCTTGCCTCTCTCTTTCATTTTAGAGTCCTCTCCTATAATTACTTACCCGGCAAGTGGTACAGGGAAAACATGGTGGCAACAGCCAATCTAGTGTGACTCCAAGGAAGAGAATAGGAGTAAAGGCAAAGAAAGTAACACCTAGAAACACACCATACTGCACAGAGGGTCTCAGACTACTGGACGCGCTGACAAAAAAACAAGCCTGGAGGTAGTGGAAACTAGACCTGAATCTGTGCTCTGAGAGAGACAGCCGAAAAAAATGAAGCCAAAATTTTTTTTCCTATCACAAAGAGGAAAAAAGGGCAAGAAGTGAAAGATTCACTGGGCATGTCTACACATGCATTTTAATGTGCAGTAGACTATTTTACTGGGCAGTAAAGCATCACATAAAAAACCATGACATTATGTGAATGCACAATAAAACAGTTTAATACACATTAAGCATCCCTAAAAAAAAGTGTTCAAATGTGCTGCTGCTCATTAGCATAGCTTAATGAACATTAATTTAGTACCTCACTTTGGAGGGCACTTTTACATGTGCTCTGGGGGCGGGGGGGCAGCGCTTTAATTAGCGACAATTAAAGTGCCTCCCCATCTCCTGTACCAGCGTTTCTTCACTTTAAAATGGCGGGGGGGGGTGGTACTTGAACTAAAGGTCGATTTAGTTTGCTTTAGTTCAAGCACCCCCATCACCACTTCAAGCACAAGGACACTGATACACAAGATGCAGGAGGCTGCTGGAACACAGCAATTGCCACACTCTTGCAGACTCAATTAATTGAGTCTACTCCAATGTGCTGTAATTCCAGCATATCAGAGCAGTCTCGGCGCTCATGTATAGGCACCCAGAGGTTCTAAATTTAATTCACATTAGAAAAGGTTCGTTAATTCATGTGTAGATATGCCCACTGTTGCTAGGAATAATATACAAAATACTGGAATAGCTGATGGAGGTTTGAGTACTCTGATCCCACATAGAACTTGACTAGAGAGAGATACTGTGATTTTTCCCAAAATGAAGCAGCAGATTCTTCCATTGAAGATCTGAAAACTCTGGCATCTATATGTCATTTTGGAGACATGGATGATTCTCTGGGTAAAGACAGGTTTGTGGAACATGTGATTCCAGTTTATCGGAGCAACTGTTGAGAGAAAGGGATTTAATCTTAGAAAAATGCTGATGATGAGCAAAGCTACCTGAATTGTCCAGGAAAAGGAAGAAAACAATGACAGCTGTTATTCCAGAACACCTATACAGGCTCAAAATAAGGGGATTCATCTATTTACTCTTGAAAGCTCTGGCTGGATTTCAGAAACTGAGAGCATTATTGATGAACAAGCCAAAAGATGCCATTGGAGGCAGAGACTGTATCTATGGTCTATACCTACAGGAGTTTGTATCTATGTGAATATCCATCTGAGAGCATGCATCATGTCGCAGGATGAGTATAATGATGAACAGCGGAGGAGAATGGAAGACATTCAGTAGGGATCCAGCCCAGCATTCAAAAAAATGCACATTCAGAGTCTCGAGAAAACTTAACCTGACCCTAGGAAAAGATCATAACAGACCTGTTCGCTCTGAATGACAGGCACTACATAGCCATAGTAGATTACTACTCCAGTTTCTGGGAGTAGATTGTCTGGAGGACACTCAGGCAAGAAATGTGTGACTAGGAAGCTGAAAACTCATTTTGCAAGGTCTGGCATACTGATGTGCTATGCCCAGACAATGGGTGACAGTACACTGCAGCAGAATTCAAATGATTCAATGCCAAATAGGACTTTGACAAGATGTGTCCCCCTGGGTACCCACAAAACAATGGGAAGGCAGAGTCTGCAGTTGAGAGGAGATGGGAGACAGAGTTAAAGGTGACAAATTGCTATGGTGCTGTGACAGAAAGCACAAAACTAAGTTATCCACAGGCTCCTCTGTGGGTGGTATTGACTCAGTCCTTTAATAATTGTAAGTGTTCTGCCAGGCACTGGATGTCAGTTACAAGGGCCAAGCTCAAATTTAGGGGTTTAACACCAAATTTTCAAATCTACCTCAAGCCAGACACCCCCACCCAGACCCCTGGGAAAACAAATTTCTAATGGTGTATTTGAAGTAGAAGAAATTTCCAGACTCACAGTCAATGTTAAACTAAAACATTGTTCAATACAGGGAAGAAAGGGGGCAAACACACAATCTCAAAGAAAATCCTATGAAACTATTGTGTCTTAGTGTATTTTCTTTGCACCGTCCCTTTAAGGCCAAAGCCCTCATTTTCAGCATGCAGGGTTCAGTTTGCTTTGTGGCAGTTTTGCAGCACTGGGGACTTTTTGTTTGCTGCTATGAGGAGCCAGGGGACATTTTGTTTGTTCCTCCCACTCACCAGGGCTGCGCTGGGCCAAGGTCAGAGACAGAGCGAGGATATGTTTTGCATGCATGTACAGAGGGCAGTCATTTAAGAGCCACCCTGGATATGATTCTAGAGAGTTATATTAAAACTTAACTGTTAGTTCAGCACGGGTCCAGAGTGTGTTGCTGAACTCACAGCATAATCATCCGGCAACGAGAATGGGAATCTTTGCTAAAAAGACACCCCTAGATTGTGAGGACAACGTTCTGAGACCCGGCTGTGTTTTGTGGTTGGAGGGAAGTTGTTTTTCTTTTCTTCTTTTCTCTCTAATAGGGCTGATGTTACTTAAAAATGGCTACATTGGGTCATATAGAAGAATTTGATGTGAGCTAGTTGGCTTCTTGGGACTCTTATGCTGAAAGGCTATCCTATTACCTGAAAGCCAACTAAGTGGAAAACCCAGCACAGAAGCATGCGGTCCTCCTGACTGTCTGTGGTGCCAAATACTTGCCATTGTTTGCCCCCTCACAGCATCTGTCTTACCAAACACTAAGTCTTATGCTGAACTAATTGCCCTGCTAAAGGCACATTTTTGCTCAAGGCCATCTGTTACTCTTTAGAGATTTCATTTTCTTAAACGGGACCACAAGGCTAACTGTTGCAGAGCACTTAGGTACCCTGCTTCTTCAAAGAGTGGAAACTGCTAGGGAAAGAGCCCCAACTGCTGGTTACCAGGGCAACCAGAGTGAGCTAGTGGCCCACACCTGCCAGTGGTCAGCTGACCGGAAGGGGCAGGGCCTGGCTCACATTTAAACCCCAGGGCTGAGGCCAGGAGAGCAGTTCCCTGCCAGCAGCCAAGGGGGAAGGAGCTCTTCCAGAGCAAGCAAGAGGGGAGAGGCCTGACTGCAGGAGCAGCTTCTGACACTGTTGAGGGATGGAGTATGTATGGTTTGAGTGATGTTGTAGCTGGATGGCTTGAATTTATGTTATAGCCCAGGGGCTTGTGTTTTGTTTGCTGTATAATACCGGTGGCTTGGGTGAGGCTATTAGGGGATGGAGGAGGCCTCGTAGGGGACCCACGGCAGCATTGGGGGCGCACCGACACCCAGAGAGGGTGTAGCATTGGGGGCGCAAAATGAGACAGGGCTGTGGAGAGCCCAGGGAGGACCAGGGGGCCAACTTATAATAAGGCCCAGACCAAACAACATCAGTTCCATCTGCAAGGCTTGGGGCATGGTAAAGGGGTGGTTGAAGCCACGCATAGCCCATAAGGCTGGGGTGCCCTGAAACACCATTGCAGAACAGGACCCACAAGGGGTCCAGGAGCCCACAGGGTCAGAGTACAGCAAAACTGTGTTCAAGAAGATGTAAAAGCAGCCTCCCTAATTGCAACTGGCGGGCTTCAAACATTCGGTCTCGCGCTGCTCAGCCTCTGGTGTATGGGCTTGTCTGTCGCCTCATCCCTGGAATTGTCTATTCCGGATAGGGGCGGAGACTGCTCCTAGGAGCAATCTCACCTGCCACAACTCTGCTCGTAAATTTCAGTGGACGGGTCAACTACTTAAGCTTATCTGGAGCCAGGACTCATGGGGTGATGGTCTTCTGCGAGGCTCCGGCCTCCCCTACACCTCTCCCTAATACCCAGCCACACCGAGCTGCGATGATTCCTGGGCCCAACCCTCATCTTGCGATGCCAAGGGGTACTTGATTGCGATTCTGTAGGTCTATCCTGACCCTAGACCCAGCTGGTTAAGGAATCCTTCTGAGGCTTCCCTACGCCTCCAAAAGTGGGCAACTTAACAAAGAACTCAAAAGAAAACGCTACCTGTAAGCCTCCCTGGCTACAAACTAAAGTTTGGCCTCTCTGGCCCAGAGAAAATCCTCTCCCCTCTTAATCCTCTCTACAGCACCCCTCTGGCTGGTTGCTGTATTTTATTAAGTGCCACCCGGGGCTGCTCCCAGCCACTCTAGTTCTTTCTTTACTGTGTCCCTCGCCGATTGGTTCCACCCAGCAGAATCCCATACTCTGCAGTCCCTCTCGTTGCGTATACTTTTGGCTCCCTGCCGGGATGGACTCTGGGGGTCTCCCCAAACCCGTGCTGATCCCAACTGGATTGCCGGGTCTTCTTTTGTTCCGCTCTCTTCGAGGTGGCTTCTATCCCCGGACTCCGTCTCCGGATCCTCACACCAGGCTCCGCCGATGTGAGCCTGGGCATCCGCCGCCTCTCCCCGGGCGTTCTCCTTCCCACAGCTGAAGGGTATCTTCCTGCCTCTTGGCTGGCTGCTGGCCCCTTCTTCGCCTCCGAGCGGGGCCCCAAGAGTGCTTCCACTTGTGGCTCCACGCTCCAGCTCTCTCCTTCCCCCTCCTCTTCTCTCGGGGCGCTCTTTATGCCCCCGCGCCAGCTCTGATCATCATTGATTGCAGCTGGCCACAATTTCAAAAAGACGCGGCTAATCAGCCGCGTGGGTCCTGCCACCTCTTCCGGTCCTTCCGCATCGTCGGCTGCAGGTAAGGAGATCGTTGTTTTTCTCTCTTCTCCCCAGTCCTGTTTTGGGTCCCGGGGTTCCCCCTTTGCCCTTTGGGGCTATACTGTGCCATTACCCTGTGACACTAATATATTTACCATCAAAGATGGGGCAGCTGAGAATCGAGGGTGTCTTTTGGGCCAACTTGGCACGGGAAGGGGACCTTGGGGGGATCACAGCCATCCTGCAGGACCCCGTGCCATGGCACTAATGAAAGCATAGCAAACTACCTGGCTGAGCTCTGCCATCCTTGTGGAATTTTGTGAGTTTGGTCTCCTGGATGGCCTGTTTCATGACCATCTTATCTGTGAGGTTCAAGATGAAGCAATCCAATGTTGCTTGTTCTCTGAACTGAAATTGACCTTGGCTACTGCACAAGAAAAAGCCTTGACAGCTGAGATGGCATCCCATAATGTGAGAGAAATTTGCCAGGCATTCTTCAGCAATGTCCACATACTGCAAACAAGTCAAGAATCAGATCATCACCAGCAAACTTAGCGGATTATACCCTCACCAACAGCAACAGGTAAACTAATTAATTCACAGACATGTTTGAGTTGTGGCAGCCAGCATAGATGAAGGGAGTGCAGGTTTAGGAATGTGGAGTGTTATGCCTGCAAGAAGGGCCACATAGAGAGGGTTTGCCACGCAAAGGCCAATTCTGGGAGACAAAGACTGTGGCAAATTTACTCCCAAACCACTCACAGATTAGAGTCCTCTCTGGAACATGAGGTACAAAAACTATATTTGATTCAAAGTGTTGGTGTTGAAACTGAAGATTCTGAGATTATTGCAACTGTAGTAAATGGACAGAAGTGAAAAATGGAAGTGAACTTGGGTTCAGGAGTATCTGTCAGATGAAAACACATTCTTCCAGTTGTTTCGACACCCTCTCCCCAAGTTATTGAAACCTGAGTGTCACCTGCATGACTACAATGGACAGGTTGTGGGAACTTTGGGTAGCTGTAGTTCTGATGCCCAGTACGGATCCATTAGACAATGTTTACCCCTCATTGTCACTGAGGATTTCTGCAGAAGTCTTCTGGGGAGAAATTGGTTCTCACCATTGGGAGTCAGTATTCAAGACCTACACCGTCTTTATACAGAAAATCTGGAAAAGCTTGCAAGGAATTGGGAAATTACTCGGGTCCACCTGTGATGTTCGAAATGGATCCTGCGATAGCCCCTATCTGTATGAAGGCTCAGAATGTACCTTTTGCACTCGCCAAAAATTGATGCAGAATTAGATTGGCTTATCACACAAGGGGTCCTTGAGCCAGTCATACATACAAGCTGGGCCACACCAACTATTCCTGTTTTAAAACCTAACAGCAGTGTTCACATCGTGGGGATTACAAGTGCACTGTAAATAAAGCACTTAAGCAAGACCCATACCCAGTGCCTGCCATTAACCAGTTACTGTCTGCTCTTGCAGGAGGGAAAGTTTTTGCTAAACTTGACCTTGCTCAAGCCTATCAGCAATTGATAGTGAATGACAAGGCTGCTGAGGCCCAAACAATAATTATACACTGAGGAGCATTCGATGTCAAGTCCCTCCAGTTTGAAATATCTGTGACACCAGGAATGTTCCAGCGTTTCATGGAGAAAATGCTAGCAGGAATTCCCGGGGTTGTTCCATACTTTGATGTGTTGATCATGGAGTCGTCTAAAGAGAAACTCGCTGATAGACACAGAGAAGTTTTATAGAGATTCAATAAAGCAGGTATCAGAGTAAAAAGAGAAACATCTACTGGGAGTTTCCAGTATCAACTTTCTGAAATATCAAACTGATGCTTCTGGCATTCACCCAGTTGAAGACAAGGTAAAAGCAATACAAGATGCCCCTATACCAAAACGCAGACAGTATCTTCAAGCATTCCTAGGACTTGAAAGATAAAGGCCACCATAGCAGAGCACCTTCATCACTTATTGGATAAAGGAGCTCAGTGGAAGTGGCCTTGCCAGCACAACGAAGCCTTCCAGGGTGTCAAGAAGTTGCTGACCTCAAACTTTGTCCTTGTTCACTATGATGAGCAGAAGCTGTTGTCTATAACTTGTGATGCCTCACCGTTTGGTGTTGGCGCTGTCCTCTGTCACACATTGCCTGATGGCATGGATGCACCCGTTGCTTTTTACTCAAGAACAGTGACTCCAACCAAGAGGAACTATGCACAGATTGATAAAGAAGCATTGGCAATCAACGCAGGGATAAAAACAATTCAAAATTATGTTTATGGACACAAATTTGAAATCTCAACAGACCACAAACCCCATCTTGGAATTTTTACTATGGACAAGCCAACTCCTCCTATTTTGTCTCCCTGTATGCAAAGATGGAGCATCAAGCTAAATGCATGTGACTATACACACATATAGAAACCTGGGAAAAATATTGGAAATGCTGATGCATTGAGCTGCCTCCCACTACAAATACCTGATTGTGCTGCTCCCCCCACCAGTGGAAGGCCTCATGCTGGAATCCATGCCAGAAGCCCCTCTTCAAGATGATCAGATAGTAAGGATGACTGCAAAAGATCCTGTGCTTGCCTGTGTCCTCAACTGGGTGTGGAAGGGCTGGCCATGACACTAATGAAAGCATAACAGACTACCTGGCTGAGCTCTGCCATCCTTGTGGAATTTTGTGAGCTTGGCTCCTGGATGGCCTGTTTCACAACCATCTTGTCTGTGAGGTTTAAGATGAAGCAATCCAATGTTGCTTGTTCTCTGACAAATTGGCTGGGGAATTAAGGCCATTTTCATCACATCAGCATGAGCTGTCTGCCCACAAGGGTTGACTTCTGTAGGGAAATCATGTCATAATTCCAGAATCAAGATGCCAAATCATACTGACAACACTGCATGCAGTACACCCAGGCATTGTGAGGATGAAAGTGCCGGCTAGAAGTTATATATGGTGGCCAGGTATGGAAAATGACATAGAAAGTGTTGTGAGGGAGTGCAGCATTTGTCAAGTGAACCATCATAATTCACCAAAAGCACCAGTATTCCTTTGGTAGATGACAAGGGAACCGTGGTCACGCATCCAAATGGATTTTGCTGGCCCTTTTCAAGATAAGAGCTTTTTAATTGTTGTTGACTCATACTCTAAATGGCTTAAAGTGATTACTGTCTCATCTCTTACATCAACTGCCAATATCACAGCTCTCCGTCAGCTGTTTGCAACCCATGGGGTGCCCGACACTATCGTTTCTGATAATGGCAGTGCATTCACCTCAGCAGAGTTCCGAGACTTTGCCAGCCACAGCCACATTCAAACTGTTACCATTGCACCCCACAGGCCAATGGGCAAGCTGAGCGAATGGTGCAGACTACAAAAGATGCACTGAAAAAGATTGTTGTAGAAGACTGGCCTACCAGACTGACCACATTTCTGTTTGCTCAGCATGTAATTCCTTGCCCTACAATAGGATCCAGCCCATCAGACCTTCTTATAGGTTGTCATCTCAAGAAAGTCAGACCTTGTGAGAGACAGGCAGTTCAGGAAAGAAAAGAGCTGGACTCCACATTGGCATTTGGTACCTTACGTTTTTTTGTTTCACAAGAGACCGTTTGCTTGGAACTATGGGACTGGCCCACAGTGTGTTCAAGCTAAACTTGTAAGCATCCCATATCATACACAGTCCAGACTGATGACGGACAAGTTTGAAGATGTCATGTGGACCAGTTGCATGGGTGTTCTCCTATTGATAACCATACACCTGAACAATCCCCAAGCACCTATCCATCACCAACAGATATGGATTTACTGGGAAAGTGCCCACTTGTTTCCACCAACTCAAACCCTTTTCCATCACTGTCAAAAGGAACTATTGCTGTTGATTGTCCAGGTAGGCTGACGGGGCCATCATCTGCTGAACCCCTCCCTGAGTCAGGCTCGATAGGAAGACTGCAGCAGAAGCAGAGTCCTCACAAATGGTGGCTGACTATTCTGTCTAGGGGGAAGGGGTGTTGTGCCTTATGGTTTTTCCTTTTACTGTCCCTTTAAGGCCAAAGCCCTCATTTTCAGCACTGCAGGGTTCAGTTTGCTTTGTGGCAGTTTTGCAGGACTGGGGACTTCTTGTTCACTGCCATGAGAAACCAGGGGGCATTTTGTTGGTTCCATTCACTTACCTGGACTGGGCCTGGCTAAGGTCAGAGACAGAGTGAGTATAAGTTTTCCATAAATATACAGAGGGCAATTGTTTAAGATCCATCCTGGATATGATTCCAGAGAGTTATAATAATAAATAACTGTTAGTTCAACACAGGAGTGTCCAGAGTGTTGTTGCTGAACTCACAACATATCAGAAACATCATATGTAGAGGTGATCTTGTGGATCATGGTGTACATGTGAAAGGTCTAGTCAGGTGCCTGATGAATCCACTCATGGCTGACAGGTCCAATTTGAGAGTGATACAAGTTGTTGCAAGTTTTACAGATCCATGTGTTGTCTGAGTTGGAGTCCCAAGTTTACAGCATTCTGCTTTCTTCTTTCTCACTTTGCTTCCGTCCTCTGGATTAAAGCTGCTTCATGTGCAACACCCAGTTCCAGGGTTTTCTCTAGAAAATAGGGGATTCTGCATATTCCTCACAGCTTTCTACATTGTGGAATGACTTCATATAATTTTGCACCCATTATGGTACTGCCATGGAGGGCAACCCTGCTTTCTAGAGCCATCTCAAATCTCAGTATACATTAATGAGGGTATGCCCAGAAAAAATGCACAAAGTTACCATTATAGAACATAATCACAGCCAAACTTACATAGCATAAGCAGAATTGGTCAAAGCTAGAGCTTGGTAGCTTAAACATCATAGGACACTTATACACATGCTGTGGGGGTGGGGGGGAAGGAGTGGCATTTTAGTTAGACCAGCTCAGAAAGCTGCTCTAATTAAAGTGCCCAAAGTGTTGCATGTATCAGCATCCCCACGCTGAAAAGTGGGGGTGGAGGTGCTTTAACTAATGCTCATCAAGCCAGCTTCATGTATCAGCCAATGCATGTAATGCTGGAGTATCACGATGCTATGATGGAGTATGCTATGATGTACTGTAATTACAGCATGTCAGAGCAGCCTTGCTGCACGTGTATAGACACCCATAGGTGCTAGCAAAAACTGAATGTCAGTATACTCAAGAGAATGAGATTTTTGGCCATAGTCCATAAGCATAAAATGTTTCTTGTCTTTATTTATGGGAGGCTGGAGTTAGCTGAAACTGATTTCAAACTACTTAATTGCTAAAAGAGGCCTGGCAAACATCCAAGAATACAGAGATTATTTTTCAGCTACAAATGTATTGCAAATTGAATGTAAACCTGGGAGAGATTTGGCAGTTACAGCCATAGTTTCTAGAGCAGTTACAAAAATTGCTGGGGGAAAAATGCAAAGCTAAGTTTTGTGCAGATCAATAGGGTTTAATAAAAAGAAAGCAAAACAAAACAGAAATGTGACCTCCACTCTTAAAAAATGTAGACTGTGATCACGATCACCAAACCTACTTTGGAGGATGAGACTGCAGAAAGTAATTACGGCTATCCACATAGGGTGATCAGGACCGCATATTACCAGTCTATCACTTTAAAGGAGTACTGTTAGCACTAGGTGGGATTTCTTTGCTTAAAGATACCCGGATTTTGTTTCCCAAGGTATAAATGACAAATATGTTTAAAAGAACACATGAGATACACACTGGTCTCAAATGAGCGGCAATACTGAAAGAGCTGTTAAGCCTTGTCACACTGGCATAAATAAATAAATAAATACAGGCTGAAGCAAGCAAAAGAGTTCTTGTTGGTGGCACAGGAAAAATCGCTTCCCAGTCCCCCACTCCTCCCCGCACAAACAGAAAAAGTATCACTTGTTTATGCTACCTAGGTAAAATATGTATTTGTCCTTAGACTATTTTTTTCTGTTTCTTGAGATATCATCACTAGAAAATGCAACAGTTAAACAGAAGTAAGGATTTTTGTAGGTGATATCTTTTATTGGACCAGGTAGGAGAGATTTAGACAAGTCTTCAGGTAAAAGGCCACCTTTCTTCTGATCTAAGGTCAGGCATTTTTCTCAGACTTTGCCTCTGGTATATTTCCCGGATTATCATGGCTGCAGCATCACTCCAACACCAGCATAGGTAAACAGGCAACTGAGCATATCAAATGTATTTTTGCTAGACCTGGTATATCTGACAAAGTAATATCTGACACTGAGCTACAGTTTTGTTTAATTTAAGAGCAACTTTTCTACCACACATTGGATGGCAGTAACAAGAATCAGGATCAAATTTTAGGGATCACAGAATCACACTTTGTTCAGTGTTTAGCCCTGATAAGTTACTACAGAACAGCCTCAATGATGCCAGAGTGTGTGTAGGGGCTTGCATATGTATGAAGAGACAGGCATGGTGAAGCAAAAACACTTTGATTTGAGCTGCCAGCATTGCATGGAAATGTTTGTGTTTTTATGATAGGAAACAAAAGTCATAAGCAGCAGTGGCATTACAGGAGGTAACCCTAGGGCATATAAGGTTGTCACACTAGACAGAAACACTGAAGAGAAGTAGACAAAAACCTTTCCAAATCCTAGAAAGGAGAGAGATAAGGGGCACTGACTTCTGTTCTCCAAGGCCTCAAATAGGTCACATCCCACAGATGGGATGACACAGCTAGAGCTAACGGATTAATCACAACCTGACCACAGTGATGCTAATGTCGCAGGCATCCCACAAGGCCTATCTGACAGCATAGGGTACCTGAGAGATTACTTAAGCAAAATTAGCTTAATTAACAGTTTGAGCTTGAGTTTTTGACATGCTGAGTTTTATTGATATTTTTAAAATTGCTATTAATGTATACTTAATTATGAAAGAAAGATGGGGAGAATCATACCTTTTAGATGCTCTAGCACGAACTAGTTATTGTGCCCCAGAGACTCAAGTTGAGCAATTTTTGTTCCCCAGATTATGGCTGAAGGAGAGGCAGAGGCTACAGAAATAGATGACTGAGGGCACCCCAAACGAAGCTCAGCAAAGCAGGCAGAGGATTTCTGGGACCACTAGCAGATGTTATATGGAATATTACATGTTCCATTGGAAGCTGGGGTAGCAAAGCATGACCAACACCTAGCCTAAGTCCCTCATGGTCCCTCCCCCTCCCTCTCCCCACTCCCTGCCAAAGCAGAGATTCTCCCCTCCTCTCTGCCTTACACAGACACCTCTCAGCACTAGCTAGCATACTACATGCTGGCTATGGTCTGTCCTCTGGGAGACAGGACAAAGGCAGACAGGACAGTGTTGGCTTAGGGCTTTAGGAGCTAATCAGTAGGTAGCTAGTAATGTCCCTCCGTTCCTTCCTTGGAAAAAAAGGTTATTTAAGAAGAGCTTGAACTGATGAGAGAGGCTATTTTGTTTTGTTTGTTGGGCTGACAAATGCTGTTATCAACTCCCAGTGTAACTCCCTGCTGTCTAACAATGTTCTGTTATCAATGCGGGGGGTGCAGAACCCCTCTCCCTCAGAGAGTCCTTCCATGGCTTGGCCATGCCCCACCTCAGCACTATGGAAGGGAAGGGAGGACTACTTTAATGCCCTCTGGCTTCTAGCCTGAGCCACTGCAGGCATGTGTTTGCATTTCTTCAGTCCAGAGAGGATCTCTGTACGGTTACAAACCAGTTTAGCCTAGCCAGGTTAGACTAACCTGCAAAGATTGAATCAATTCAGGCTCAGGCTTTTTGAATGTCTGTCCCTAGCCTAAAAAATGTTTCTAGGCAAGAACCCAGTAGTGACACCCACAGGGTGCACTGACATGAAGTTCACTGCTTATTTGAGCAAGTTTAGCTAGGCATGCAGGCTTTTCATGGTGATATTTGACCTTAGCATATTTTATGAAACTTGCTTTGCCTCAGCCTTTCAGTCTTTTACACTATGCTTTAGGAGACAAAATACCACCATGTGGAGATATATGTTTTTCTTTCGGCAGGGGTATGTGTTGAAGCAAAATATTTCAATGTAACATAGAATTGTGCAAAAGTTGATGACAGAGGGCAAACAAAAGAGAATGCAAACAAAAAAATGCAGTTTTCAAAAGAAACCAAATAACTTCGATTTAATTTGTTTTAAAAAATTTGCCCAATTAGCTAGATCCCTCGGTCTGGAATATTGGTCAAGATTTCATGCTTCAGCTATTACCTGTAAAAGGGAAGAGGGCTGCAAAATAAAAGATCTAGCCATCTCCCAGATCCCCTACCTAGATTTTCCCTAGACTCATTCTATGAGGAAGTTAATGCATCTATTGGGCTGCACTGAACTGTACTGTCTATCGACATTTTTAGAGAAAGCAACTGTAGCTAGGCAGAGTGACAGCACTGTTCACTTTGTGTGGGAGAACAGGGGGACCCTTCCCTGCCTCTGCCATTTCCTGACAGGCCCCTGTCATGGGAGCTGAAGGGTGAGGTAAGTTAGAAACATGCCAAGCTGTACAGCTGCTGAGAACTCCCTATGCTTTAGATATCTCAGGATATAGATAGTTCCATTTGCTCAGGATAAGATGGGCTGTAAATCTGGATTTTTGCACTGCACATTATAGTATAAGTACAGAAGATCTTGCAAATTGAAATTAATATGATTCTGAATGTTAATGATGAGGTAAGCAAGCAATAACAATCAGAGAATATAAATTAAGGTTTTTGTTTTGTGTTCGGCAAACCACAGCTGTGGCTTCACATTTTCAAGGTGCATATTCATATAATTCCACTGCAGTTTCTTCATCTGCAGAATGCTGATTGTAAGACTTCCTTTTTAAAGTGCTTTGTAATCTATGGATGAAGAGTGCTATGGAAAAGCTAGGATTATGCTTGCTATGGTGTCATTATTATTGATTTTCCCTCGTTACATTTTAATCCAATAGAATTAGCGAAATATATTTTCTGTAAGAATAAATTTGACTTAGATTCACTTGAGTTCGAGAATCTGAGAGTGAATTATTTTGTTAATTTCCCCATAGGAAAGAAAGGTCTCTGCATTACTCATATGTGCCATCAGGCTCAAATGGTGTGAAGAGATCTTGAATTAGTCAGCAATGAAACAGTTGCAGGATAATGGGAGTTGATTGTTAGAACTCTGATCTGAGCAGTGAGGGAGAAAATTCTTACATGATACAATTAGATGACATCATATCAAGAACGCAAAAGCCAAACTACTGGTCTTTCTTGAAGAATTGCTCCAGCAAAGGGAATGCACCATTTTCAGGAGCTGGTGGATTGTATTAAGCCTTGCCTTTATTTTCTTAGAAATTCATAGTTTGTTGGGGTTTTTTGAGGCCCAAAAGGATCATCTAGTCTGAGTTTGTATATAAACAGGCCATGGAATTTTATTCATCAAGCTCCTCAGTCAAGTCCGTAACTCCTGGCTGAAATAAAACGTGTCATTTAGAAATGCATCCTGTCCTGATTCGAAGATTTCTGCGTAGGAGATTTTCCTTGTTGGGTCAAATTCACACTGCTTTGTCTCTGAAAAGAGCCAACACTTGAAACTTCAGAGGAAAATGTAAGAATCCTCCCTAAACCATAATTCTGGATTAACCTGCTGATGGGAGGTATTCTTGCTCCCCGCCAGCAGTTAAGTTGCTGTCCAAAAACGCAAGTTTGTTTCCATCATTTTGTTCTTTATTGTGATTGTGGATGTTTTCATGAACCACAGCAAAATACCTCGTAACTCCTTCTATTCCCTGCCATTAAGAAGTGACCTAGGGCGTCTGTAGATGAAATAGGCATTGATGTCAAGCGCCTGAAAATTTTAACCTGGTCTTTTTTTGGTGCAGTGCATTTGTGTTTGCACGACATGGTGTTTGTGTTTGCAAGATATGGCGCTTTCAAGTGAGTTAAGTCTTCTGTGTCATTCCCCACAGATTTCAGTA
Organism: Crocodylus porosus; assembly: GCF_001723895.1. Lineage (NCBI taxonomy): Eukaryota > Metazoa > Chordata > Crocodylia > Crocodylidae > Crocodylus > Crocodylus porosus. The sequence continues at coordinate 112,501,088 of NW_017728886.1, forward strand.
GTCAAATACCAATCTACCCCCCATAGTGTCCTTCTTAATATATTACAGCAGGAGGTGCATGTAAACTGGTCTCCCCTGGCCTCTCACTGGGAGTTTCCCCGGGCACGGTCACCCCAAAAACCTTGTCACTTACAGCTACCTATGCTCAGTCAATCGGTCTGGTCTCTTTCCATCAGTACGCAATCCCAAAGACCCCATCGCAATCCCCATTCCAGAGATAAGCTGCGTGAATCCTCCCCTCACAGTCCTTTCCCTTCCCATCCTACCATGTTACAAATATATGTGCTTTTTCTTTTATTTACTATATAACTGCTATGATATCATAAAATGTTCAGGGTTTACAGTAGTAGGTGGGTGTTTGTTGCCACCTGGTTGATTGGCGATTGCTGTCAGTGATGTAGGTGGCGAACTCTTCTGGCTTTTTTTTTTTTTTTTTTTTGTTCCAGTGGTTCTGGACTACATTTCCCAGCATTCCTGAGTTCATTGATCATTGTAGTTTCCAATGGGGGCTGTCCCGTTCCCTGCCAAAGTTCCACCATCAGTCTGTTTGTGCAGTGCGACATATGGCTTTTGGAGGTGTGTTGTGAAATGTTTTATAAATATTTGGAAAATATGGGTTGCCATTTGGCTTGGTCCCCCACCCACCTAGTCCACCAAGAGCTATAGTTAACTTTCTTACCCACATGGGTGGGGGCTTATTCAGATGTAGGTGACAGTGTGTAATGCCCTGCTCCCCCAAACTATTGACAGTCTGGAAGCAGCAAACCCCTAGCCCAATCCATATTTCTTCCCCTGCTCCCTTGACCATCCTCCCCCCTCCACCCCCTGTCTGCAACACCGCATACCTTTGTATACACTTGAAATCTATGTCTGTAAATGAATTTATTTTAACATAATCAAGAGAAAAAACAAAGCACTCCTAGGTGTTGTTGTCAGCAATATATTCTGCCAGACAATCATGCACAAGAGCCACCCAACCAGCCTCTCCTTGAGGATTCTGCTCAGTCCCTGTGCTGCTGCTGCTGCCTGGACATGTCTCTGTTGTCTGGCCACTGCTTGTCACCCTTCTTCCCATGACTCCTTGAAAACCTCTCTGCAGCTCTCAAAGATATTGTGCAGCATGCAGGCTGGCACTACAAAGGCCACAATATTTTCTGGCTCCATCTCAAGCTTGCATGTAAGAGCCCTCCATAGTCCTTTCAGTCAGCCAAACACACATTCCATGGCTACCCTGAAGCTGCTCAGACAGTAGTTAAAAACCAGCTTCTGCAGGTAGGTGATGTCCCCTCCATAAGACTTTATGAGCCAGGGCTTTAAGGGGTAGGCAACACCTACTAATGTAACTAGAGAAATGGCAACACCGCAGATCACTGTCTCCTCCATGCTGGGTGTGTAGTGATCATTCTCCATGACACCAGGCAGAAGGGAGTTTCTGAACACGTGCGCATCATGCATGTTGCCGGCCCACCTGGTATAAATGTTCATGAACCAGCCCCGGTGGTCCACCGTGGCTTGCAGGATCACGGAAGTATATCCTTTCCTGTTTATGAAAGCTCTTCCCCCTCCCCGCAGGGCACAGCACTGGGATGTGTGTACTGTCTAAAGCCCCCATACAGTTTTGGAACCCCTTTTCATTGAACCCATGTATGAATTACTGCAGATTTGTCAGGCAGATAATTTTGTTTGAAGCAATCTCCTTTAGCCACTGGCATACCTCATGAGTTGCTAACCCGGCCGTACAGGCAGCTATGCCAAACTGGTTTGCGATGTAGCAGAGGCTGGATGGGCTGGCCAGTTTCACGATGGCCATTGCAACCCTCTTGTCTGGTGGGATGGCCTGAACCATGTTCATGTCCTGCCTCGTGATGCGGGGCCCCAGCATTGAGACCATATGATAGAATATTTCCGTTTTCATTCAGAACATTTCCAACCACAGCTGGTCGTTCCAAGTTATCGGCACGATTCACTCCCACCAGTCCAAGCTGCTCTCATGGGCCCACACCATGTGGATTCTGGTCCTCCTTAAGTTTCTCAACAGAGCTGGTCATCTTCCTCTTCCTCACTTCCCTCTGGGTATTCTAAGTTCTCTGGGTACCTGTATCTTCTTATTATTATTCTCATTGCTGTTAAAGCAGGAACACACCTTGCCACTGAATACTCTATGATCATTTTTATCCTTCTCAAGCGGTGCAGCACTAATCCCCAGGTAAACATTATTTGCAGAAGCAGTACTGCCTCTTCCTCCTGCTCACCCATGTCCTTCCATATTCTCCATGTTGGAGGACTCTTCACTGAGTTGTTCTCCATCATCATGAATTTCATCCTTAGATTGAACTAGCAGCTGAATTCTGGTCCCAGTGGGACCAGAATCTCATCTCTAATGTGTTTAGACATATTCTATGTGCCACTGCTTGAACACAAAGCTCAGCAGTTGGCAGGGGGTGGTCATGTGAAAGGATGTCTGTGAGTAGAAAAAAATATGGACTCCAAGATGGTTTTTGTTTTTACTTTTCCTTTCTCTCGTGTTTTTGTCAGGCCTGTTATGTAGCAACTTTTCCTGATTCTCAATTAGATTTTTTAATATAAAATCTTAAATACTGTGGTTTGAGCAGGGGTATAACCAGGTATTTTGGTACCCTGGATGGAGGTGGAGATCCCAGAGATCATGGAGGGTACGAAGGCAGAGGAGAGGAGGGGGAATAGGAGGGGAGAGAGATCAGTATGTGCCCCTCTACATTGGTACCCTGTTACACTATTGTGTTTTGGATTCAGAAACTCAAACTTTTTTCTCACTTCAGTGCATAAAACCTAATTCTGCTTGTTGTGTTCATATGATTAATATTAATGGACTATCTCAAGGACTAGTGAGTAAGGAATCAGCCCTATTTCCATTACTGAAAGTACTAGTGTGCATAAGGGATACAGAACTGGGCCCATGAAAATGTCAAAAAGAAATGGGTTTTCTGAAACAGAATGTGGTTTTCTTATTCATAGGATTTACCAGCAAGCTAAAATAAAAAGCAATCCTTCAATTATTAGGTACAGTCAATTTTAAGAATGGTTTAGGCTTGGTGATATTTCAAAAAAGATATCTCCTCTCCATGGAAGAATGGAGCCAACCATTTTGGAGTAGAACAAATGTGTTTTAAATGAAGTATTTGCAATAAATTAATGCACATCTATCCATATTGCATAATATTTTCCCTTCAAAAACAGAAATCTTCCTTCTCATAAATGGAGGAAAACTATATTTGCTAGAAAGAACTGGACCTACAAATCACACTAAATTGAAAGGTCACTTGTGGCCAAATTGAGAGGCTTTTTGGAAGGCAATTTTGCTACCAAACTAGTTTTCAAAAAAAGGATGAACTAATGCTTTCAAATGTCTGATCGCTTTAAGTAATTCAAATTATGTACTCTACCTGATATTAAGCTTTCCTGTAGAAATTACAATGCACTTACATTTGTACCTACATTGTGACAGAAATCCTTGGGGACAGCTTAAATCCATTTACCTCCACTGCTGTGAAAAACATGGAGTGAATTTTGTAGCTCTATCTCCCAGCACAGCTAGAGTTAAAGGTCTGACAACATTTCCTTTATGTTATAAAGTCTTTTGTTCAGAGGTTTATTACTGAGTCATGCAAAAATTTACTCCGGGCTCTCACTTGGCACCCAAAAGTTCAGCCAATATTTCTGGGCACTTTGTCCTAATTTTCTTTTTCTTTTTCAGTTAAAATTGAAAAAGGAGAGAAGTGTTCTCTGGTTTTCCAGCTGGAAAAAGTAATGTTCCTATTACTCAGAAAGTGATTTTGATTTATGTAATGAAATTGTGCAGGCTCTTAGTCTACACTGTTGATTATTTTTTAAATATAGAGCATTCAGAACAGTCCTGGCTATTACAGATTGCACAACTCTTTTGCTTTGAGGTAAGCAAATTCTTATATAGTCATTCTGCATGCTGTGGCTTCAGTCCTGAGGCCTTTACTTAAGCAAAACTCCCTTAAATATCAACAGGTAGATTTAGCCTTTAGAATTAGGGCAGCATTTTTGTCTAACCTGTCAAGAATATGTTTGTGGGTGTGTGTGTGTGCGCGCGCGCGTGCACACATACAGACACACACAACAAATCAAATAAATAAGCCTTATCTCATTCAGGGTTTGCTACAACCTATGTACTTTGCTGTGGTGAATTAAAAAGGACTATAGGTCATGTTAGTGAAGCTGGGTCCAGTTTTAAGCACAATCTAAGGGTTTTGATTTCAAATCTGGAAAAAATTGGGGGTTTCTCCCCTTCCCCTCCCCCCAAGTTCTGAGCCTTACATTTTGGGGTTTGATTGAATCTAAGAACTCAGAGGAATGAACTACCTGAATGAAAATCATAAAAGGGCTTTTCACATGACCACCCCCTGCCAACTGCTGAGCTTTGTGTTCAAGCACTGGCACATAGAATATGTCTAAAGACATTAGAAATGAAATTCTGGTCCCACTGAAATCAATGGGAGTCTTGCATTGGCTTTGAGCCCAGGAGTCCATGCTAGATCTCATTTTCCACTGTCTTCTGTCTCCAAAAGTCATCTGTGCAAAGAGGCTGCAGACCAGAACAGTTGCCACTTGTACACATGTGACATGCTTTATATCTCAACCTAAATGACTATCGGGGTACCATTACAGCTCTGGATACTTAAAGATATCCCCATTGTCTTAAACTGAGGAAATGTCTGCATTTTATTGCTGACAACTGCATGTCTCTGTTTCCTTGTTGCTGGTGGGTGGCTGTCTGCTTAAGTCACAGCAGGAAAGGCAAGTCAATGACACAGGTAAGAGCCTGGACACATGGACATGGCTTTCAAGGAGTTAATATGACAATGGCGGGGTCAGCAGTCAGGGGAGAGGAAGTTACCTGGCTTTTTCTGCTCAATTTAAAATGGGGTGCGCTTTCTGGTCAAAGGAGACCCACTGTGTGTAGACAAAATGAGGAGCATGTGTGCACAACACTTTAAAGCGGGCTAAATGCTTTTGCACTACTGTAATGGTGTCACTGTTTGCATGCCTCAGTGGTGTACTGTGCATTAATTACAGCCACAGTAGGAAAGCTGGCAGCATAATGCGCCTTAAATGACTTGGGGCGCAGCAAACTAAAACTCCTTGGAGGAGTTTTAGTTTGCTGCCCCTACAGCTGTGGAGCAAAGTACTGGGCTCCATGCAGCTCTGTGGTTCTGCAGAAAGCCCTGCAGGCAGCCTGACAGCAGCCCAGGAAGCAGAGAGCCTGATCTTTTTTTTTTTTTCCCTTGAAGACTGCCTGTCTGCCTGAACTGCACCGGGGCCTGGTGCTTCCCTCCATGGCTGCAGTGCCCCCCAGGACCACCCAAGCCATGAACCTGCCTATGGGTGGGTGTTGCCTGGGGGGGGGGGTCCATCATTGCCACGGAGGGAAGCACCAACTCACCCCTAGCACTCAGGGGCTGCTGCGCCCAGTGGCAGCTCACCCTTCCCTCCCCTCCCTGCTAGAGAGGCAGGTAAATCAGTGGGGTGTGTGCACAACGCGGTGGTTTAATTGGCCCTAAATTGAAATGGTGTTTTTTAAAACCCACTGCTTCAATTTAGGGCCCCTGTTTTATCTACACATGCCCCTAGGTAGAAGAGGCTGTCTAGGGTGTTTCAGTAAAAAGAATCTTACAGGATGAGCAGAAAATCAGAGGGAGAGATCACTGTGCAAGCAGTGCAGGTGGCTTCTTCCATTGCTGGGTATGACTGTACTGTACTCACTGTAGTACAGACATTCCCCGGCTGGCTTTATAGCTGTCCATGCAAGGAGTTTCTTCTGAGGACCATGCCATTGTCAATGCATAATTGGCTTCCTTATGTTATATAGTATATATAGTTTCTATATGGGACTGCAAAAATCAATGATAAACTTAGCATCAAATATACCTTTTTAATTTTCCAACATTTTTCATAAAAGGGCAGAAGAGAGCACATCAGAGCATTAGACACATCCAGAGATTTGGCAAAACATTTTTTAAAGCAGTTATTTCAAGCAAGTGATTACCCCAGCATATTACACTTCCCTGTTCTTCCAAGACAACGTCCCTTAACACCAACCTGTGCTTACAAAAACAGAGCATTGCAGAGAATTTAACTTCCCCCTTTGGACACCAAGTTGATCCTCAGTCTTGCTGTGCTCTGGAACGCTATGAACACTTCTACATCATGGCTGTAACATTGCCTTAATTCAGGTGTTGCTATGGATTAAATCAGATGAGATTATCTGACAATGTTGGATATAACCTGGATGTGTGGGTTGAGAGAAAGGGCAGGCTCAGATGTGACAACCAAGATTGTACTCCTGGGAAACATGAAGTGATGGTGCTGTTGACACAGAAAAAGGGATGGAGGGAGGGCTTAGGGGATGGTTGGAAGAGAAGAGGGGAAAGTCAGTTCAAGTACTGAGGTACTGAAGATCTTTTATGCAAGGTTTTTAGCTGGATTAGCTATTTCCATATATCCTATTTCCACATGCTATGGGAGCTGCCAGCTATTTGAAAGATGCCACAAATTTCCTAAAGAAACTAGCTGCCCTTTACATTTTAACTGCCATTAATGTTACATCTCTGTACCACGGACATTTACATCTCTGTACAACATCCCTCATGAGGATGGATTACAAATCATAAAGAACATTATCCCCAGTAAGTACACTGTTTCTGTTTCCATTATACTCTCCTGCTTTGTGATATTTTAGATTTAGGGGATCCCTAAGCCTACAAATGAACAGCATTGCCATGGGCACACACACAGCCACACAGTATGCCAATATACTTAAGACAGATCTTGAAGTCTATTTCCTCCGTAACTGCCCTCTTCCCCTGGTATATCTAAGGTACATTGATGACATCTTCATCACATGGACATATAAGAAAGACTCTCTAGAGAATTTGTACCAGGACTTTAACAACTTCCACTTCAATCAAACTGACTCTGGAATTCTTCTTCCAGCAAATTTATCTCTTGGTCTGGACACCACTGGGAAACTTTGCAATGGCCATATCACCACCACATTGTATCAGAAATCAACAGATCACTATGCTTCCTCCACACCAGCGGCTCTCATCTTAAGCACACCACTAGATCCATCATCTACAGGCAAGGTGTACATTACACCTGTATCTGCTCTGATCCCACTGACTGAGATACACCCATTTAGGATCTGGAACAAGGATTTCTACAATTACAATGCAATCCTAAAATTGTAGCCACTCAAATCAACAGTCAGACTCAGACTCTACTCCAACCTGCTACAATACCAACTCTGAGACAAGGACAATAGAATCCCTTTGGTTGTCACCTGTAGCCCCCAGCTTGAACACCTAAGACGCACCATCAATGACCTCCAACCCCTCCTGGAAAATGATGACCATCTCAAAATAGCCAAGGGGGACAACTCTGTTTTAACTTACAGGCAACCCCCAACCCCAGCAACCAACTACATAATTCCTATTTTCAGCAAGGCACTAGACATTGCTCTGGATGTAGATTCTAGCTGTACCCCCTCATCACACGGAACACATTCACTGGACCAAAGAACAAAGTTTATAACATCCAAAATTTATTTACCTGCACCTCTACCACTGTCGTATATGCCATCACCTGCTTACAGTGCCGCGCTGATGTCTACATTGAACAGATGAAACTTCCGCTGTGTGTAAGAATGAATAAGCACTGGACATTGATACCAGAAAGACAGACAAGGCTGTGACAGAACTTTTGAACTTCCCTTGAACCTTAGATTAGATGTTGTTAGACAGCAGAACTTCAAAACTGAACTTGAAAGGCAGATTATGGAATAAACACTTCTAACCTAAACTGAGACTACAGATTCTTACTCCTTTATCTTTTATAGGCACTTGTCCGTGGTAACTATCTTCTTCTAGCTAAAGATGTTCCTGGTTCTTTTTCACAGTTGTAATGTACCATGACAAAATGTGTATGTTATGTAGTGGGTTTAAGTCTCATTATGGATTAATATGCTATTACTAATAAAAGATGATAGGGAGCGCCTTATAACAATTTTACCCTCTTGACCTCCCAGTCCTAAGTTACAGCAGGGGGCAGTTTAGGATAGGATTGTGATTGGTTGGTTTATTTTTTGGGGTCAGGTTGCTTTCATTGGGGGGATTGTCTGCAGGTTGGCTTGAGAGATGTGAGGTTTCAATAAGCAGCCTCCCTTTCAGCCACCTCTTTGCTGTTAGCTGCTCTCTCCTCGTTCTCTCCCTGACAAAATGTACGTGGTATCCCCTTTTCCCCTCCCATAACAGGGGCCACTCTAGGGCTTTCCAGGGGATCCCCTAATTTGCAGTCCAGAAGATATTGTTCCCCACTAGGCAAAGCCACTTTAGGCCAGGCACTAACATTGGTGGGGGGGGGGTAACTCTTTTTGGCAAACACTCTCCCTGCACCCCTGACTCCAGCACCCAAATGTGGGAACCCTCCTTGTATGCTTTTAAAAAAACAAACTTCAAGCATGCTTGCAATTCTGTCTCAGGCAATACATTTGTAAACCATGGAAACACAGCTTATCTGTTCTCGATCGGTACAGCCCTGAATTCTCACACTGAAAGGAACGGTAGCTTGCTGTGTGAAGCCTCTTTGGCCACAGAAAAACCCAGGGTGCATACTCGGGTGTCCTTGGGGCAGGAAAGTGGGGTCCTATGTTTGACAAACACCTTGCATAAGCACAATTTTTTGGCCGGTCTTTTGAAGCATTTTTGGCTCAGTCAGAGGCATTGTCTTATCAGTTACCCTATGTGGATGTCAGTCCTCCTTCTTGCACTGCCAAGCATCACCTGCAGTCATGTACCCACCCCCTCCCTGGTTTTCTGTAAAGACTCCTTTCTTCTCAAGTTGCCAGCTTCACTCAACACCCGAAACCACCCCAGACCTATCCCCTATGTCCTGCACCCAAAGCGCCCCCTCCCTCCTGCATGGAGGATGTCCTCCTCCCATCCCATTCATAGACCTCTCTCAGAGCCCATTATGAACGAAGTATTCAAAACTTTCTCTCAGGAAGACTTTATTTAATTACAAACTAATAGGAAATACAAAATGAAATATAATAACGATCCAATTATACAATTACAGAGCACATTCCCCAACCTCAGCAGCCATGATGTGTGCCACCAGGCAATTTCTGATCACAACTCCTCTTCTGCTGTTTGCCTGAATCTCTAACCCTCCACCCCCTACCCTGCTGCTCTCTGTGTACGTTGTGCAGCTTTTCTCACTTCCCTTAAGTGTTCATTCCAAGATTGACTGAAAACTTCCCCCCTTGTCTCACAGGTATTGTGCAACACACATGCTGCCATTATGGAAGAGGTGATGTTCTCCACATTGACCTCTAGCCTGTCCCCAAAAAGTTAGGCTACACTTGCCTGTCTTTTCTGAAAATTGTCTGACTGCTTGACCACTCTCAGCCAAGTCCAACCTCCTTCCTTGCCACCTACATGGGGCTCGACCCCACGATTAACAACTACCTCACTGGACAATGTACTGGGGTCACCACACTGGTCACCCAGGTGGGTACCCTATTTCCAGGACCGTAGCCTAGCCCCTGACAACAGGAACCCCCCAGCAGACCATGGCATTGTCTCCTCATCTCTCCATTCATAAACAGGTTGACCCAGCACTGACCCCACTTACTCACAGAGACACATACCAGACAGACCAAGCTGCATTGCCGCCTGCAGCCCGGGGTGCTAGAGCAAGTTTGCACAGTGAAACTGCCTTCCCACCATTTTTTCCCTACCACCTCCCCTCCTTTCCACACCCTGCATGCCTGACAGTATACTGAACGCATCACTTGACAGTCTGAAACAGTCTGCAAATTCAGGCTTCCCTGGTGTCCCTGCCACCTGAAGGTCAGGTCTAGATACATACTGGACACAGACTAAACTCCATTGCCTCCCCTGGGCCTCCCCGCCCCCTGCATGTGCGTGCATGCGCGCGCGCAAACACACACACACACACATCCCTGGAGTGCCAGAGCAAGTTTGCATAGGTCAGGGCTTGCCAAGCCAGCCTTTCAAGCCTCCCCAACACCACATCACGCACCTCCCACCAATCCCCAGTATCCCATTATCACCTACCCCATCTTTCTCTGTACAAGTTCATTGCTGCAAGCATGAAAGTTCAGTCTGTTTTTGACAGTATTCAAATTATGGTCTCCACAGGATAGCCTCTCAGCTCCCCAAGTCATGGATAGCTCTTTTAAGCAACAGAAGGGGTGCAGCCTGCCAAGGCTTGCCAGGAAAACAATGCCAGTAAACCATTCAAAAGCTGTCACTCACTGCCTGCCTGTACCCTGGCAGCCACCCACCCCCCGGTCACAGGCAGGGGTTCCATTCCACAATTTACCCCCAAGCTTATAGCATAGTCAATTTCTTGTATTCTCTGCACCCAGAATGGCATTATCCACCCCCTCCCATATTGCACTCCCTCCACATTGTAAAAATCCTGATCACTCTGTGGAAACTACTCATCATACAGGACTTGTATTGCTTTCATATCTAGCAGAACTATTTTTCCATCAAAGTCAATTCTAACACAGTGGTATTTTCTGGCCTGCAGTGATTAGCCACCATTTTCACCAATCCCCAGCAGGTTTGTAAGTATGTTTCTGAATGCCAGCGGCTAGACTCTCAAAGCAACTAACTGCCACAAATATGTTGACATTGCACAAATCACACATTGTTATTATGCATCTCTTCATAAAAGGTTCACAGGTCTTAGGTCTTTGGACATACACCAGAACAGGTCCTAGCAGGCTGTACTACAAACAAAAAGAAAAATTTGCAAGACATGCCGGATACTTCGCAAGGCCAGGCACCAAACTGGGCTTATGAACAAGTTGAGGCACTGATTGATATTTGAGGTGAAAGGAAGGTGCCCATGCAACTCAAAAACCAAATAAATAAGCCGGTATATGTGGCTATTGTGGTACTATTAACAGAACATGGCTACAATTAGGACTGGGACCAGTATCACAGTAACATCAAGTCGTTAAAGTGTGCCTTCCATCATGTTAAGGACAATTACTCTCATTCGGGCACCTCACAGAGAATGATTGCATTCTATGATAAGCTGTCTACCATCCTTAAAAGAGATGCTTCAGACATCTCTTGCTTGCCCAAGTTTGGGACAACAGGTTTGGTGGCCAAGGAGCCTGAAAACATATCCACACCTCCCCGGCACCACAGTACATTGGCAAGCACTTCAAAAATTGCACATGATTAGCCTTATCAATCACAGAATCAATCACAAACCAACAACCTCTTTTGGGACTGTTCATAGGATGTCTTTGCCAAGCAGCCAAAAATGAGCTTGCCCTCTACTCTGTTTGTCCCACACATTTTGGTACTAGATACATAGGATGATCAGCAGCAGGGGACCAGAAATGACTCTTCTGTTCATGATGACGAAGATGACACTAACTCCATTAACATTCTCTTGCAGGAGTCTTCAGGTTTCCAAGAGAGTTCTATGCCAGAGATCCCACAAGCCTTGTGAACAGTGACTTATAAGTTATAACATTATGTGGCAGTGCACCTTTGGTGCCTGCCACTTTAAGGGTAACATCAAGCTGAGAGGCTGCTATGGGAATATCAGGAAGTAAGGGCAGGGGTTATGGGGTGGAGGTGACCCCTTGTCCTGGGTAAAATGTAAAACTGCAGCTTGCCAGGGAATGGTGGGCTGGTGGGGCTCCTAGTGGCATGGACAGCACCCAAGAAATGCCAGCCCAGTTACCTCCCTGGTTGGGGTACTTAAAACATAATCCTGGTGGTGTTCTAATAAGCAGGGGGAGCCTAGGCTCATTAAGAGCCCTGAGGCAGAGCTCAGGCTGGAGGAGGGACCTGGGGTCACTCCCAAGCAGCAGGGTAAAGCCTGGAGGTGCAAGTGAGACCTTGAAAGAGAGGGGCGACTTGTAGTGAGACACTGATAGAGGGGTGATGAGTAGTGGAGAGAGGGGTGATGATTAGAGCAGTCCCATGAGTGTGGGCAAGTGAGGAGGCCCAGTGGAGTCATGGTGGCCTGGCAAGGGGCCAGGAGTGAAATAGGCCTACAGTTGCAGAATCACTCAGGTGAGGGTAGCAGGAGACACCCAACAGACTGAGCAGGGGCTGACCAAAGCAAGGAGAGCTAAGCCCGAAGCTGGGTGCAGCTGGGTGGGATGAGTGTGGCCCTTAGAGAGGGGAGTATGAAATAGGCTGAGTGAGAGCCAGTGGAGTAAATGGGACCCCAGTGACAGAAGGGTGGCATGTGAGTGGTCCTCTGGCACTGTAGGGAAGAGCTACAACTGTGTGCCCAGTTTGCTCTGGCCATAGGCCGGAGAAGTAACACACAGAGTAACATCTGCGAGGCATGGGACCCGTGGAGGGGAGGTTAAAATGGGTATTAAGGTCCTTGTCAGCAGGGCGAGTAATGGGTAGCCGCCCGCATTAGTAATAACTCATATTTTTCCATCAAGGCATGGCAGGTGAGCAAACTGGGCGGTTACCACAGGAGCGGGCCAGCTGGCAGAGACCTGACGTGGAAGCCACCCTGTTACACATTGGTTTTAGACATTGGGCTACAATAGCACTGCTGTGGGCATCCTTAGTCTGCTGGGGTTGGGGAGACTGGTCCCCTTAACGAAATCTAAGCTACTCCCTGCTGGGTGGCTGATAGTATGTGTTTTTCCTGGTGGAGGGGTACCAGGTACAGCCTAATGTGGATGCATTGAGACTGGTCAGGATATTTTGGGGGGAGCCTTCATAACATGGTTGGATGGAAGTGGGGTTTCATTGGTAATTCTTGCAGAGGGTGTGCTGTTAAAATATTTTAAAACAAGTTTTCTTAAAATGTTTAAAAGTAGTGGAACACCTCATGAACACTTTCTTTTTCTCTTTGCCACAGCTAACCCTTCTACTGCAGCTGTGATTCCTAGATCATCAAGAGCAGTTGGTAATGCTCAACATCAACAGAATTATAGAACAACTGAACAAACAACTGAAGAAAATATTTTTCAGATACTGGCAGAAGCACCCTAAAACATATCTACGGCCAGTGAACAAATGTCAGGTGACATTAATGATATCTTTAATAAGCTAATGAGGAAGGAGGAAGCCAATTTTGATCTTATGGAGGCCAAGGCTAAACAAATTTTAGAAGCTGTTCAGCATTTCAATAAAAATGCTGACCATATAGGGTGTTTGAAGGCAAGGTTTAGACAGCAGCTTTTAACACAATTTCATGGTGGCAACACTGCTGAGAGCAGCATTGACAATAGGCCACCCCAAGCCTCTGTTCATTCTTCTCCAAAAGAGAGCCATGACTCTTCTATCCACAAGAGGAGAGTGCCACTACAGTTCAGGGATGAAGGGGAGTCGAGGGAGGGGGTAGGGCGGGGGATGTCCAAGACGGGGCCATCTCATGGGGTACCAAGTTTTCATGCCTAAAGCATGAGTGTACCCAAAGCTGAGCAACATCCTAATAGAATTTCCATTGAACAGGTAGTCATCAATCATCAAACTGTAACTGAATGCATGTACCTTTTAATCAATTTTAATTAGATAGGCATTCATGTCAAAAGAGGGTTGATGGGATTCTGTATTTCTCCCTTCTGCCCAAGAGAGTGGGAGAAAGACCCAACAGGATATGTGTGTGTTTGGCAGGGGAGAGGTTGTCCATGTGGGCGCCTCACTCCCATCCTCGTGGGTGTAAGGCCTGGTCAGGGTGCAATTCTTTGCGGGGTGTCGTGGGCCAGATGAAAGTGCCTGGAAGGCCAGATATGGCCTGCAGGCTGTATTTTGCCCACCCATGTGCTACAGTTTATGTTTTTAACAGAGAAGTAAATGCAACAATATTTGGTCTAGCCTATTCAAGATGTTCCATATTCCCTGTGCAGGGTGAGGGAGATGTGGTCTCTGTGCCTGTATGCCAGGGCAGGCAGGCTTTCCCAAAACTGGGGTGAGCAGCTACTATTTCTCTTTGGGTGCTGGTTTCCTGATTACAAATCAATAGGTTTGTGTACATCTTTTATCATACCAAAGTGTCTTTGCAGCTTGGAGTGAGCAGCAAAAATTTCATTTTTTTACTGTTTTGGTGCATTGAAATGTGTTATTAAGTCAGTAATAATACAAATAACTTTCAAGCAATGGTACAGTGTATGTTTTTAACAGAGAAGTGCATGCAACTTTATTCAGCTTAGCCTGTTCAAGATACTCCTTGTGCAGGGTGGGGGAAATTTCCTGCCATGGGGTGCACAATCTGGCCTGGGTGCGATGAACAACTGGTATAATAAGGTGTTTTCAATAAGCTGTTTTTAATAGTCTGTCTTGAATAAGCTGAAGTACATTACTTTAAGAAATGTCTAAATGGAAAGTGATGTAATTTCTTTCTGGTTATGTTATGAAAGTTATGCTAAAGAAATTATTAAAGATGTATAATATCAACAACAAATGTGTCTCCTTTTCTTTGGTGTATATTGGTTTACTATCATGAATTTAAACTTATGTCTGACACAGCAGGAAAGGAAGGTGGTTTAAGAGCCCCAAGAAAAATCCCAAAGCAACAACAGCATGGAAGAGGCAAGAGTTGGACAGGGTAGAGGTACCTCTTATGCCGATGTGGGAAATGCCTGGGGACACTCTGAAACTAGCAAAGCAGCAGGGATGACAGATAGGGTGTGAAGCAACCCTTGGGTAGCCTTGGGTGGTACTGAGGGGTAGGAAAGCATGCATAGCTGTTCAGGGCTACTGCTGTGAAAAAGGTGGGATGGTGACCCCATGCTGGGCATTCCATGTGCTGGGGAATGTGTAAATATACAGGGGAGCAAAAAGTTAGGAGGAGAGAAGAGACTGGGGTACCACGAAATGTAAGACCAAGACAGCCATATGGGGAGGAGGGAAGAACATGGGCTGCAATCCCATATTGTGAAGCTGGGTCGAGGGAAACTGGGAGGGGCCCCATAATATGAATCACAAGACTGGTGACAGCCAGCTTGAGGCCTGCCTTTTATGTGTGGTGGCTGAGGGCACTTACAATCTCAAATGACTTTAAGTAATGGTCACTGATGACCAGCCATTAGCCTTTTACAAAGGCAGTAGAACACAACCTAGGTAATCTAGCATAAACGAACTGAACGGGGACCAACAGGAACCCACAGAATGCCTTTCAACTGCCCCCGGTGTTACTGAAGCCCTATTGGGAATAGAATGAGTTCACTACCACTTCGGGCGTGGGCACCCACTCGTGCTCCAGTGTTACCCACTCCACAGGTGCTAGGGATAAGACCACCCCCCATACATCTGGTACACACTGCTGTGTACATGCTTCCACCCCCCCCTTTCTCTATTATCAGTACTGCACCACTCTGAGTGCTCCAGCCACCAGCCAGGGTTTGGGGACCAACAGCAACAGTGAGAGTGCAGGACATTGGTAAGTTTCCGGATGGTGGGGTACTTTTGAAACAGACAAAGATTTTTAGTAGAATTTGTGAATTGACTAACTGCCCAATGTCATCTCCCCTGCCAGCTGTTCCTCGCCATGCCACAAGCAATGCTGCAACCCAGACAGAGAAGCAATGCTATCAGTCAGAACCCTGATTGATTATGTAGGTATTTTATCAGAAAGACTTAAAAATCGAAGTTATGAAGTTATGTCAGTTGAGAAGAAAGCCCAAGTACTTTCTTTCTCTCTTATTTTCACATTTACTAACTGCACAATAATACTGAGGATGCATTGTATTTCAAATTTGTCTTTTGACAGGAGTGAAAATGAGATGGGTGTCAAGTATTACAAGAGGCACTACTGTTTACTGGTCTATTGTGGACCATTATTGTTTGTTTGTTTGTTTCATTGATTGAATGATTGATTTATGGTTCTTAATTTAAATTATGTTATTAAATTTTTTTGATCTGTACAGTACAGTTGTTTGTGTCCTAATAAAGTAATGCAAATAGTGGGAGAACCATGGGGGTGCTGGACAAAGCTTTTTGGCTTTGATAAGCAGCAACTGGGAAAACATGGATTGCCTGCCCCCTGAGGAGGGAGAGGGGGAGGGGGCAAATTCACAGCAGAACCAGCCAGCTACGGTACTGTGGGCATGGTCTGACCATGCCGTGAAGGAAGGGATGAGCTGCAAGGTTGTGGGGTGAGCTACCCTTTGTGAGGGGTCCAGGGAAGCACCAAATGCAAACACCAGGAGAAATGTTGGGGCGCTGGGTGAGGCTTTTTGGCTTTGATAAGCAGCAACTGGGAAAACATGCATTGCCTGCCCCAGGGGGGAGCCCCAAATTAATGGCAGGGCCAGCCAGCCATGGTACTGTGCTGTGAAGGAAGGGGTGTGCTCCAGGCAGGGGTGTGGTGTGAGCAACCTTTGGAGGGGTGTCCAGGGGAGCACCTAATGTGAACAACAGGAACAATGTTCAGTCCAAAAAATAGTATTTGTATTAACCTGAACCTTGAACTGCCTAACCAGTAATGATTTGTAAGAATCACACCTGGTGTCTAGTAGCTGCATTGCAACAGAAATCCCATGGATTTCCTAGTGAAGCCAAGCAGCACCTGCTGGAAAAATTGTGGCAGAGCAGGGAAAATGCCATTTGTCTCAGATACACATTTGAAAACTATTACAATAAAAATAATCCTGTTGGCACAATTTCCCATGCTAAAAATAAAACATGTCAGAGGTGGTTTAGTTATCATGATAAAAAATAACTAACACAATAAAACCAGGTCAAAACATTTATCTTCAGATGCAATTAAACTAGCAAAACGGCGATTTTCGTGAGGTGTATCTAGGTAATGTGTTATGTAGACAAGCGCCCTATGAGTCTCATGTCCTTCAGTGGGTTAACTGCTTTGTTTTTCTTTCTCCTGCCCACCTTACCTCTCTCAGCAGTGCCCCCTCTTTTATTTTCCCTTTTCCTTACCCTTTGTATTCTAATCACTGCTTTCTATTTAGAAGCCCTGCTTCCTGCAGTCCCTTCACAGCCCTCTGATTATAAAAGCTTATGCTATACATCTCTGATTTAGTTAGTCTGTAAAGGTACAAATAAATCTATCCTGTTTTCTGTTTAAACTGGATGACACACTGACATTCCTAATTCCCAGTCCTGAGATGCTTACTTTCTCCCAGAATACATTCCAAAACTGCCTCAGCTTGGATGTCATCCTGGATTTTAAATTACATACACTCATAAGAGCTTTCTGCATTGTTATTATATATTATAATGTTGCCATTGGAGAAGCATTTCAATTATTTAAAAAGCAAAAAACCCAATAACATTGAATTATGTTATTTGTTTTTTGGGTTGTTTTTTTTTTTTAAATTCAACCAGTGCTCTAAATGAATTAATTATTGCAAAGCTTTGAATCCCCCCCCCTCCCAATTCTGATACCTCAGGACACTGGAGCTCCCAACATTATATTCCAGTGTAAGAACATTTTTTAGCTTAATAATTCCCTGCTAGTGCAGGGACCCATGGCATTGCTGGCACCCTTGATCTCTCCTACTCTCTTCCTGTGGTACATTGCCTTTTCTGAGGCTGTTGTTATAGGAATAGTGGGGTGTTTTGTTACCTCTGGTAGTCAGAGAGGGGAAGAATGCCAGAATGGACGTTCTTTTGGACTTAACATCTATTTCATGATTGTCAGTAGAGGTAGGGGACAGGACTCAATGATCCAGGTGGTCTCTCACAGTATTACGTTCTTCAATAGTGCTTTGCTAGTACTATCCACTACTTTGTAATTGCTGCCTTTAACTGCATATTGTAATATGCTGAATGTAATGTGTAATCAAGTGTGTTACTGGGTAAAGAACACTCTTTTCTCTTAGATGATAAAAAGAGTGGCTTCCTGTTGTGCTGGCTGGGATGGCTCTTCTGACTGACTAACAAACAGGCTTTAAAAATACAAGGATTGATCATGATTCCAAATTGGGTCCGTTGAAAAAGCAACATAATGGCAGACAGTTCTCACTTGTATGTCAATGGTTTTACCCAAGGCAAGGTTGTTAGTACATTTATTTCAATAAAAAAGAACCAAGCTGCTTAAGACATCCTGTTCCAACCAGGGATGAAAATGTAGACCCATGGTGCCCAAACCTGTGGTTTAGAGGCAATGCGTTATACAAGATGTCCTGGCATTGCCTGTAGCCCCAGAACATGTTGCTCTCCAAAGATGCACATTCACTCAGTCTGACAGGCAGCAAAGTATGTCTTCCACATGTTATGTGCGCAGTATGGTTACCCATGGACCAGCAAAGGTCAGGGACCAGATCTGGGATGGGGAATTGCTTTACCAGAGTTCTGCATCTGGGCTGCCTCCAACCCAGCGTGTGCTGCCGTGGCTACTGCAGTCACCACTCTGCCCCCAGCAGTGCTTCCACTGCCACCAGTTGCAGTTCAAGTGAAGCCCCCTGCACTGCCAAAGCTCCTTGAAGATGCTGTCCTGGCTCCACAGGACAGATAAAATGTCTCTGTAGGCTGGCTCTGACCCTAGCTTTTCAGTAACCACTTGCCACCATATTTCTCTTGCGAGTTAGCCCTCATGCAAAGACTACCAGCCCAGTCTAAGGGGGGAGGGAGGGGCTTCTCCAATGGCACAGGGCCATAATCCGGTCCTTTTCACCATACTTTATCCCTGCTACAAACATAGCAGGGAAACAGGACTACGGGAAAGTTGATACATTCAGCATGTCCCACTGAATTCAGACTTGTGCTGCAGTTTTCAGTGGTGTGAATCTGAGCAAGCAAAGAGCACTTACGACTCCATGCAAGGAAACAGGCCCCGCACTGGGCCACGGCAAGATTACAAGGGAGCAGAGGTGGAATTTAAGCCACTGCTGCATATGCACCCATACACACACTTCATGTTTTGCAGATCAGCCCAAAACCCAGGTTGTGGCCTGCAGGATTAGAAGACAAGGATAGAAAAGTGTGCATGATATAGGGGATAAAGGTGGGTAAAATAACAGCTGGAAAAACTGATTGAAGAGCCTGTAGTGCTCCTAGCAGCAAATCCAGATCCAAACAATCTGGAGTTTTTTAAATCTTGGATCTGCAGGGGGAAAAAGCAGATGCAGCTGTTTAGAAGGAGAGAATACACCTACACTGATCTTCATAATTCACAACTTGTAAATTTACAAATGAATATACAAAGTCACCACAGTTTACAGCTTCCCCTCCCGCCCCACCGCAAGCTAGCACAAGGAATACAATTACGCATCTGGGTTTTGAATAGTCCTATCTTCCACAGCAGAACAACATGCATCTATCTTATATAATAACTGCAGACTCCTCATGTGATATATTAATATTTTTGATGGGGTTAAGAGTTCCAAAAGCTTCTACAGTACAAGCAGGTCTCTTGGGTATTCTGTGGTATAAAAGGATAGCATTTTGAAGCAAACACTGCTGAATTCTGTGTCTGTACTAATATTTTGCATTTGCATGAAAGCTCTTTCCTTTTCAGCTGTCTCACACCTAAACACACAGGAATTTGGCTTCTAGTCATACCGTCTGTTGTACAATTCATTGGTGATCATTGTTCCTGAAGATTACTTCTGTGTGATGGTTATTCTACATTGTCTTGATAACGCAGCTCTGTGACCTTTGGCAGGTATAATGCTGTCTGGCCAGAACTGCTCAGAATCTCCTTGCCCTGTACCGTGCCAGGGAAGAAGGGAACTTGTTAGCTGCAACAGTTTTATGATTTCAACTTTCTAGGCTTCATACAAATATTCACTACACCTGGTCTAGGTTTAGGCAGCTTACTTTAAGCTGCCTAAATCTAGACCAGGAGTGGCATGTGTAGGCATTCACTGCTGCCAGGAGCAGTGTGGGCATCTTGAGGTAAGTAACTTGGGATGAGGGGAGGAGTTGGTGGGATGCAGGGGGTTTGGAGGAGGCTGCCCAGTTGGGAGGGGCAGTCAGAGGCCTAAAAAAATAGCCCAATCAGGGCTCAGGGGGTGGGAGGGGAGGTAGGAACACCACAGTCCTGGAGCAGGGACAAGTGACTGGGCTTTACAAGCCCGGAGGCTGTGCTTTGAATATGTGCAGACATCTGCTAGATCAGATTAACCCTTTCTTGATCTAAGTTAGTGCACCTTAGATCAGGTACTCCATTTTTTCCCCTGGTTTAAACATAGAGAACACCTCCATGAGTGGGCATTTAGACTGATGTATCCTTCATTAGGTCAATTTAAAGGTAATGCTTGTATGTATCCCTCTAAAATTCAGCTGCTGCTCCAATATCAAGGTATAAAAGGATCCTCCCAGAGGTGGCCATTAAGCCCCCAGGGGGCCCCTGCTTAGCCCTTGTCACCTCTACTTTCTTTGGGGCCATCTCCTCTTCAACTCACCTGCTACACTTTGCTGTAATAATACCTTTTGAAAAAGGAGGCTGTCTCAGGGCTCCTTAAGCCAGATTTCATAGACTTTTGGCTGGAAGGGACCCCGGAGGATCATCAAGTCCAGCCCCCTGCCCAGGGGCAGGAAGGTCAGCAGGGGTCATAGGATCCCAGCAAGATAAATATCCAAGTGTCTTGAAGGTGCTCAAAGTGGGTGCTTGAACCACCTCTGGTGGCAGTCTGTTCCAAACCTTGGGGGCTCCAATGGTAAAGAAGTTCTTTCTTATGTCCAGCCTGAAACGGTACCAGGGAGTTTAGGACCATTCAATCTCATCACCCCTTGGGGTGCTCTGGTGAACAGACATTCCCCCAGATCCTGGTGAACACCCCTAATAGACTTATAGCTGGACACCAGATCGCACCTGGTCCTGTGCTTTTCCAGGCTGAAGAGTCCCATGGCTCTCAGCCTCTCGTTATAAAGTC
Source organism: Crocodylus porosus (assembly GCF_001723895.1). Taxonomy (NCBI): domain Eukaryota; kingdom Metazoa; phylum Chordata; order Crocodylia; family Crocodylidae; genus Crocodylus; species Crocodylus porosus. Next base: position 112,521,960 of record NW_017728886.1, read on the forward strand.
TGTTATCCTGACCTCTGATCATGTGTGTGGCTCTCCTCTGCACCCTCTCAAGCTTCTCCACATCCTTTTTGAAGTGTGGAGCCCCAAACTGGATGCAATACTCCAGCTGCAGCCTCACCAAGGCCAAGTACAATGGGAGAATGATGTCCTGGGATTTGCTTGAGGAGTATTTATGGATGCAAGCCAGTGTTTTGCTCGATTTACTAGCTGCAGCATCATATTAAAAGCTCATGTTCATCTTGTAGCGTATCATGACCCCCAAGTCCCTTTCATCTGTAGTGCTAACCAGCGTAGCACTGCTGAGCCTATAAGCATGCTGCAGGTTTTTCCCTCCTAAGGTGGAGAACCTTGCATTTTTCGGTGTTAAACACCATCAGGTTCTTGTCCATCCATTTCATGAGCCTGTCAAGATCTGCCTGGATCACCCTCCTGTCCCCAGAGTTTGATGTCATTGGTGAACTTGGCCAGCCCACTTCTGACACCAATGTCTACATCACTGATGAAGATGTTAAAATGAAACACCCTAGAGCAGAGCCTTGAGGGACCCCACTGGTCACAGGGCACCATGATGATTGACTTCCACCAACCATCACCCTCTGGGTCCTGCCGCAGAGCCAGTTCCCCAGCCAGCGGATCGTGGTGAGGTTGAGGCTGCAGTTAGCCAGTTTTGCCAAGAGGTGATCATGTGATACCAGATTGAAGGCTTTTTTAAGGTCAAGATATATAACGTCAATCTCTTCCCCCTTATCCAGGTGATAAATCACCTGGTCGTAAAAGGAAATGAGTTTGGTCAAGCAAGACCTACTTGCAACAAACTTGTGCTGGGTATCCCTCAGGATATTGCTGTCAGTTAACCTGTATAGGATGGCCTCTTTAATAATATTTTCCAAGACCTTCCCCAGGATAGAGGTTAGGCTGATGGGCCTGTAGTCTTCTGGGTCCACTTTCTTCCTTTAAGATAGGCACCACATTGGCCTTCTTCCAATCATTGGGCACTTCACCAGAGCACCAGGAGTTCTCAAAGATCCATGCCAGGGGCTGAGCTATAATGCCCGCCAGCTCTTTGAATACCCTTGGGTGTAAACTGTCAGGGCCGGCTGACTTGAAGGTATCCAGCCTGTCAAGGTGTTCCTTCACAAGGTCAGCTTTGATGGATGGTAAGGAATCACCCTCACCCGGGCCTCCGTCTCACAGTGGGCAGGGGCATCCCACGGGACTGGTGAAAAACTGACGCAAAGTACCTATTTAGCAAGTTTGCTTTTTTCTGGGCATCAGTTGTCCCATCTGGTTTAGCAGGGGTCCAATGTTGCCTTGCTTTTCCTCCAGCTCCCCACATATCTAAAAAAGGACTTTTTATTGTCCTTGATATTTGTAGCTAGCTGGAGTTCCATCGCAGCCTTGGCTTTCCTGGTTTGCTCTCTGCAGGTCTGGACCAGAGCAGGCGATTTCTCCCACTGGTGGTGGTTCCAGTCCTCCATCCTTTGTAGGTCTTTCTTTTAAGATACAGGAGGTCCACTAGTTCCCTGGAGAGCCAAGGGGGCTGCTGTGCCTTTTTGCTGCCTTTCCTCTGAGACGGCATAGTCTTTGCTTGTGCATCCAGGATCGCTCCCTTGAGGAGCAACGACTCCATCCTGAACTCCCCTCCCCTTTGGGTTGTGGCCCTTTAGGGCCTCCTGACCTTGTCAATGTCAGCTTTCCTGAAGTCGAGGACTTCTGTATTACTGAGTGACTTGCCAGCATTACAGCAGATGGTGAAAGTGATCAGCTCATGGTCACGGTCACCCAGCTTCCCTTCAATCATTAGGTCACTGATTAGGTTGTCCCCGGTTGCTAGTACCAGGTCAAGCAGCACTTTGCCTCTCAGCGGCCCATAGACTTCCTGAGTCAGACACAGGTCATCCACACACAAGAGAAATCTTTGTGACCACTTGGATTTGGCTGAGAGCTCTTCCCACAAGTTGTCTGGGTAGTTAAAGTCTCTCATGACAACCATACACCAGGAGTGTGCAGCCTTAGCCAATTCCCTGGCAAACTCCTGATCAAGATCTTGACCCTGGGTAAGGGGTCTGTAGTAGACTCCCACCATAGTATCCCCTGTGCAGTGTTCTCCATAGATTTTAACCCAGAGGGTCTCAAGTCCACCGTGGGTGCCAGTGTCAGCTTGCAGGGATGCATAGCTTTCCTTGACAGAGAGCTATGCCCCCACCCCTTTTGTCCACTTGATCCCTCCTGTACCGGATATAGCCATCTATACCTGTGGCCCAGTCATAGGTGGAGTCTCACCAGGTTTCCGTATCCCTATGACATCATAGTTACTTGTGTTTAGCAGGAGGACAAGTTTCTCCTGTTTGTTCCCCAAGCTCCTGGCATTTTTGTATAGGCATGCAAGTGTCCCCTTGCTCACAGTCCCTGATGGCACGCAGTCTCTGGACTGCAGCCTGGAGGTCCTCCAGCTGGCATGCCAGAGACCCCAAAAGGGAACAGGCCTTACAAGGGGAGGTGGCCATGCTTCCAGGCCCCAGAGCCCGAAAAAGCAACAGGCAGCCCCCACAGCCAAGACCCAGAAGCTCTATCTGTGTGGAGCCTGGAACCAGGGGCTCTATCTGGGTGGTGGTCTCCGAGGTGCCAGGGGGGCGGGGCATAGACCCTGAGGGGACCCTTGGGTTGCAGCGCATGCCTATCCATGTCATGCCGCTGGTAGGCTGGCTGCAGCTGGAACTGTCTACTCTGGAGGGCTAACAGGCAGGGCCTTGGGCCCTCCGGTGCACCCTCCTGTGAAACTCCTGCGCTAACTCATGTGCCAGGCCCAGGAGCACACCTATTTGCATGGCCTGTTCGTGAGGCTCCAGTCATGTGGCTCCCTGGGGGACTGGGCAAAATAGAAGCCAGGGCAGGGGGTGACCCTCCTCAGCCCACTCAGCCTGCTCCCAGCTAACTAGGTCCCTCCCTCCATAGGCCCCTGCTTACCTGCACGCTGGCTAGGGCTCATCAGGGGTCCCTGCTGGGGTCCCTAGGCTTACAGGGGCACAGCAGTGACACATCTCACACAGGAGCCAGGACACTAGTGAGGCTTCTGCCATTGCTGGGCCTTTTTAAACTGCATGCATACTCATGAGTACAGCTGTCCCTACTCATCACTTTAAGGGATAATTACGTGGCCTCCTCATCTCCTCTTTTAGCCACACCCAAGCCTTGCAGATGTTACTGATCACTCACTAGCTCAGCCCTGCATCTGCTGCTCCTCCTGGGCTCAGACCTCTGTCTCCTTCTGCCCATGCCTGAGCACTTTGCCCATCTTGGCTACTCCTGGCCACATCCTTGGGTCCCTGACCCCATTTCTACCTCTTGGAGGCACTGGGTCTTTGGCTTCTTCCTCTGGGCTGTGGCTCACTGCCTCTGACACTCTAGATGTGGCCCATTCTTGACCTTTGACCCCTACTTCTGGGGTCAAAATAAGTAACTTTGGATGAGAGGAAGGGATGGCAGGATTGCAGGGCAGAGGGGAGCTGGTGGTTCTGAGGAGGCTGGCAGGTCCCTGGAAGTCATTGGTGGGTCTGCAGGGGGTGGAGGGGCTGCTAAGTTGGCAGCTCCACTGCCCCTACAGTCTCAACCCCTAAACAATCAGTCTTACTTATGCCAGACCAGTTGCTAATTAAGAGCATTGCTGTAGCCCTGCTGCTTAGTAGCTCTTGCCTCCACAGCTCTCAGAGCTAGATTGCTCACTCAGATCAAACTCTGGCTTATATCCTGGTAGCCCAGCCCCTCTAGGTCATGTGGCTTCCAATTGCTCCCTGCCATGCCTGAAGAAGGCTTCTCACACAGCCTGCCTTCTTTCAAAGTACCAGGAGAACCAAACCTCCTGCTACACAAGGTAACTTTCCTGCCCTTCTCTCCCTCCTGCCCCCTCCCCCTCCTCCCCCCAAATGCTGCTCTGGACCTATTGCTTCCCTGCAGCCTGGTTCTATAGAGCAGTGAGGAAGGTATGCAGCAGCATCCAATTACTTCTCCCTTGTAGAGAAAACTGCAGAACAAGAGGCAGCAGCAGGAAGGTCCCAGCAGGACAGGCAGTCAAAAAAGAGTTTGAGAAAAACAATAGAGCAAAAAAGCTAAAATCTATGTTCTCCTGGAAAAATACCAGTTTTCATAGCTGTACAATCACACCACCCATGCAGTCATGCATGAGAAGACTGGGGCAAGTCACACCTCTCAGGGCTGTCGTTACAGGTTCACTACAGACACAGATGGGCACTAGTTTACATTTAGGTCGTATTCTTTGGAGAGTAGCTTATAAGCCAGAAACCTCAGAAATATAATTGGGTTCTCTTTCCCACCCCACTCCAACAAATGAGGCTGCTCTGACACACTGTAATTACAATGAGTTAATCAAGTCTGCCAGGGCATGGTAATTACCGTGCTCCAGCAGACTCCAGTATCATGTTTATCAGTGTCCCCATGCAGAAAATGGTAGCAGGGGCACTTTAACTAAAGGTCATTTGACAAGCTTTAGTTAAAGCACTCCCCCCCACCATTTTTCTGCTTGGGGACACTGATACACATGATGCTCCGGGCACTTTAATTAGAGTGGCTCTCAGAGCCCCTCCAATAAAAGCCCCCTACCCCCCCGCCCCCCGCCTCCCAGAGTACTTGTATAAACACCCTAGAGCCAAATTTGGGTTCCCTAGAGCCAAATTCAGTCACATACACTGCATTCTGAGACGCTTTGTTTTATGAAAAAATAATGTACATCTTCTTCAGAGATGGTTAAACTTTAGTCTATCTGCAAAAAGTGTCAGTGGTAGTACCACAATGGCACATAAAAATATGCACAAACTTGAGAAAGTGCTGAAATAAATGACCACCTGCTCAGACTCTGTCACGTGGATCAAGGGGTCTGACTTTAGCCATATGATTCTGAAAAAAATGTAACCTAGAGTCTTTTGTTATGAATGTGACTCAGAAACTTTTTATGAATATAGTCGATTTTCATATCAAGGTCTGATAGGCAATTGCTTATTATTGTCACATTCTGCAATCTCATCAACTGTGAACAGGTCTTTCACCCTCTTTGGTGTCACTGCATTCAGTTTATGTGTTTTCTAATCTTCTATTGAAAGCAGCAGATACTGGGTATGTTTAATTCTCTTCTTTAGTAGAGTCTTTGAGATATCTGTAAAACTGTGGCTCTTTCAAAGTAGCTCTCTTATGCTCCCTTCCTTGAAGAATTCTCCTATCCCATACCTGACCTGTGAGTGCTAATCCTGACCAGCTCCATATAACAAACTATTTAATACAGAACAGAGTAAATCTTTCCATTAATGTCTGTCCAAATTTAATTTTGCTTTGTATTCACTTTCCACAATTACGAAATGTTTGAGCTTTACTAGCATAAATACATGCAAAAACATTTTTTAAGCTTCAGTGCGACTTTCAGGTTCTAAATACAATTGTGTAACTCATGACAGGGGTTTTGCATTGTGTAAATTAGTTATGTTTATCTACCAGTCTGAGAACAGAAAAGATCTATGTAATGTAATGTATCTCTTACGTGATCAATGTAATAAACTCCCACAAAGGAATGAAAACTATGTTCCACACCATACAAGTCTTGTACCACATCTGCACAGGGTTATTATGCTCCAGATCAGTGCCCTCGAGCATGGTGTGATGCACTGGGCATACTGCTTCCTTAAACATGAAATCATGGAGCAACATCCACTGAATACAGCAGGCAAGTTAATTAGCCCTGTCACTCAGCAATGCTAATTAGTTCACCTGATATACTGCTGCACAGATATGGCTAGGTTGCTTCCAATTTAAGAAGTGCCCAGCTTGGGGGAATGCAGCATGCTTAGAGGATGGGGCAGGTTAATCTTATGTCAAATGTGACCTTACAGATGCTGAAGAGCACCTGCCTCTACAAGTAGCTTCCCTGAAACCAGCAAGTGAAAGAATCAACCTTTATCACTAAGAAGCCACCACCAAAATTATCAAGTTCCTGTAAGACCTGCACCTGGAGTACATTTTGTGGGACCAGTATGTAAAAAATGTCAAGAATAGTTTCAAGTCTGTTCATAGCTAATTTTAAAAAAAAGAATGTATGTAATTTTTTCCCCTCTTCATCTTACATGTGATTCTTTCAGCACTGCTGTAGGCACCATTTCTTTGACTTAGGAAGTAATGGAGGTTATGCATACTGTGGCAACTCTGAATTTTAATGCTCTACCCTGTCCCTGACTGCTGCACAGCAATATGTGTACTAGCAATATCATGTGGTAACTGTTTATGTTCCTCCCCTATTGCATATTTTCAGAATGTAAATTCGTAAAGCAGAACAAATACAGAGAAGTGAGTGGTCATGAGGAAAATAATCAGCCTAGAAAGCACTAGTGAACACCTCTTTTGCCAGATGACTCACTCACTCTATTTAAAAACTTTATATTAGGCAGAATGAAAACTTCCCATGGTGCCCAAATTCTTGTGGGGGATATACTGCTGACGAAGACTACTTACCTATGACCCTTTTAACAAAGGTTCAGAGGAACAACTGAGGTTATATATTTATGCTAGGTCTAAATAAACTGGATTAGAAGCAGTCAAGCCACAGCAAATTGGAGTTACACGGGTTAATTTGCTCTGCTTCTCAGGAACCATCAATAAACAGCTTCTGATAACGGCACTGGCCCATTTAGTCATAGCTCTGTTCTCACGGCACTGCAGTGTGCAACATAGACATACTGTGGGATCTGGGCTAGACTCTTTATTCTCTGGACAATTTTCTAACTGATTTTAAAACTCCATTCAGCTTCAGCTGGCTTAAAATTTATTAGAGACAATCTGATGACCATGAGCCATTGTTACTGATATGGTTTCATATCAGTAATGTATGGCTCTAACCATGTCCTAGGACCAACAGAATTGGTAACAGCAGAAGGTCTGGAAATACCTTGGACTTGTTGAGGTGTACAAGATCCATTGCCTTTGGATTGTTTCAATGGAAATATCATTTGTTATTAACAGCCAGGTTTTTGCCAGCTTTACTCAAACCAAGTATTTTGACTCTATGTATCTCAAAAGGAGTAAATGGACCAGAATTTCAGTGGAGCCTTGACTGGTACATGCAATGTTTTACATACAAGTGTATTTTGGGGCAGTGACTGTCAGGCAGCTAAAAGAATCGATATATGTCCAAGTAGAAGTTTTCCCATGAAATTCTAGCCCTGGTGTACACAGGGCTTGCGAAGCTATTGCAGGAGCTTCTGTATACAAAATTGTTGGTGCGTTAGTGGAGCCTGGGAGTTGAAGATCAGGCTCTGGGGGTTTTATCCAGAGGGTCCTGAATAAATCTACAGCTGAAAATGCAGTTGCAGGAGAAATGTTCTGACAGCTTGGCAGACCAACCTGTGCGACTGAGAGCTGAGGAGATGATGCATAGAAAGAAACTACAGTCCTCAAACCAAAAGTCTCCCACTTTGGAGCTGAGTAACATCTGGGCTGAGTGATGCTATGAATAAAAAATGGGTCATTTCATATGCAAAGGAGATGTTTTCTGAGAACTAATGAGACTTGCGCATTTCAGTCAGGCTTGGATATATATTTTCCCTCACTTGGGCAGGACCTGACAAGGAATGGACTTATATTTAGGATGAAGTAAGTATGACTTTTGAACCCCAGAAGTCTGGAGTTCAATAAAGTACCCCAGTGTCTGCATGCCTCTTGAGCGAGTCCAGAAGAGAGCCACGCACATGATCAGAGGGCAGGAGAACAGGCCTTATAACGAGAGGCTGAGAGCTACGTGACTCTTCAGCCTGGAAAAGCTCAGGCTCAGGGGGGACCTGGTGGCTACCTATAAGTGTATAAGGGATACACATCAGGATTTGGGGGAATGCCTGTTCACCAGAGCTCTCCAAGGGATGACAAGGTCAAATGGTCACTAACTCCTCCAAGACCATTTCAGGCTGGACCTAAGGAAGAACTTTTTTACTGTCCGAGCCCCCAAGGCCTGGAACAGACTGCCACCGGAAGAGGTGCAAACACCTACTCTGGACTCCTTTAAGAGAGATCTGGATGTTTATTTTGCTGGGATCCTTTGACCCCAGCTGACTTTCTGCCCCTGGGGCAGGGGGCTGGACTTGATGATCTGCCAAGGTCCCTTCCAGCCCTGATGCCTATGAAATCTATGAAAAGCCCGATTCAATTCCCAGGGAAATAAGTGGGGACTTTCCATGGATTTCAGGTGAACTTGGGTTATGCCTTTGATGATCTGATTTAGAAATCTTACAAGAAACAGCATCTTAGTTAATTCTACTTCTTAATAGTAGTGGTCAGGTTTTATTTTCCCTGCCCATCAGCTAAGCAGAGCTTATGGGCCCAAATGAAAATCTGTTTTTGCTTATCCAGTTTTTAAGGCCTGTCAGTTGCCTGGTCATTGGCTTGCATCTGTTGTCACCACTGGGATTACTGTTGTCACCACTGGTATTAACCAGGCTTGGAACTGGTTAGAAATGAGATGGAATAAGTTTGTTAATTCCAGCATCACCACAGGCATTACTGTAGTACACTGGCAAGAAAACATCTTCAGAAGACAGCCTTACATCAAACCACCAAACATCACCTGAAATTCTTACCTTACAAAGGAGCATTTATCTCTGTATTCAGAATCAGATTGACTAGAGGATGTGATAGAAAAATCAAATGTACTTTGTTGTTTCATTGAGAATACTTTCAGTTCAAAATCACTAGTTCATTCAACCCTGTTTGAGGATACTTCCTTTGGGAGTAGATAGCATTCTTGTCTAGTGTTATCCTGTTATTTAACTAAAAAGTAAGACAGAATATAGATGACAAGCCAGAAGCAAGTCTATCTTTTATGTCAGCCTGACTTCTGGTGCCCAAAGAATGATTCGTTCATTGTTTCCTAACCCCTTGTGAAGTAGTTTATTTAGGACTGCGTCATCATGCTCTTGACTGATGGGCCAAGATGACCTGGTCACTACAGAAGTGGGGGAAAAAGAAAGCCAGAGAGAGTATTCATGAAAAGGGGATGCATCACATTTGAGTTTATCATCAGCAACTCTGCCAAAAGTCTTCACCCTTTTTTCCTCCCAGAAAACCTATGCTAGCCTATGGTTTTTCTTTCTTCTTGGGTTTGGATTCACTGGAATGGCTGCGCTTTCTCTTTTCGAGCTTTCCTCAGCCTAAATACTTGATTCAGCTGTTTATCCTGTTTGGGGTCCATACCCATTTGCCATGTTTTACCATTAATCCAGCTTCTTGGATCCACTGGAGCACTTCTGTTACTGAGTGCTTTGCAAATGGTTATGGACACCAAACAGAACAAGCAGCTGAATTAGATATTTAGGCTGGTAAATGTGGTTCTCAACCTTTTTTTGTACCAGGACCCATTTGTAAACATTGACGGCCAGTCCTGACTCGGTGCCTCTTACTCCCAACCCACTGCCCTCATGCCCCAGCCCCCCAGTGCATGGGGTGGAGGGGTTGGGGGGGCAAGCAGCCCCTTGCAGGCTGGAACACTGACAGCCCACAAGGGAAAAGCAAGATTTTCCCACTTTTTTCTCCTTTAAAGGAGAATCCATTTTAGAAGTTTGTTCACAGCTTTCATATATTCTTGTGACCCACTTTTGGGAAATGCTGCTGTAGACAACTGTATAACCTGATTGTGCAGATGTACATTCTTCACATCAATTTAGAGAAATGTCCATTCATCCCTGAAATGTGACATGTGGTCTGGACAAAAGGAGAGTGAATTGATACTGACCCCCAAGTTTTTAAATGCAGTTTACTCCTTTGATTCTGGCAACTAAGCAACTTTTGCTAATAACCTTTACTCAGATCTATGGTAGAGATAAATTCCAATCACCTACCCATTCAGCTAACTCTATACACAGTCTGGGCTGGAAGTCAAATTGTTATGAATGCCACATGCCCCTGGTGGCTGGGGGGGCATGGCGAGCTCCTGCAGGAGGCAGCAGTGCTGTCGGCAGCAGGGGGTGGAGGGGATGGTGAGCTCCAACTGGCAGTCAGCAACCACCCACAGACACCATCAGCAGTGTCGGCGGTGAGGGGGGTGGCGAGTGGTGACCACCCACAGGTGCCTCTGGATAAGTCCTCAGTCACAGGAACTAAATAGCCAAGACTTTAAGCAGGGCATAGTGTGTCGTTGCTACTTACCCCTCACATGCTTGTGTGTGTTTTGTACAGAAGTGCAGCTTGGGGCACTGCCAGCCCTTGTACATGAGAGCGGGGTTTGGAAATGGCCCAACTCTGTTATAAGCAGGTTTAACACAGGTGTGAATGGTGGTGAAAAACCAGTGCAGGAAGAGTAGGGGCCTTAATTCATCACCAAGGCTGGGGCTCCCTCTGTATGGGACAAGGACCCACCACATGTCAGGGACCACTGCTGGAACGTTCACTCCTGATATCTATGAGCATAGTTAAAAACTACTGACTCTGAGAAACCAAGATGCCTTCTCCTCAAACACAAGGTTAGAATTTTCACTATATTTATGGGTTATATATTATTTATACTGTTTGTCATTTGTCTGAAAAAATGGTGATGTAATTGTGAATGTGAGCGCCAGTCAACTGTTTCTATTTATTTCCATTCCTCCCCTTTTGATAACAGTTTCAGTGTAGATAAACTCCAAGTTGTATACAGGTTGATCTTACATGTTTTTTATCTGTTATAAACATGAATTATTTCATACTAGATGCTGCTTTCACTTAATTGTTTGATTCTCATAATAGAAAACTAATACACAGCCTTGGCTTTTTTTTAGTGAATTTAACTTGTGATTTTACCTGGCTATTAATAGACTAAAAGGTACTATTATGAGGTTTTCTTTTCTTCCCCTGTAATACTTTAGTTTGATTAAAGCTTTATTGAGGTAAAATTGCACATGAAAAGCAATTTACCTCTGCCCTTATCGGAGTTTACTGCACGTATTTGTTGTACCATAATGTATTTTCTATCCACAGCTTAGCTGCAGTGCTTTATCATATGAACCAAGTTAGATTTAATCAGATTTAATTTGTGTTGTGAATTTTAAGATGTTGCTTCAATTAAGCAGAATAAATCAGAGCATTTGGGGAAAAAATAAAGTTGATTAGATAATGCCAGCTCTGAGTTGGTCACTCAGTGCTCCTTCTGCCTCTCTCCTCATCCAAATATATGCCTCCTTTTTTTCCCCACTTTATATTTTATATTTTATAGAGGAGTTCTGCTCTTCATGGAAGTGAGAAACTTGAAGTAATTCACCAGGTTGTAATGCCATCATGCACTTCAGTTCCGACCTGTTTTAGTTCCGCTATGCTAGCTGTAGGTTTTTTCAAGGCCGAGGCCGACAATTATTGTGACTTTATAAAATTTAATGCACTTACCTTTCTTCAGAATTCATATTTTCTGTAGCTCTATGAACACTCAATCTGTTCTTTTCTGAACTCAGTCCATCTCTTATTACAGACAGCTCAGGCTGCCTGTCCCTAGTTACCACGTACTCCTCTGTCCTATATATATGGCTCAATGACTTAATAGTGTTGTCAACCTTGTGTACTGTACAATGAGTATCTACACAGCAGAAGACTAATATGGAAAAGGAGAGTCAGAACTATGCACTTCCCTTTTCTTGTTAAGCCACTGAACAGAACTGAAAGGCAACTAAAAGGAAATACCCTTTGCATGATTAACCTGTGGAGCTCACTGCCACAAGACATCACCAAGGACAAGATCTCACCAGGGTTCAGATATTGGCATAAACAAATGTGTGTGTTTTAGCTAGGTTAAAAATATGTAAAGGATGTCAACTTTTTTCCTTAGGACAAAAAACCAATTGCCATTCATTGCCTAATCCCTTATTTGACATATTAGCTACCAGGACACAGAGGGCACATCTACATGAGGTGGTATGGTGCTACGGTGACGTAGCATTGGCAGGCAAAAACTGATGTTGTAGTTATGTCGCTGTAGCAACATGCTCCCTCACTATAGCACATCACTGTGGCAACACAGTGGCTAAAAATAACTGCGCTGCATGGACTGCCAAGTATGGGCTGTTACTTTTTGGAAGTATTAAATGATGATGCAGTAACAACAGCGTCATAGGGGCATGTGTAGATGCGCCCAGAGAATATCAGACCAGATAGGCTACTGCTCTAATCTATTACAGCAAACCCCACGTTCAACTGCCTCATGCATGGGTACTGAATGTTTCTCCAATTTCACCTCACTGAAGATGTTACCAGGTTGAGGGCAGGTCTTTGTACCTTTGCCATGATGGTCTCTGGGGTGTGGCACATTCTCCCAACTGGAAATGCATCCCAGTCCATCATTCCCTCTTTCAAGATAAGTAATTTTTCAAAGATATTGCTCAATATTCATGCTACCTGCCACCATATTTCTTGCCATCGAGCCTCCTTTCCCTGCTTCCCTGCCTCACTAATCTCCCCCTTAGATAACTTATGGATCTACACAACAAAAGTATTTCATTATTCTAATTTGACTATGTCAGAATGCTTCTATGATGGATTGTACAGTGCCCTGAATATAACACATGTATTTAATTAATATTAGCTTATTACCTTTTATTAACTTAATATTAGTGGTATTATTATGTCTTATGGCTGTAATTTTCCTCACTTGAGAATTCTTGATTGACTCTGCTCTGGTTCACTAGCTTGAGCAATCTGAGAAGGCCATTGTAAAATAACAGAGTAAAATAAAAATGTCTCAGTGCCATCAGACAGCACTCCCTCAACTGAAAAAATGTGGTGTTTGTACATTTTGAGACAGTTTCTCAGACAGCCAGACAAGGTGACATTAAACAAATCACGCTAATTACAACACAGTTTATGTAGCGAAATTTTACTGGCCTTCTAATGCTTGGCAGAAGCTGCCAATAACAAATGTTTCAGGAAAGAACATTTTGCATGTTAACTTTGCTCCTTGAGGGAGATGGAAATTTAGCCCACTGCTTTCCCCTGCACTTGCCAAAGAGGCTAAATTAATAAATAGGCTCGGTAGTTATCAGGACACGGAAAACTGGGACCCAGGTTCTCTTCATGAATCCGACACAGATTTTCTATGTGGTCATAGGTCATTCAGTGCTACCCATCAAGACCAAGACATTAAGAGACTTTGGATTTGATCCTACATCTTTCTGGACCTGACTCTGCCCTGCTTTACACTGTGTGCAATTAGAATAAACACAAAACAGTACCACTCAGGCCCAGCCATATTTTGCATGCATATTTTGCATGCATTTTTTTGCCCAAATGAGGGTGACTACACCTTAGTTATTGAGGGAGGGGAGAGTCAGGTTCTTTGCCCTTTAGTTTTGTAAAAAGAGAGGAAAAAGCTAACAAGTGTCAGGAGTCTTCGTTCATTAAAGCAGGCAGAGCACTCCAGGCAAGGTCCTCACAGGTACTTGTACTCCACTCAGTACTGCACCATGAAATCACTGTGTGCTCTGTAACTTAGTGGAATAATTGAGCAGCCAGGCTCCCTGTACATTGCCCAGGACAATTATGGGTCTGTAAGCAGGTTGCCCAGCCGACTCGGTTCTTCAAGCAGGTTTTGCTCTCTGAGGAGCTGTTCAGCCAGCCCATGGGCAGATCTAGGATTTTGAAATGGGGGATGCAGATGGTGTGGTGCATCACTGTGCATAACAACACATTTTTCTCCAGTTGAAAGGAATCCAGATGCTTTCCTAATATTCTAGGGGTCTAGGATTATATTATTCAGTGCAAGATCAAAACAAAACCAAATACCGTGTTATTGGAATGTGCACTGAGTTACTATATTATAAATTAAGTACAAAAACACAACAAACTAGGCAAATAAAGTCAGTACAATTAAATGTACATCTGTTACTCAGATTCATAAACTAAAACCTAACCTTGAATACCTTGACACTGTATCCATCATTTCACTAGAATTTATATCCACGTCTAAATTAATATTCAATTGGGCCAGTCCATTGATATGCTGTTCACCCATTGCTGAATAAAGCCAAAGTTTCAATTTCCGGCAACAATGTTTTGTGATATTGTTTATTTGACAGCTGGGAGGGCTGTTGGACAAGATGACTTGAGGACTGGTACTTGATCCCCAAAAGTTTATCCAACAGTTGTCCCGACTATATAGCTGGCCTAATAAATGTATTACAAAAAATCCTTGCCTCAAGAATAGTAACCTGACTCGGTAAGATCTATAAGGTGTGAAAGTGTAACAGGCATTGCAGAAGTGTAGTGAAGAGGGCTGCAGAAACACATGCCATTAGGACTTTTTGAAGTATTGCCTTTAAGTTAAGCCAGGGCTGTCACTGCTGCTGCTGTTTGTGCAGCTGCAGGGGGCTGGGATTTGGAGCCCAGCTGGCCATGCACCTGGAAGAGCTGCACTCTGAAGAGCAGGTTTAGGATTCCTTGCTGCTTAACCCATTCCCTTCAGTTTGCTGCTTCATGGTAGCAGTTGTGTTGACCATATGAAGGGGAGTGGGGAAGATGGGATGGGCCCTTCTCTAAGGAGCTCCACTTAGGGCTCTTCCCCACTTACCCTATACCCTGCTGACTTAGTTGCCAGAAGTCTGCTCCCTTATGGCAGCACCTGCACTGGCCACTTGGAAGGAGGTGGGGAAAGAGGGATGGGAATTTCCTTCAGGGGTACCCTGGACCCCTGCTGGGCTCCCCAGTGCATACCCTGTCTCAGTGGTGCTCAGTCTTTATAGACTCAAAATTCTCATCTGCCAGATGTCAGAATTTAGAGGCACCTATTTCAAAACTAAATATAAATATAATATGAATATTATAACATAATCATTACATTACTTACTATTGTATTAATTGTATCACTATATTACTGTAACCCTAGTGGTGGTGCTACCTACAGCCATGTCCAAATTTTCAGGGTACTAATAGGTCTACTCCCTCTCCGTCTAGAGGCTGGGAGCACCACTCACTGGAGTGCTGTCCTGTGGACCACCCCGCACCAGACCACATGCTAAATAAATATTTACAATAAGTTATTCTTTACAATTATAACTGAGAGGGACAAATTCAACATCTCATAAATAACAAACAAACTATTTTAAATGAGCTCAATAATAATCTATACTAGCAGATAAAGCAAATACTTATCATATAGCAAAAAACAATTTTGTTATCAACTTTTAACAATCAGGCAACTTATAACAGGTATATACACTTAATCAGCCAGATCTGCACAGAATCACTCTGCCCGCAGCAAAGTAGCCCCTGTGGAGTGGCTACAGCTGAGCATCTGGGGAGCAGTGCTCGCTCTGCCTCAGAAGAGGTGTTGCAATGTTGTCGTCTGGATAGAAGATGGGGGTGCCTGTCAGGACCTCAGGTATGGCTGCTCTGGAGACCAGGGTTTCTTCCCTTTTCCAGTCTTTCCTGGATGTCTGCAATCAATCACACCATCCCCAAATGCTTCCCCAAGGCAGCCCCCTTGTGTTCGGCACCTGGAGTGCCTCTTCTCTGCTGTACTTTATTGAGCTCTCTCCTGGAGCTCCCACACAGCCACAATTCCCTGCTACTTTCTTTAGCTCTCCCAGAAAACCTCCTCTAGCACCCCCTGTCCCTGATTCCCTCCCAGTGACTCCCTGCACCCAGGGGACTTAAGAGTGGGGAAGAGAACCTGTTTGCACAACCCCTGCTCCTTTACTAAAGGTACCAGGCGATCCTGGGTACTCATTAGTTCAGGAGTGAGCAATTATTTCAGTTTTGGCAAGCTGTCAAGGGCCACATGGGTAGTCCCGCCCCTTGACAGGTGCCCCGTCCCCTGGTCACCATCTTGGGACCAATGTCCCAATTTCTTGGGACCAATGTCCCAGAGCCGACACCAGCAGGGCCCAGAGCAGGGTGCAGGCTGGCAGGGTCTGTGGAGCCAGGTTGGGCTGCACCAGCAGGAAGAAGGGGGAGCTGGCCCAGCTCCATCGAGCCCCTGCTGGCCGGGACCCTGTACCCGTGCCACCCTGCTCTGGGTCCTCCTGCTGGCGCTGGTCCTGGGACACCAGCATGGGCCCTGTGCCCTGCCAGCTCCATGGTAGAGGTGGGGGGCAGTGCACAGCCCCAACCCCCTGCTCACTGGCAGGGAAGGAGCTGGTGTAGAGCGCAGGGAAAAGCAGGCCCCCTGCCCCATAGCTGGTGCTCCTTGCTGCAGCCTCTCGCAGCCTGCGTAGGGCTGTCCTGAGCAGGCACAGACAGCCCCACTCAGCCTGTGAGCGGCTGCAGTGCAGGGCGCTAGCCACGGGGCGGGCGAGGGGCCACTTTTCTTTAACCTGGCCCCACACTGGCTATGGGCTCACCCGTTGGGGCTGCACCATAGTAGCAGCAGCTGTGGCCTCCCTGCTTGCCACCCCGGGCAGTGTTTGCTGCTGCTGCCCGCTTGGAGCTCGCACGCTGGGCAGCCCAGAGGCAGTGGTGGCAGCCTCACCGCAGTCTACCATGGAATGAGCTCCAGGTGGGCAGCAGCAGCAAACACTGACCAGCACAGCAAGTGGGGGGGGGGGGTGCAGCTGCTGCTGCTGCCGTGGTGCAGCCCCAATGGGCAAGCCCAGAGCCAGCATGGGCGCAGGCTGGTAGCAGTGGTGGGTTACAAGCTGGTGCTAAGTGCAGGGGGAAAAAGCAGACCCTCCCCCACATGGCTGGTGCCCCACACTGCAGGTGCTCACAGCCCTTGTGGGGCTACCTGTGCCTGCTCAGGACAGCCCCGGGCAGGCTGCAAGCGGCTGCAGCAGGGAGCACCAGCTGCAGGGTGGGTGAGGAGCTGCTTTTCCCCACCGTTTGCAGATGACAACAGAATACATGAAGCTCAGAGAGGGGGAAAGAGGAAGAGGGACTGCCTTCCAGCCCCTGTCTGCCCCTGAGTGAGCAAGCACAACCTCTACTGTCACAGCCTCTCTTTCTGTGAGTAGGACACCGCCTCCCCTTCCACGAGTCCTAGGAGCTTGCAAGAAGTAGGGGATGAGCCAGGCTGAAAGGAGCAGCTTTGAGTCCATGTGTCCCCAGCCTGTCCCCCCACCCTGAGGGTTGAAAATCACTGTCCTATGCCCTTTAAATGTCTCCGTCCCGCCTCTCCCGCCTGCCCTAACCCACTCCTTTCCAGCCTGTCTCCCTTTAGTCCCACCTTGCTCTGAATAGTCAGGCTGGCTCAGCAAAGCTGCTCAGTGGAAGAGAAACGAAAGCAGGGTGCATCTGCATCCCCTCTAGATTTGATCCTGAGCTAGCCCTCCCAAATAAAGTACAGTCCTTGAGCAGCAAAGCAATGAACAAATAGAAAAACAAAAAACAAACCCTTCTACCCTGTTCTGGGCACTAGGAGGGGAGCCCTTTGGTTCTGATTCCAGCACAGAAGCCTGGCTCCTCCTTGCTAACAAGCTTATTCTGTTCACAGATTGCCTCCTACTTGCAAATTGTTCTCTAACTAGTTGCTGCCTTTCTGTTCTCTACCTGGGGAACTCTCTCATTATCTAAATGCCCTGCATCTGAGCTTTCTCAATGGGGCTGCCTGTTCCCCCTTAAAGGGACAGACACCCTGCTACAGGCGGGTAGGCAAGGAACAAGGCTACGGAAACCAACTGAGTAGCAAGCTACCTAAGTTAGCCCTGAGTAAAATGCAGAGCAAAACAATGTGGTTAACACCCTTAGCCTGGCCTGTTTCTGCTTGAGACCCTCTAACATGAGGATTTCAGCATCAAAGCCCAGGAATTGGGCCAGTCCGGTTTTCCTGACCACAAAATAGCAGAGTGAGAGAAGTCTCTTTACAAAACAGCAAAATCCCAGTGCTAAGGGCACTTGCCAGGGGTGTGGGAGATACAGGCTCTAATCCTGATGTTCCTAATCAGACATAGTGCATAAAGCCATGTGTGGATGAAACAAGACACTTTAAAGCAGACTAAATGCTTTTGTACCGCTTTAATGGTGTTTAATGGTGTTAGTGTTTGCATGTCTCCGTGGCATATTGTGCATTAATTCCAGCCACTGCAGGAAATTCAGGAACATAATGTGCCTTAAATGACTTGGGATGCAGCAAACTAAAACTCTGAGAAAAGCAGAGAGCCTGATCCCCGCCCCCAAAGCCTGCCTGCCTGAGCTGCATGGGGCCCTGGTGCTTCCCTCCATGGCCACGGTGCCCCCTGGGACCACCTCAGCTGGGTGCCTGTGGGTGGGTGCCATCTGCAGCAGGGAGGGGGGGATGCCTCTGCTGGAGAAAAAAGCACCAGCCTCCTTCCCTGCAGCTCAGGGACAACTCCTCCCATCAGCAGCTCGCCCTCCCCTCCCTGCTGGAGAGGCAGCTAAGTCAGTGGGGTGTGTGCATGACATGGGGGTTTAATCAGCCCTAAATTGAAGCAATGTTTTTTAAAATCCACCATTTCAATTTAGGGTCCCTGTTTTGTCTACACATGCCTAAAACCACACCTGGGACTTACTTGCCCACCAGGATGTACATTCAGTTTCTTCAGCTGGAGCTATCCTACTTTGTATAAATTATTCAATATCTGTTAGGCCAGAGAGATTCAAATGTGGTCTCTCGCCCTTACTGCATTTTATGTGAGGCACACAAAGTGTGGAGTAGGAAAGCAGGAGTAGGAGACTGAGGTATATATCGATTTGTTTATAGAGAAGTGGAACAGACCCAGCAGGAGAGCTTCAGAGAGACCCACTTCAGACTGGCAAGGAGTCTGGTTGTCAGAACACTTATGCTACATGTGGGTTCAAGTCCCTGCTCTAAAATGAGCATAGCAAGAATTGAAATCTAGTTCTACATAGCACTGAGAAGTGTCATCACAATAAGAGTGCTCTCTTTCTCTAACAGAGACCCCCCCACCATTCCTTGCGTTCTCTCCCTGCTACACACTCTCTCTGTCATGTGCACACATGCACACACACACAATTTGTGTATTTCAAGGAGAAGCAAGCATCTGGCTTTTTGCCTGCACATGAGGGATTTGGTAATTAATAAAGAGTTCCTTAGACAAGACTAGAAAAGGGCAGTAGAGAGAAGAATTTGGATGAGGCAGCTCTTTACACCTGCAACTGTATCAATGGCTGTACAAATAAATCCCCTACATTTTGCTGCTAATGTTACTTTCCTCTGAACCCAGGAACACACCACACACAGTCTCTTTGTAGACAGTAATTGTATCCCCTGCATTTTGCTCAGTTGTGCCTAATTGAGGAGGGCTTTATTTTAATCTGTAAATCATTGCTCAGATCAACTAACATGCTAAGTAATATCTCATCCAGCTAAGAACCAAACTGAAACATGGAGTCAGGTTCCATGGACAGTAAGTGAGGTCTCTACAGGTGAGAT
>NW_017728886.1:112541404-112563021 GCF_001723895.1 Crocodylus porosus
ATAAATGGAAGCACTGTAGCTAAGAAACCCAATGCTTCTTTATGTGTGCCACTGCTACCACAAGCCACTTCCTCTGGTTTTGCCTCCTTTATGAGCAAAGGGAGACAGGGAACCTTTTTCTAGCATGATTCCTTTAACTGCCATGGCCAGGCAAAGGGAATGGGGAGGTTTCAAGGTGGTTTCAAGGTGCCCCATACTCACCAGGAGTAGAAGCTGCCATCAGGTTAACTGGGGCCTCCTGGCAGAGTCCCCTCCCTCCCCCCGCATAGCATGGGGCAGTGAGGGGTAGCAGGGACCTGCCCTGGCCACCTGGCACCTGTACTGCCACTGCCCCATCACGTGGGTGTGGCCTGGGTCAGCAGGGCACTGTGCAGCTCCATGCACTGTCAGGCAGCTGGGGCCACTGCAGCTGTTACCCAAGGCCTGGCACCACTCAGCCCAAGTGCCCCAGCTGTCTGATGGCAGCTGCTACTGCTGACAAGTGTAGGTTTTTTGGTTTTCTTTTTTTTTAAGTGCTGGGAGGCTGGGGCTGGGTGGGGCAGCCATTGGGGGCCTGGGGGTGCAAGCAGGGTGTGGGGCTAGGCAGGGCAGCCATCGGGGGGGCTTCAGGAGCCAACAGGGCATGGGACTAGGTGGAGTAGCAATCTGGGGCAGCTGGGGGATCAAGCCAGTGTGGGGCACATGGGCCTTGCAGGGGGAAAGTGGTAGCCCTTGAGGGGGTCATGTGGCCCCTGTTGGAGAGGCTGATGGGGGGGCTGTGGCCCCTGTGGGGGGTAGTCTGTGAGCTGTGTGGGGGGTTGTGCCCTGTGGTGGGCAGGGAACCCACCTCTCCCCACAGTCCCCCTATGGTCCACCCACATACCCCATGGACTTCCTACATCTCTCCACAGCGACCCACATCCCCCCACCCCTCTTCCCACACCACTTCTGCAAACCCTACATCCCCCCAGCACATACCCTGTGTGCCCAGCTACCAGACAGGATGAAACCTGCTGGCAGGCTATGTGGCCGTAGGGGCAGCAATCCTCACATCCTGATCAGTGAAGGGGTCAGAGGGAACTTTAACTGCTCTATAGTACGAAAACCAAAGACAAACAGCAAAACATATATGTATTTAGAATTCATTGTATTATTATGGTACAGACACTGGTAGGCTTCCAAATTACTTTAACACTATAGATATATCAATAAAACATTGCTCAACAGATTGTTGTGTCTCTGTCTCTTGGTCTCTTTTGCTCTCTCTATATAGTGGTCTTTTGTTTCAGTTGTGGAGGAACATGGATTTTGGGGTATTTTACAGAGTGACTTGGGGATTTTTTTTATACGGGATTTTTCAGTTTTCAAATAGGGAACACAAGAATTCCTGCCAGGGAGGCAACTGGCAGGACCCAGGCAGAAAAGCCTGCTCAGGGCTGGCACCTTGAACCCAGCTGAAGGTGGCTGACCTGCTGGCCAACTGGGGCCAGGAGGACATGATTTGACAGTTCAAAGCAGGCCACCACACCCAGAACATCTTCCAGGTGATAGCTGCCCAGGTGGCCAAGCAGGGGGGCACACATGGCCATAGTGCTACACAAAGGCCAACGCTGTAGGCACAGCTGGCTCAGAAGGGCAGATGCCTCTACTGGCTGTGTAGTTCCACACCGGGTCTGGCAGGTGTGCAGCAGGTCACAGCCAGGTAGCAGCCCCCACAGCCAGACTGCTGAAGTGGGTAAAGAGTGCAGGGAACTCTCAGGGATGCTGCAGCAGTCCAGCTGGCACAAGGGGTAATATCCCCAGATACCAATTGGCTGGGCCCCAGAAGTTTCTGAGAGTGAGTAGCCCTGAGCTACTTGTCAGGGCAGCTTTTTGTACTGATGGGCAGGGCAGCTTTTTACACATGTGCTGGCCCCAGGCTCTAGCTCCCCCTGGCTGCAGATCCAGGAACAGCCAGGCAGGCTTATTTTGCCCCAAGTAGCACAATTTGCCCCAAGTAGCACAATTTGCCCCACACTAAACTGCATGTCCGGGAACGTGCACCGAGGCAAAAAGCCCCAGCTCAAATTTGCACCGTTTCTATTTGAGCTACTGCAAGTGCACTTACCTGCATGTGTGTATGCACCCATAGCAACCATTCAAGGACCATATAACGTGTCTGGATCTTTCAATTTTCAAAATCACTTGTGGGTCCCTCATTAAAGTCTGTGACCGTGATACACCCAATAAATCTTGGTCCTGAGCTTCAGCTTCCGAAAATTAATTTAGAATAAAAAAC
Source organism: Crocodylus porosus (assembly GCF_001723895.1). Taxonomy (NCBI): domain Eukaryota; kingdom Metazoa; phylum Chordata; order Crocodylia; family Crocodylidae; genus Crocodylus; species Crocodylus porosus. The sequence continues at coordinate 112,543,662 of NW_017728886.1, forward strand.
ATCCTCTCACAATTCATAGAATGCAGCAGAGAGAGTAGGTTATAACAATCTGCATTGTGTGCAAGCAAATATATCAACTATGCCCTAATAGAAAAACACCTTTTCTCAAACATTAATTGACACTTTTTAATGATATTCTGCTATTCCAGTAGAAAAAAGCAATTTGTCTGAATATCTCAGTTGCCTAAACCAAGCCCCAGTATGTGCAGCATTGTCTATGGCACAATAACAGTATCAGCAAAAGATGAGAGAAAAGAAGGAAAATGCTTCTTTTCAGAGAAGCTCATTCTGAACTGAAACCATCAAAAATGTTTAATTTTATTTTCCTGTTTTCATGTTTCTTTGACCTAAACCAGCAATTATGACTGTGAAAAATATTTGCCAGTAAGAAGAATCTATAGCTTACAGGATGGATACAGTCAAAAAACTAGTCATAGACAAGATTCACAGGGTCTAATTCTGTTCCAGCTATGTGTCTAGGTACCTGAGGAAATAATTGTATTTCTCTGCATAAATGACATTGATGCAGGTTTTAGGCACCTAGGTCTCCCAGTGACATTCTATTTCAGCTCATGTAATTGCCTGAATCACATATATGCACTTACTTTCCTGAGACAGATGCAGTTTTCGCCTATGAGTTTGTCTCCATTGGAAATGCCTTGTGTGGCATGGAGCCTCTCCAGGGGTGGCTGTGAAGCCCCTCGAGTCCTTGACTTTGATATATATGCACAAAAATCCTTTCATGGCCATGGTTCCTAACCTTTGGTGACCCAGTGAAGAACAATTCTGAACAAATTGACCTTTGCTCTGCCTGTCAACCCAAAGAAATGTGTACCTGTGGAAGGCACAAGCCAAGGATAGCCATGCTATGAATTGTTCAAAAAGGTGCAACCTGGGGCCTTTAGCACAAATGCCTCAATTTAGGAAATTGCTTAAACCTCTCATACTTAAATGCTCTGTTGAACTATGGCCCAACAGCACAGGCCTCTAGCAAGAGACACTTATATACACTGGGTTCCATTTCCTTCTTCCCAGGTCTGGCAGGTAACATTATTTATCTTCTGTCCTCTTCATCAAGGCTGGAGTCCAGATATGTTCTGAGTATAATTTGCTGTCTGAGTTTAATTTGTTGGCCCATGGTGGATTTATCACTCCTTCCTCACAGTTTATGGCCTGTAAGATAGTTTAGTTCCATGCTCTGGGGCTCCATCCATTTGACCATTGCAAACTCAGATGGCCAGAGAGGAGATTGAGTATTCATTAGTCCTTTCAGATGTTTCTCCTAGGCAAAGAAAACCTTGCATACCAGAGGCAAAACAGCCCAGGAGTAGGCCTTTCCCAAAATACTGTTCTTTCTTCCATCAAGAAACAAAGAACTGGGTAGCATGTTTTGTCAGCAGAGAATTCATGATGAGCATTACTGTTGCAACCTCTGTCTTTTTCCACTTGGATGGAAAAAGGCCCTGAAGTCATGGACAAAAAGCAGCAGATTTTCCTCAAAGCCTGTGGCTAATTAGTCATAAAGAAGAAATGCAATCTGTCAGGAGAGCAGAGAGGGATTTAAAAGAATGTACCTTTGTAGCCCTAATTTAATGCACTTCAACGGTGGATAGAAGAATTACAGGACTCTGTGCAGGGGGGTCACATCAATGGAAAGAGAAAAGGCAACTCCTGATTTTCCTTTGACACTTCAGGGAGGAACCTGGCTGTGCTTGATATGCTTGATGCACACACATGTAGATGGATAATTGCTGGGTTAGGAATGTGAAATAGCAGCACATGGGAATGAGTCAAAGGAACAAGCAGATGCATGGGGGGAAAAAACAAGCCAGCCTTGGGCAAACTATTGCTTTATGCTAAATGGATCATATATTCACTGCTGGAAATTGTCCTCACCCTCATTTTGTAAAACAAATACATAGAAAGAGTTAGGTTGTTCCTCCACAAATACAACCGTGTGTATTCTCCATTCCCTGGCAAGTCATTCAATTCATGTCAGACCTAAGTTAACTAAATTTAACCTCCTTCCTGAGAATTCTTAGTCCTTGCCACCATTCAAGGCATGGATGGAACATTCATTAATCTTCACTACACCCATCTCTGCAATATGACACGCTCCCTTCTATCCTTTGCTGGCCAGAACTACCTGCCTCCAAACTATAGGATGGTGCTTTGTCTTTGCAACCACACGTATAAGTCTTGCACAAAAATTGCAGCCAGCCACCCATCTCTGAAAACACACTGTGGGGCCTTGTGTTTGTTGTCTCATAGTTATCCTCTCTTAAATGTGCTCCCTGCAAACTCATTTGGTGATCAGTGAGCCAACCTGGGTTTCTCATTTCTTCAACACCATCCTCTGTGATAAATCCCATGCCAGACAAATTCCACTGTCAGTTACACGTGTAACCCCACCACTTGACACTTACGACCCAGTGACCTGTGCAGGCTCACCACCACCAGTGGGCTTGCAGAGCTATAATAGATTGGCCTCATCATTCTTGCTAAAGCACAAGAGTAGAAATCAGTCCCTCCCTTTCTGTCTTACATAAGAGTGGCAAAATGATACATGCCAGGGTGGCTCTGAGTCTCCACTGATGTAAGTTGCCCATGAAGTTGTACTTCAGTGGAACGCTATCAGTATTTTAGGACTGGGCCCAGAAGTTTAAAAGTGTGTTTTTCCGTTCTTGTTTTTGCATGCATCATCTTCCTTCTGGCTTTGTACTGACCCATGTTGATTGAAGCAAAATAAATCTAAGGGAACCAGCCAAAATCACAGAAATCCAAAAACAAATCAGAGAAGTGCCTGCAAGATTTTTGCTTCTCAATCGATTGCTCTGTTGCATCCCATCTCCTCTTTGTGTGCCCAAGCCATAATTTTTTTCCATTTTCATGTCTCTGTTTCATACCAACAAAATGAACGTTACATTTTATGTTACAAAAATCACAACTACATAATCAGGTTAAGAAAATAATTTACGGAACCTGGATATATGCTATAAAATGAAATACAATACAAAAATGCTTCTTTGGCTCATTGGAGATGTTTGGCTTATTTTCCATGTCATTGTTTTTTACAAATAATTTTTAGGGAGGGATGCTTCTGAGAATGAAATGAACCTGCTGCTGCTGCTGCTCCAAAACTGATATGTAAATTTACCGACCAGGAATACAACCTTTGCTCACTGATGTTAATAAAAAATGAATATCTTCTTCATCTATTCAAAAGAAAAAGCTGAATCCAGGCAAGTAGATTCTTTGTAGCACTACAAGGCAATAGCAGCAGAGGTGGAAAAATTCTTGCCCTGGTTGTACATCAGTAGCACAGCTTCATACATAGACTTCAGGTTTTTAGTCAGAAACTTTTCATCCTATCTGTAAAAGAAAAAAAAAAGAAAGAAAAATCCTTGATGCTACCTCTTTGTCTCATTCTCTGAAGTCTAAAAGAAATTTCCCAGTAACCATCATTTCATTTTTTCCATGTCTTGGTGTTTTCAAAAATATATAAAAAGCCCAGTTGCACTCACCCTTTTGTCTCATCCCCAAGTCTCCTAAGCAGAACTCCCCTTTTCTATCTTTGTTTAAGTATTGAAGCTGGATCTTTAATCTCTAACTTTCCCTGTCACATTTTGTTTGTCCAACTCTGACATTTAAATAGAGATCTCTAATCCTGTGCATGTCCCTTATTAAAATGTAATCCAGATTGCTGATATCTTTGGGATTTTTTTGGATACTTTCTTGATCCCCTAGCTTCTAAGGAATCAGATATTTTAGCATTAACTTCAGTGCTGGCAGGCACAAGGTTCAAATCCCTTCATATTTTCTTCAAATTGAGCTCCATCTAAGTGGCAATTCACCCAATGGTTTATGCAACCATAAATAGACTTTTCTCTGTGACTGTATGGGAAAGGACTGGGATCAATGGCCTCAAGCTGCAGTACAGGAAATTTAGGCTGGAGATAATGAAAAGCCTTCCGACTATGAGGGTGGTCAAGTATTAGAACCAGCTACATAGAGAAGCTATGGAATCTCCATTCCTGGAAATTTCCAATGTTGTAGCTGTGATGGTCCAGGAATTATATGAAAAGCAAGGATTTTTGGGTGATTTCAACTTTATCCCAATTATGCAGTTGGTCCAATCAAAAAATATCACCTAAGAAAATCCTTGCCTCTTGCAAATGTGTGTTAGACAGCCATTTGACTGAGATGGTTTAGTCTGGGATAATTCTGCCCTGAACAGGGGACTTGATTAGATGACCTCCTGAGGTTTCTTCGACCCCTACTTTTTTATGCTTCCATGAACCACAGGGAAGCAGCAGATACAAGACTTGAAGTGGATAAAGGGTTAATCATCTTTTGAAAGGTGCACTCTGCTTCATTTGTTTTCATGTCAGCAGCATGCATCTGACCACAGGACCAACCCTGCAACCTTTATGGTATAGGAACAGGCAAATGTTGGAGGGAGCATGGTCAGTTAGGGGGATTCTATTGTATGTTGTGGACATATCCCAGAATTAAACTGATTTGGAAGAAAGTTGGAGACATACTAAGGGAAATAACAAGTGCCAACTATTAGATAACTCCTTTGTGTTCCTACAGAGCCTTCCTGAGAACTCTGTAACACGTGTCATATGGAACTAATCACTCATCTTCTAAAACAGGGGCTCCCAAACTGTGGTACATGTACCCCATGGGGGTATGCAAGACATCCCTGGGGGGGTATATTGGAGAAATTGTGTAACAGTGGATTTAATTTTCATTATAATAAAAATTGGCATTTAAGGGGTTAAACTATAAACTGTATGCTGGTAGGGATACAGAGGCAGCTGGCAAATCTGGAAGGGATTATGTAGTAAGAAAAAGTTTGGGAACCTCTGCTCTAGAGGCAGAAAGAATGACAATTGCAAAAGCCTGGAAGAAAAGTGACACTGCCAAAATCACTGACTGGTTTCCAAAAGATTGGAAAGTTTTAGTAATGGAAAAGTTGTCCTATCAAGTCAGAGTTCAACAGTGGAGAAAGCAAAACAATGCTTGCTTAGAAATTTGACAAAAATGTTTGGAATTTGCTAAAAAAATCAATCTTTTTCTGCCTCCATACCAGAAAATTTGAGAAACTTCTTTGAACATTGAAATGCAAGTTCTACAAGTGAACATTTAAGACTGATATATAGAATACATTTAAAAATTAAAAGCAGAAATGAGAAGAAGATAATGAGACATGGGTTATGCAGTGTCACAAGTAAAAGGAGGGGGTGAATTATAGTACAGAGATGAAGAAACACAGGGGCCTGGCATCAAAAGAGACATTGGGGAACTGTTGGAGACTTGTGGAAGGAACACAAGACTTCTGTGGACATTGACTTAGGTTGTGGTAGCACTGGTGAGAGAAGATTATGTCCATCTTGTGTATATTTGGGGAGGTGTTAAATCCGTTGATAAACTATGTAAATTAATACATTATGTTTTTGATTTTGGTTTCTTAAAAAGAAAGGAACTTTAATCCCTAGAGCACAGCTGGGCAAAATATGGCCTGGGGCCCAGATCTGCAGATGCAGCAGTCCTGTCAGGAAGCTGCACGCTGGCTAGGGACAGGGGCTGGGGCTGGGGCAGTGATGTCTGGTGGGAGTAGGGTGGTTGTCAGCAAGAGCATGACATGGGATGCCCTGGGCAGAAGTGGGTGGGTCTTGGTCACATGCAGAGTGCTGCAGGGGCAGCCACAGGCTGGATGCAGGGGGGCTCGGACCTCATCTGCACCACAACACCCAGGTGAGCTCTGCTGTACGTGCCCCCTGCCTACCCATTCTCCCTTCCCACTCCCAGCCAGCTCCTGGGACTCCCTCCCCACCCACACACACCCCCAACACATATACCTAAGTCCTCACACACTCACCCCCCCGTCCCCCACAGGCACCCTACACATGCCGCACACTCCCCCCCACACACACCCCTTACTCCCCCACACCCCTTTTCACAGCATACAAAAATAAGACTTTATTTGGAGCTATCATGCAATTGCCTCTATATATACTACTCAAAAAACATAAATCAGGACAAAATTATTTTTTGAAATAAAGTTAAAGTATGTTATAGTAGATATTTGATTTTAAATTTAGTATATGATTTGTTTTTTTATCTATAATTCATTAAAATGATATCTTCTGAAAGAATTTATGTGTGCGGTCCTGAACAACTTATTACAACTTGTTAAATGGCCCACCAACTGCAATAATTTCCTACCCCTGCCCTAGAGTTTAGGAGTGTTATTGCAATGCAGTGAACATTTTGAACACTACGGATGCATTCAGACAAGCACAGCCATGTGGCATGTGGCACTGCAGACATGCCTGAATAACATGTTAGGTTGTTTTCTGCACTGCAAGGGAGCAGTTCAGAGGGTTTTTTTGACCCCTGGATAAACCCATGGAGGAAAAAAAAAGAGCAGCTCACACATGGGCAGCACATGCCACTTAAAAGCAGAGCCAGGCTGCCCAGAGCCATGCCCAGCCTCCCCTACTGCCCCCAGGATAATTTGCCATGTGCCAGAACGCATGTGACATGGGCGTTTCCTGGGGACAACTAGCGCCAGCACAAGGTGCACCGTTGTTAATTGTCCCTGAGAAACCAAATGTCCACACCATGTGTGGATGTGGCCTATGAGGGTTTCCAGAAATGTTCCACTGAACCAATTGCACAACTTTAGACAATGATCAAATGTGTCTGATTCAAAATGTGTCTCACCAGCTCAAAAGGTTAATGCTAAGATTTTAAATGATGACAGGATGACAAATGGGTCCACTTGCCTTCTCCTCATAGCTTTTCTCTTAGATTTTTCCAACATTAAAGCACCAATCTGCTCTTTAGGAAAGAGGAAAGTAAGATATGAAGATCGATCTGCAGGTAACTGACAAATGGAGGCAAGGGGCAGACAAGGGCATGATCCTGAAAAGAACAGGAATAGGGTGGCTAAGTGTGTATAGACAAAATGGGGGCCCTAAATTGAAGCAGTGGGTTTTTAAAAACACCACTGTGCCCCAAGTCATTTAAGGTGTATTACGATGCCAAATTTACTACAGTGGCTGGAATGACTGCACAATATACCGCAGATCCGTGCAAACACTGACACCATTAAAGCAGTGGGAAAGTATTTAACCCACTTTAAAATGTCATGCACACATGCCCCCATTTTGTCTATACACGGCCAGTGTGGCACAAGCAGGACTATTTAATGCATTATGCCAGAACACATGGGGATTTAGCAATGGAATTTCAAGGCACACTCAAAAGTTGGGACTAACTCCCAATGCACTGCCTAAAAAATATACTCTATGTCAACAGTTGCACCCCTAGACTGGAATCCCCAGTGAGGACCATCAGCCAAATCTTCCTACAGGCCACTGCCACGAGGAGATGTACCAGGAGTTGGGAGCACGAATGCACTGCAATTTCTCTAGCAGGCAGAGGTCTGCCGTGTGCTGTACTCCTCAGTTTGGATACAAGCAGGGGCAGATTCATGATCTGGCAAAGCCAGGTGCAGAAGCATCAACCCATGCTGCAGGAGTGGCCGTACCCACCATTCCCAGCCTACCTCCCGCCCCTCTTGCCTTCCACCTCTCACACCCCCGTGTGGGCAGGAAGAGCCTTCTGGAACTTTTTAAAGTCCCAAAAGCAGGAAAGAATCCTCCCAACCTCCATGGTCATGTCCCCTCTTCACCCCTGCCCCAACTCCTCCATTCCCCCTCCTACTGATGCTTCCCCCGTTGTCCTGGAGGTGGGGAAGCTTGAGAGTCACTTCTGCTCACTCCAGCAAGTCAGTGCAGGGGCTGGGCTCACCTGGGAATGGGACAGGGCAGCAGGAGGGATGGGGGTGGGGGTGGGTTCCCTCAGGCTGCCCAGTTTCCCCCTCCCCACCACTGAGCAGGCACAGGGAGGAACCCCACTGTTGCTACTGCTACCGCTTTCAATAAGCCACCTGAGCCTAATCCCCACCCCACACAATCCAGCTGCAATTGGCAGGAGTAGTTCTGAAGCTTCCCCTGCCTCCAAGACAGCTGGAAAAGCAGCTGCAGCAGGAGGAGAAAGGGGAGCAAAGGACATGCCTCTGAGCATGGAGGGGGAGGAAGGGGCAATCTCACCTGCAGTGGGGACTTTAAAAACACCCCCAGAGGTTCCCATGGCATGATCCAGTCTGAAAGGGGGGTGCAACCACACTACTGAACTACCTCTGGGTCCACGCCTGGACACAACCACCATGGTTAGCCACTGTGTATCCCTTTGTGGTTTCTTGCACCCCTTGAAGTGCTAGAAAGGAGAATTTCCCTGCTTGTAAAACTCAAGAAAGGTCAGTCTAAATCAGGTCGTTGTTGTCATCATCATCACTATTATTATTATTATTTCTATAGCACTTAGCTATTCATAGTCCTTTATACTCAGTTTATAAAATATCCAAAGCTCAGGCAGTTTGAAAAGCATGCTCTGAATTTTTCTGTCTGAAAGAGAGATGCTGCTTAAGAGGCTCATGAACTGCAATGAACTCGATATCTTCAGAATACTATGGCTGCAAGGAATTATCACTGTATCACAGCCTCCAAGGAGCCCTTAAAGCTACAGCAGAGCTATATGAAAAGCCTAAGGTGCCATACCAGCATTTAATGTGCAAAAGAGCTGACATCAACTTATGTGAACTTGAGGCCACAATGTTCAAAAGTGACTAGCAGTTCTGGGTGCCTCGATATTTTGTATGCCCTGCATTAGATTTGGAATATAAGACTACAAGGGGCCTTCAGGGTCATCAAGTCCAATCCCCCAACCAACACATTACAGGAACAGAATATGGAGAAAAGAACATCCAAAGCCAGTGCTGCGAGATACTCAGTGCTGCTCTGAGTCGATTTTTGTGAATCAGTTGTGACCACCACCTGCTGGAATTGGGCCCATGGAGAGCAAAGCACATGGGGCAAAGTAGGAAACAGGTAGTTTTCTCTGTCAATCAACTGTCTTACTCCAGAAATCTAGACTGAGGGAAGGAAATTAGCAAAAATAAAATAAAATAAAATAAAATAAAATTAGGATGGAAAACTTGAATATACTGTTGGAAATATACCAACATATCAACTAACACGATCATACCTGTGTTCAACCTCACAGGCTACGATACTGCCACATAAACAAAATGATCTCATGTGAGCCATGGGAGTTTTTAAAATCACATCCTTTATTAATTTGGTAGTTGCATTAATTTAATACAAAACTGCACCATTTGAAACTGTGAACAATTATTGAGCTACCAACTTTTATTCTGGAGAAAGCTGATGACCAAAGGAAAGGATTTTTGTAGTAAATACCCCCAGCATGAATAATAAGACTAGATTAATTTAAGTGACAGCTACATGAAAAATTAGACTAACATCCTAATAAACTGTCCTACACATCATAAAGGAATCTAATTTTATCTCTGCCTCCCACACAGTAAATCTCCCTATCACACTTCTTCTGTGCTTCCTTGCTATTTCTTTGCTTAATAATCAGCTACTTAAAAGATTGAGGATAGTGTTAATAATAGGCAAATTAGAAACCCAGAAAAAGAAACGTGTTTGTGGCTTTCAAAGTTGCACAGCATGTCTGTCACTAAAATAAAAATCAGGCATGAAGCAGACACAAATATAGGATCCTGGGCAAGCATCAGCTGAAGATGGCAGTGATTCCAGCTAAACTACTGTCATTAGTCAGTGCTGGAATGGTAAAATATTTAACAAGGGGCACTCCTCTTCCCCTTGGCACTTTTTCTTATATAAACTAATTAAGCTATAATGTTAGAAGTGTTCCATCTCAATCATTTAGCATAACTACAGGTCCAAGCATGATGCGGTGACCTGGGATACTGCTTTAATGAAAAGAGTTGGCATTTTATTTCTTCCTTCCTTTTTTTCTCCCCTTAAATTCTTATGCATAAAGGCCCAGTGGCCTGAATCTGATTCCAATTAAATCAATTAAAAAAAAATCCCATTGACTTTAACGGTAGCAGGTTTAATTCCCATAGGCAAAACAATAACAGTAAAGCACTTGAACAGTTAGGCTACTAATGGGCAAATATAGAGTTGAAAGTTGAAATTAACTTTCTGTTTCTCTTTACCTGGAAGCAAAACACCATAGTGAATATAGCACATTTTATGAGTGACTCTCTCTCTATATATATACAGATACAGATCATATCTCTAGTAAGACATATATCTATCATCTCTTATGAAAGGAGTTGATGAGCCTTAAGCAGGTGGTTTTCATACATAGCAATTATATAATATGCCTTTAAATAGTCTGTGAACACTTTATGCCTTGACTATGCTCCTGTGCTGGTATGTTCCTGAACTGGGATGACCTCAGGCACACCCTGCCCATTTAACTTCCAGACCCAGAAGTTGGTGAAGCTGGTCTGGGCTTGCCCCTAGTGGCTGTTGTCATGCCAGCAAGAGATGTTGGGTACAGATGGATGCTGGATATGAGCCCAGAGTAGCGTCACTAGTGTGTTTTTGGGTCTGATGTGTGCCTGTAGATTCAGGTGGGCAAGGGGAACATGTCAGCCTTGCTCAAGCCCCCCAGTGCCAGGATGTACCGCCTCAATCACATGGGCAAACCCATGCAGGCCTCCTAATAAGTCAAGTTAAGGGTGTGCTTGGCAAGTGGCCTAGCAACTCACATAGATAGTTCGGCTCTGTATATTTGGTATCATTAGCCTGGTGGCTCCCACGCTTTTTTTCTGCAACCCTAAATCCAGGTTGCGACCCCCCACCCCCACCCCTGCCTCACTCATGCCCAGTGGCGCCAGCAGGGCCTGGGCCGGGCTGGGATCACTGGGGGCAGCAGCAGTGAGAGCCACGTGGACCATGCACTGGGAGAACCATGCAGGCAGGATGTGTGGATTGAGGGGTGGACCTCCCGTGACCCTGATTTAGGTTGTGCCCCGAAGTTGTGAGCCACTGCATTAACTGGTATGGCTTTCTGTACTTTGCTGTGCCCTTCACAGTGCATTTGTAAAGAAGAAAAGGCACAATGTGGGGTCTGGCTCCCTTCAACATGTCAGTCCCCTGTTTGCACATGTGCAGAGGTGGGAATTTCACATGTAGGGGGGAAATCCCTGTGTGGTGGGGTGCTACACACATCAGCCTTTGTCTCAACCTCCTGGAGATGAGAGAAGTCATACAGCTTAAGACTCTATTCACTTGTCCATCCCATACCTTTACCTCTACAAAGTCTAGCCCTGTGGCAACAACCAGCAGGAAAAGGAGCTGTGATGCCAGAATTAATGTGAATGGCCAAGTTATTGCCAACTTTTCTATTAGCCAGATATGGAAACCACATAACCACATAGGAAAACACAGGGATAGGGGTAGGAAACATCTCAGGCTTGCAGAGCTTCCTCTTTCACCTATATTTTGGCAAGGATTAGGTTGGTTCCAGTTACCACACCATTGCTCCAGAATCAGTGCAGATCTTGAAATAGAGGCACATACACATAGAGGGTCTGGCCTACCTCATAAAGGATGACAGTGATTGCTTCTTTCTTGCGTGTAGAGAGCCTTTTGCAGTGGCTGGGGACAAGGGGAACATACAGCAAAGACATTACTCTCAACTTCTACCACTGATTTGGCCCTTAATGTGGCTGCCTTTACAGAGTAAAATAATGAATCCATGTATCCCAGATAGCCGGCACAATTAATACGTGAGCACACACACACAGTTATAGAGCTCTGCTCCTGCTCCTTCCTGTCTAGCTGAAATTCAGTCAATACAATAAATTCACCCAGGGGACCTTGACATACTGGCAAATCTGAGATCTGCTGAAGATCAGGCTTGACTTTGTTTCTTTTTTTCAGCTCACTCTGTGCCTTCATACTGGGGCTTGAGATTGTAAGTATATGCCTGCCCTTTATAAAGTATTATTGAAAAGCTGAAAGTCAGGAGGATTTATTGCTATCTGAATTTGATGCCACCAGGCCAACATTCAAGGGCATTTTCAGCATGTGCCTGTGTCTGCGTTCATCCCAATGCCTTTTTTTTCCTGCTCATATTTTCACAGCTGCTTAGCACTGAAAGTGCAGTGAGGAATAATTCATTTGCTTTTTATAGCATTCCTTTGGTGAGATAAAGGTAAAAGACCTACTTGTAATGCTGCCTAAATAACTAGTAGTGGAACACCTCTCCACAATACAACTGGTGAAAGCAAACCAGCTTTCTTTGAGTGGAGAAAGCCCAGCTTTCAGATGCACAGATCTTTTCAAATGGAAGTGGCTCACAAGGCATAGATCAGAGACAAACATTTTAGACCAGTTCTTCCCAAACTTTTCCTCATCATGACCCCGTTTATGATCCCATTTCTTTAGCATGACCCCATTTCCTCAGCATGGTCCTTTACTCCCAACCTGCAGCTCCCTACCCCACCCCCAGTTGCCCCTCACTCCGCACCCACAGCCCCTGGCCCTGCCAATGCCCCTCAATCCCCACTCAGTCCACCCCCCCCCAGCCCTGCTGGTGCCCCTCACTCCTGACCCCTAGCCGCCTGCTCCCCAGCCCTGTCGGCAGGGGTCCACAGCTCCCAGAGCTATAGGACTAGGACCAGGGTCCACAGCCCCCTGCTCCCCCAGCAGTGCCCAAGCTCTGGCTGCCACCTGTGGGAGGCAGTGGCTGCTGCAGCCAGAGCAGGGCACAGAACCCAGCTCTCCCCCTCCACCCTTCACTGCAGGGGTCACGGCTGGAGCAGAGCTCATGAGAGTGGAGATGCAGGCTGCCTACTGTGGGTTCAGGGCTCCCTGCTCTGCTGCCCTTCTTCCAGGGCCTCTGGGACCCAGTGTGGGAGAGCAGAGACCTGCATGGGACCTGGTGCAGGTGTGTAGGGATGCTTGGTGCTGCTGATGAGAGCCCCACACCAGCCGCCATGGTGAGGTGCCTGCTGCCCACCCAGCAGCAGCAGCAGCAGCAGCAGCAGTGTGGAGTTGTGCCCCCCACTGCTGCCAGGTGGGTAGGGAGCATCTCACTATGGCAGCGCAGCTGGTGTGGGGCTCCCAGCAGCAGCACTGGGCCTTCCCACCCCTCTCTGCCATGGAGACTCTGGGGCAAGGCAAGTTTAGACTGGATATCAGGAAAACCTTCCTTACTTTTAAAACAGTGGGGCAACTGAATAGACTGCCCAGGGGAGTCATGGAATCTCCTTCATTAGACATTTCCAAGAAGCTAGACAGTCATTGGTCAGGAGTGATTTCAGAGTAACAATGCCTGGAGAGTGCTGGGAAGGGCAACAGGTGGAAGCCCTGGAGACCTCACACTTATATACACCCTAAAGACCTCGCAGAACACTACTCAGCCCATGAGAAGCACTCTGCAGGCTGGAGGCCAATGCACAACAGCAGGAGAAGAAAACAGATCTCCACAATGGACTTGGTTATGAAAGAACCTTAAAGGAGCTGGGATAAGTTTTCAGAAGGGATAGGATGATGGAAAAAGGAGTTCTGGCTCTTCACTTAGGGTGTGTGATACGTGGAAATCTCCCCTACTTTGGGGGTCTTCAAGAGGAGGTTGGATAGGTATCTGTCTGTGGTATTATGATCCCAGCACTCATTCCTGCCCAGGGCAGGGGGTCAGACTTGATGATCTGTTCAGGTCTCTTCCAACCGTAGAAGAGACTATGAACTGTGTTTCCAATCCACAAGTCACACTGTAGAGTGGAGGGTGTTTGTATTCTCATATTTCTGGGCTTTGTTGGTTGGCACAGGGCCAGGAAGGAATCTTTTCCCCTCCTGTTGCGATGAGTGTGAAAGGGGTTTTCTAGCCTCCTCAGCTTTGCGTATTGGCCACAGCTATGACCTAGGATTTTGACGGGCATGCACTGATGTGCCTGCTGTCTAGAAGAGTCCTAGCTAGAAGGTCTTGCTCCTCTGCTCAGGGTCAGGTCACATTGATTGTCACATTTGGAATTAGAAAAGAATTTTACCTCCCAGTCAGATTGTCATGGACTGTTAGGGGTGTTGCCTTCCTATGGCCTTCTTCCTTGGATCTATCTCTTAAGTGCTTTTTAACAAACTACTTCCTATTCTCACAGTGGCAGGATATTGACTGTGCCCTCACACCTCTGCGTAACCTGTGGCAGATTAAAGGGTATCTGATGTTTTAGGAATCATGCTTAGTAGTTTTAGGACTGGCCCTGAAGATTTTAAGAAGAGGTCAGACCAAACACTTGTTTGGCATGGTTTAGGTAAGGATGAGCCTTTCTTGAGCAGAGGATTGAATTAAATGACCTCTTGAGGTTCCAGTCCTACTTTTCTGTAGTTCTGTGAGTCCTTCACTCATACGCTCAGGGCCATCTACAGTTTGGTCTGTCCTGCAAGGTGCAGCTTTGTTGAAAGGATATCATAGGAGGAGAGAGCTCCACATTTACTGTTTCTCTTTGATTCCAGATCAAATATGCTCAGTTTACAAGAAAGAGACCCTTTTTTTGCAAGCTATGAGTCCTCAAAATTGAACCTTTGAAAGCCATGCTAAATTCTCTTTGTTGCCTACATCATTACTGATGATAAAAATACTCTCTTTTAGAATTTAGGAAGTTCTACGGAGAATGTGTGACCCAGATGGGAGTCCAGCACGGTCTCCAATAACTGTGTTGTTTTTCACTTGTAAGACTTATTCAAGTAGGTGAAATGAGTAGATAGGTACCAGATTGAATCATAGAGAAGTATGGCTGGAAGGGACCTCCATAGGTCATCTATACCAATCCCCAGGCTGTCCAAACCATCCTGTACAAATCCATAATCTAACTTCTTAGCAAAACTACCACCAAACTTCACACAAAACAAGACATAACGCCTTAACCTGACACAGAAAAAACAGAGGGACCATGGCAGCCAGCATCCTGCTTCTGTAAAAAGTTGTTAATATACACACAAGTGGTCCCAGGTAGAGGGCCACACCCTTCACTACAGAAGAAGACAAAAACCCCCACAGTCCCTTCAGTAGCAGGTAAGGTAAGCACCCACCATGCACATTGTAAGCAAATGGAATAGGAAAGTGATATTTTTGCCGTCACCTTATTAACCAAAGCCACACTCTTTAAGGATATGAAACACAAATTTTCAACAAAACCACTTTTTAAAAGCAGCCATGTCTTATCTGGCTTCTCCTGTCCCTGAATTAAAGTCAGTGTTACGTAACTCTGGCCTCTATAAATTCCAGTGAGAAGAGAGATCTACACAAATATACTCAATTTACAAAAATATTGAAGAAAAAATGTTGAAAATGTTGGTGCAAGTTCAAGGAAGACAAAAAAGTGTTATAACTAGAACTAGCTAGCACCCTTGTTAACATGCTCAACACACTGATGAAAGATTGAATTACCTTGGAAATCAGAACTGCTCTCTCTGCTCTAACTTTTTCCGAGTTAGGGCAGTAGAACATTGGTTAGGGTAACTTGCACTGCTGCTATCTGCTGTCACCGTATTTGGGATGAACAGAGGAAGTTAATTGCTCATGCTGTCAACGTGGCACTTTTGACAATCGATACGTTCACTTTTGGTTTGGGTTAAAAAAAGGAAAGGAGGAGGAAAGCCATTTCCGTGTATGACCTTAAAGGCTTACACAATGCTTAGAGGAGGAGGAAAGAAATGTAAAAGGACACTTTCTTATTAAATCTATTTTTTAAGGTTAATACAACTCCTGGAAAGTTCAAAACCCAATGAGGGCAGGCTCTTTCCATACATGCTGCAAATCAGGTTTCCTCTGGCAAAGTCAAACAGTCAGTGTCGAGCAGACATCACCTCCCCATTCTGTCCTTGTGAAATCAAGATGTAAATAAAAAAAAGGAAAGGTCGTAGTGCTCACCTGCCTCCAGAACAACCAGCCGGCACTTCAGTGTTAGAAAAACAGCTCGGGGCCAGGCACCAAAGTGCTCATTTTTTAATCTGAGCTCTCCTGTTACAGCACTCTGAGCTTCCACTATAGTCTGACTGCCTTGGTAGTGACTTCACATTACAGTTACTCATGGGAGGCACCATGAGAAGGTAGTCACTATGTCCCCAACACCATTACTGGCAACAGGGGCAAGATATGATGAAAATCACCTGCTCTATCAACTGTTAATTGAAGTCCCGAGTAGATGGAGGCTTAAAAGTCATAAACCATTTATACATGAAGCCCACAAGCTCCCAGAAGAGACTGGAGATGCTGAACCAAATCTATGGGCAGCAATACAGTGGGCCAACCACTCGGAAAAGTGAGACCTATTCCTACAGCATTTTATACCAACACCAAAAGAACCCCCATTGGGCTTGACCTTGACAGACAAGCATGAGTCAAGCTGAACAGACTGAGATCTGGATACAGACACTTCAAAATAATACTTTACCAAATGAACATCTTGGACAGCTCCTTGTGTGAATGCGGTATCCACAATCAGCACAGCACTTAGTTGAAAGCTGCAATCTTTGCAAATGCCTGGACAGGGCAGATATAATCTGCACATTGAGTGCTAATACCAGACAGTGGCTCATAGATCCACTATGAAGCTGATATCTGACACCATGTGAAAGAGAGCTTCCACTGAAGTCAGTCGGGCTGCAGGTGCTAGAAGGTGGGAGAAGAATGGGAGGCAGGGAATGGATGAGATCAAGAAAGGTTCAGATGAGGTTGGGATACGCTTCTAGACCATCTTGTGTCAAGAGCTAGCTAAGTCTTCTGAAGTTTAATCATCACTAAAGTTTTGAGCATATAACCAAATATAAGAGAACAGGCCCCTGCAGAGAAGTAGGACAGTCATGCTGACTCAAACTGATTTAGTTAAGAAGCCAGACCAGATGGATCTTATTTGCTCCAATTTTGGATATAAAGAGTTGGTGCATGCCCAATTGACTTTTAAAGAGTAATCCCCAAAACCTCCCAATACAGGCGTAAACTCAGGCTGGGCTATATTATTTGAGACAAACCTTGGTAAGTAGATAATAACTGGACTGCAAGGCTAATGTAACAAGCATAATAAACATCAAAGGCCCCTTTGAGAGTTGTGGTGGGGAGACAGATGAGCATGGATGGGGACTACAGCTTTTCATAGGGAAGAAAAAACTTTGAAAATGTACTTGGCTGCAGTGATGGTTTCATAGCAAGGTTGGCCAAGTACCAAGTCCTGCTGATCTCAGTCCTACACCTATTATCAGTTATGTTATTTTACAGTGCTGCATTTTAATTGCTGTGTTTTCTGAGGCAGAGGGAGCCTAGTCTAAATATATCTTGAGTGCTAGCAGGGGTATTTAGCACAGCTCCTGTAATTAAGCATTCAGCTGTTGCCAACACATAAAACTCCTCACTTGAGCAAGTGGGTTCTCTCAAAAGCACCTAAGCATTGGACTAAGCTTCATTCCCCATTATTTCCATATTATTAGGAGGTCTTGGATTCCTTTCCTGATTGGTGGAGTGTGTACCGGAGCTGCCAAGAAATTACCAGTTTTCCATCACAGCTCTTTCCCAGTTTTGAATGTAGGCACTGACAGCTCTAACAAAGATGCTCTGCTGGGCTATGAGCCTTTTTCTTCTTTGAGAGAGATGAAGTGTTGGTGGTTTAAAACCACTAATTACAGTTTATAATAACAATACTTCCTGGAAAATGTTTTTTTTAACTATAATTAACCATCATTTTTTTAACTATAGGTTTGGCTTCAGTCTGATGACTAATGACTCACACAAAATTTTCAACTCTTACAGTGTATCTGATAGATTGCAGAGCAAAAATATAATAAATACAAATATTTCATTTGAACCAACTTCTGGCCTAGTCCAGACATTAACCTGTACAGCAGAAAAAAGCAAATGCAACTGAACTGAGGAAAAGTCCCTAGAGAAATAATGAGTTTTGATGTAAGCCACAGAAGGTGGCAGGTGTTCAGTACATCTTGGGATCAGGAGCTTAATTTTTATATTATTAGGTGTCTCTTGGGATTTTTGCTAGCATCTGGGGAGAAAATCTTTGGGCAAAATCTTTGGTTGGTGAAAACATCATGTTGTTCTGTTGTATGGGGAGCTAGAACAGTTTATACCAGGTTAATGTCTCACCTGCCATCCCTTAAATGAAATGCATTTTCCTACTTTGTTTCTCCAAACATTCAGTGCATTTCAATGGAAATAAAAATGTTTATCAGCATTTTCCTTGAGAAAGGACTTAATCTAACTGCAGTGGGAATTTGAGCGGGTCAGCAATTTTGAAGAACTGTTCTGCCCGTCAGGGGCACATCCACATGTGCAAGCATGTACACTTACAGCAGCTCAAAAAGAAGTGGTGCAAATTTGAGCCTGTACTTTTTGCCTCAGAGCATTTGCCAGGACATGCACTTTGTTGTGGAGCAAATTGTGTCACTTGGGGCAAAATAACCCTGCCTGGCTCCTCCTGGATCTGCAGCCAGGGGCAGCCAGAGCCCGGGGCCAGCACCTGTGCTGTCCCCAGCAGTATATAAAGCTGTCCTGTCCTGGCCCCATCAGTACAAAAAGCTGCCCTGACAAGTAGCTCAGGGCTACTCACTCTCAGGAACTTCTGAGGCCCAGCCAATTGGTACCTGGGGACACTACCCCTTGCGCCAGCTGGACTACTGAAGCAGCTCTGAGAGTTCCCTGTACCCTTTACCCACTGCAGCAGTTTGGCAGTTGGGGCTGCTACCTGGCTGTGACCTGCTGCACACCTGCCAGACCCGAATGGGGACTGCACAGCCAGTAGAGGCATCTGCCCCTCTGGGCCAGCTGCCAGCGGACTGTGGTTGCAGGGTTGGCCTCTATGTGGCACTACTGCCATGTGTGCCGCCTGCCTGGCCACCTGGGCAGCTATTGCCCAGATGTTCTGGGTGTGGTGGCCTGCTTTGAACTATCAAAGCATGTCCTCCTGGCCCCATTTTCCAGGAGGTCAGCCACAGCCAGATGGGTCCAAGGTGCCAGCTCTGAGCAGGCAGGGTCCTGCCAGTTGCCTCCTTAGCAGGAATTCGTGTGTTCCGTATTGGAAAACTGAAAAATCCTTTATAAAAAATTCCCGAAGTCTCTCTGTACAATACCCTGAAATCCATGTTCCTCCACAATTAAAACTAAAGACCACTGTAAAGGGAGAGAGAGAGTGAGACAGAGATCAGTTGGTCAATGTTTTATTGATATATCTACAGTGTTAAAGCACTGGCTGTTGTGGGGCTACGGCCACACAGGGGTTATGGCCCCCACACAGGGGCTATGGCCCCCCAACAGGGGCTATGACCCCCACACAAGGGCTATGACCCCCCAACAGGGAATATGGCCCCCCCACAGGGGCTACCACCACCCCTGCAAGGCCAACATGCCCCACCCCAGCCCCTCAATTGCTGCT
>NW_017728886.1:112563476-112576045 GCF_001723895.1 Crocodylus porosus
GGCTGCTTTGTGGGTGGGGCCCCAGTGAGCCAGATGGCAGCTACAACTGCCAATAAGTGCCAGGATTTTTTCTTATCTTTGTTATCAAACTTGCAGTGTGGGGAACATTTTTTCATTCCCGCACGTGCCTCTTGCTCCATCTCAAAGGGGTTTGAGACAGGACAAGAGGTACGTGTGCACTTGTCTGGATACACCCGAGGAAATTAGGGCTCAACTGTCCCTATCAATAGTTTTCAAATATTGCCATCTATGCTGCCAGGAACTCAAATTCATGGAGCCGGTAGGAGTGGCTAGGATTTTTAAAGGAGCCTAATGGCAATAATGGGACACAGAGTGGGTTGCCCATAGGTTGCTTTGGAAAGCTTCACTGTAGTTCATTGTAGTTCTCCAACTCCCAGAGAACAAGCTATGTGCTGTAATTTGTATTTAAAACTAAGCCAGAAGCACTGAGCTGGAACCCAGCTTTTTAAATGAAAGCACCATCTCTCATTTAAATGATCTCTGCACTGGTGGCATAGGAAACTCTGAGTGTGATCACAGAAGTGAAGGAGAAAGTATTTATTTTTTCTTTTCTCAATGCCTTCTTGCCTTGCTCACAGGAAACAGGAACTGAGTAGCCTTAAACAAACACAGAAGGATAATATTTATTGGGGACAAGAACTGTCTAATATCCTTGTGCGGTGAGACCACCTGGCCATTTTTTACAGTTTTCTCTTCCTTGACTAGGGCTAGGACCATTTCCAGTTATACTGGTGGAAAAGCTCAAGACCTCGTTATAAAATGGGTGGCAGAAGCTGAGAGAGTAGGAACATTTTCTTTAAATGTCCAGGTCATACATTATGTTCTTTCCTGTCAAATCATTATTACCCTCTGCATCATTTAAAATATGGTGGTGAGCTAGACTTGTTTGGACCTCAAAAACTGAAAGCCTGCTGTGTTATTTTAGTGATTCAAAATGAATATACAAATGTTGCTTCCTCAAAATAAACGTATTTTTTAAGTTGTCATTAAAGTAGTGCATTCTCTTGTATGCAGTTGGTCAAGGCATTTCATAGCATGCTCAGCTCTGAGAGAGCTAAGCACCTGGGAAAATTTACCAAAAACAAGCAAATCCCATTGCTATTATTACTTAATCAAGAAACACAATACAATCAATAGGAGTTTTGCAAAAGAAAGTCTGTGGGATTTGCCTTGAACAAAAAGCATAAGGCACATTTTCTCTATACAATATAGTGTTGCCACTTGCCCCTAAGTTTACTCAAAGCTCAGATTTACTACTGCTACATAATATAGTTATAGGAACAACAACAACAAAATGCATTCCAAAAGGCAATGAATTGAAATGTTACCCCCACTGTTATCCTGCACGACTTTAAAAAACTGATCCTAACCAAAGTGATTAGAAGAAAAACCAGAGAACTGATGCTAATGGCCAGAAGTAATCTATTCCCCACATCTTTTGCTAGATAAACCAGAGTCATCAGTCTGTACCCCAATCACACAGAGATCTGGCATTTCCCCTGGAAGACAAAGACATAGTCCAGACCGTCAGATGAAAGCCCACACCAGTTTCTCCGTCTCTGCACTTCTTTCCTCTTGATGTCTTCAACTTGCCTTGGACTCTGCTGAAAAGATGTGCCCCTCTGGCTGCAACACAAGACACGAGGGTTCAGAAAAGCTCCCATGTCCTGTGTTGTAGCCGGAGGTCTCACAATATGTTAGACAAAATCCTATCCTGGTATGCAGGCTCCTTCACCAAGCTTTTCTTGCACTTTTAAATTCAACCTTTATGTAAGTCTGGGAAAGAACAGCAGAGAGAAAAGAAGTCAGGTGCTTGTGCTGGGCATGCAGATAACATTGTGTGCCATTGCAACTGTCAACATTGCTTATGGGAACAGGACCCAAGTAGTTGGTGACCCAGCACTGAAAGTTCAGGCCTGGAAAAAATGGGTGCCATTTCACTAACCTCAGTGGATGTGCACCTGTTCCAGCTGTTCTCATCTCCCCTGGTATTTACAGTCCCAGAACACTGAAAGCACATCTCTGAGAGGGCTGGTTTGCAGTTGTGCTTTCAGTGACAAATACAGCTGAGCAAATAATTAGCAACTAACATTTTTGCTTTTCTTCTGTTTGCAAATTACCCCCACACGGATCACAACATTTTCAGACCTGTTATCTGAAATTGTTCATGTGAACATCTTCAGCAAATAATACAATATCCTCAGCAAAGAGTCTGTAGTGAGTATTTGCAAATCAAGCTGGCTTTCTTAAGTACATAAGCCACATAAGTATTTCTGTTTAGTTTATCTAATTCACTAATTCACTAATTAATTAACTGTGAATACCCAATGCAAAAATTCATTTTATGCATGCTTTTGAATGTAAAATGTGCATTTTTGAGGGTATTTTTGCTATTAAAGCTCCAACTCAAATATCCACAGCAAACAAACTGTAAAAAAAATGGTTACAAACAACTGAATTAAATTTTGCTTTTAAATTCAACCAAATATTCACAGGACATTTTGTTTTCCACTGCTTGCTCAGCTCAAGTAATAAATTAGTGCTAGCTAAAATATTCAGAGATGTTGCTGAATTTCTTATAAGCATAGTATTTACTTGTATGCATTCCTTTCCTTTTGGATCTACAATTCATTCCCAGGTGAAAAGCTTTGAGAGGCAGAGCATGAAAAGATTTTTATAAATGCCAATTCAAAACTGTACATTGCTGTGCATTACAATAAAGATCAGCAATTTGGGAGCCAGGTATAAAAGACAAGATTATTGCTATCTCCGTTCAACATATCTATGGCAGATTTATTGCTTTTTTGTTCCTGGATCCCTACATATCACTTTTATGCAGTCTCTTCTTGGTTAGGTACTTTTGCTTCTCCAAACAAACAGTGGGGGCTGGGAAATGAAGTGTACTTAGCTGCTTTCAATATGAAGGTGACCCACTGAAATGCCAATTCAGGCACTATGAAGATAAGTCAGTACTTACATTAACAGAATTTTGTAGGTTACATAAGCCATTTGCTCTAAAACCTTAGGACAAACTTCTATTCAATGGATTATTTCCAAAGGGTTTTTCTTTAAGTTTCCTATCTACTTCAAATAAAACACCCAGCTATCAGAGTTGTCCATTTCCAGCATTATCACACATGGAATTAAGTGAAGTTCAGCCAGTCACAGCCCAGATTAGGTAAAGGACAAAGCTTTGAGTTAAAGCATCTTACAGTACGAATACCTCAAAAGGGGACCCACCAATAGCTATTGGTAATAACAAGGCTCTCAAGGTTGTCTTATGATCAATCTAACAATAGCTTTTAACATTAACATGCAACTTGAGGATCCCAAAGTGGCATTTTTTTTCTATTTTACTGTTTTTGCAATAAGAAATGATTTATCTGGAGATTAGTCTTTTAAAAATCCCTTTCTTTTTGATCTCAACAGGCATAGTAAAACTAAAATATATCAGTTTCATAATCACTTAAAAAATCATGCTAGCTTCCATCTGTCTTCCCAGTTCCCTAAACAGTGCCTGGATAAGCACTAAAGGGGAATCAAAGTGTAGAGTACTAGAAGCTTGGGACCCACTGTTAATCTGTTTTATACAAAAAAAAATATGTTGAGATAAAGTTAAAGAGTTTCATTTCAGCCCATTAGAAGAAGGAAATTCAAGGTTAAAGATGAAACTTCATCCTTAAAGATCTGCTGATGCATTGTGGAAAACTGTGAAAAAAATATTTAGGTTAGCAATAATTCTATTTAATCAGCCTATTTCCCCCTACTTCTTGCCTCCTCACTTTAATTGTTCAAAGTATTTCCAGGAAAAGTTATCCAGAGTTTATAAGTCCTTCTTCACAACACCATATCTTTGTTTCTGGCCTAGATATTCATTGCAGAAGCTGTGACCAAGATGTGGAAGAGGTCACTATCTATTCTTAGCGTGGACTGTTTTACCTATTCTGTGTTACTAACATGGATAGGTCCAATGTGGGGTAAGAGAAAGCCTGTTGACTTCTCCCTACTTTCCAACAACACCGGGGAAGCTAGTCACTGGGGAAGCTACGTGGTAGCTCGTTTCTTCCTTTTAAGTGGTCTGTTTTGAGGCTTTTGGAGAGACCAGAAAGCCCCCTTTCAACCAGTACTTATAAAACTTGATTCTTGAGGACAGAGGTGGCTTGTCAAGAAAGCAAAGGGTCATGGTGAATAGTCAGTCAGAGACTGGCCATTGAATCAGGAGCACATACTCACTATAATCTTTATGTTGTGATAGGGCGCATCTACACGAGTGCGTTTACTGTGCAATAACTGAAATTACTGCACAGGATGGACATGCATCTACACATGCACACCCATACTGCACAGTAAATATGGCAAATGATGCCAGCTTGAGCATAAATTTGATACCTGCATCATGCAGGTGTCAAATTTATACCCGATTAGTAACACACATGTAGACACCTTACTGCATAGTAACATTATGCGTGTGGACTGATTTGGAACTAACTTTAGTCCCAAATCAGTCTACACACCTTTAATGCACTTTAATGACTGCACATGTGGATGCCAGCCTATTCCTGCTTACTGTGCAGTACCCTACTGTACAGTACATTTAAGCCAGTGTAAATGCATGTGGAGACATGCCCAGATTGTAGCCATTTCAAATTAAGCCACCCCTATAATTTAGTTATTAGTTGAATCCAAGAGTGGAAGAGGGCTCTTTTCTAGTTTCTATCTGTAGAATTGAAACAGGTCATGGAACATGGGAGCCACCAAATCTGAACCATGCTGTGACTCAGCCTCAAAATCAAACTGCAAAGCATTTCACTGTATTTGCATTTGAATACAACCACCCTGGCTGATATCTGAGTTTAGTGATTTAGACATGGCTCATAGCTGTTGGCATCAGTTGATTTTCCTGGCTTCTTCAGTCCACTTATGAAAGTATCACAACCATCCTTATTCTCTTTACCTAATCACATATGCCCCACCCTGGTTCATCCTACTCTTCAGAGAGGACAGACTCAGTGGGGCATTACTAAAAAAATTCAACATTTTAAAGATGAAAACACATGAACATGCACTACAGAATAACTGACCACTGCAAATGAATTTGGCATTTAGCACATTCATGCAGCTGTGGGATCACTCCAGTACAAATCAAGAAAGATGTTTGGAACCTGTAACATCTGCACCCTGATTGACAATCCTAAGATGACCACCCAGAGCAAAGGACCTCATTTATGGCTATTGGCGATGCATAGGGAGTGCAGGCAGGTGCATGTGCATCCCCTGAGATCGGCTATGCACCCCCTGGAAGTGCCAGTCACAAAACCGGAAGTGCCAGTCCTTCCCATCAGTGATTGGTGGCTGGGCAACCACCCCCAGTTGGCAATCTGGTGCCCCCCCCAGACTTGGGAGGCATCAGTCACCCATGTTTCTGGCCAAAGAACTTGCACAATTTGATACTGACATTACTGCACTTAGTGAAACCAGATGCACCAGAGGGCCACATCGCAGAACATGGTAGTGGCTACGTGTTTCTTTGGAAAGAAAAAGACAAAAACAACAGAATCATCCACAGCTATCAAGACCAAGATTGTTACTCAAATGCCAGTGTCCAATTCACATCAACAAGCATCTCAGGACCCTTTGTCTTCAAATGACCAACAGACAACATACAACAGTCACCACTGCATATGCCCTGACCTCTGATGCAGATGACGAAGAAAAAAGAATTCTGTTCTAAAGTCGACTAAGTCCTATCATCTGTTCCCAAAGAAGAAAAGAGAATTTTTCTTGAAAATTTCAATGCTAGAGTGGGCAGGGGCTCTGAGATATGGATCAGTAGGAAACAAAGGAATAGGGAAAGTCAATTCAAATGGAATTCTTCACCTAAACAAGTGTTCAGAACATGATCTTATCACAAACTGATCATTCCACCAAAGCAACAAATGGAAGACATCATAGATACACATGTGCTTAGAACACTGGCACCTCATTGACTACATCATAGTGCATGCCTCGGATCGTCGTGACATTCATATCACAAGAGCTATGACCAGCACAGATGACTTTTGGATGGGTCATCATTTGATACATTATGTCATGCCCATTCATATTATCCCAAAATGATGAAAACGGAAGAAACAAGCAACGAAGAAGTACAACGTCAAGGGCTTGAAAGTCATCACCTCCAGCAGTGCCTCTGACTTCCCTGATGATCTCAATACCATTGATCACTGTGACATCCTCAAGAAAGGCATCCATGACACATGCAAAGAATATCTAGGCTTCCCCGCAAAGAAACTTCATCCCATTAAATCCATCAATTCATCAAAATGCCTTGAAAGCCATTAAACAGATGAAGAATAACAGAGTATGTAGTTCTGATGGAATACCAGCTGAACTTTAAAGGCAAGGTGGAAAAAAGCTCTCTTACATTTGATTGTTATGAAAATCTGGAAACATGAAGAGATTCCCAGTGATTTGACAGATGACAGAAGTATTACCATATTCCCAAAAAGGATATAGTCTGGTTTACAGCAATTCCTGTAGTATTGAACTTTTATTCATAGTTGGGGAAATTCTCAGTTACATACTCCTCAGTAGACTCACTTTCCTCACTGAGGATATCCTACCCAACTCTTAATGTAGTTTCAGATCACTCAGAGGAACAGTACATATATTAGATATGTTGCTAGACAACTGCAGAAGTGCTGCAAGCAACACCAAAATCTTTATATGGCCTTCATTGACCTGACTAAGGCCTTTGATTCAATCAACATAGGGGCCCAATGGAAGATCCTGATGAGATTTTTTATAATTATCAGAATCCTTCATAATGACATGAAAGCAACCACACTAAGCAATGTCTTGGAAATGGGCCCCTTCACTATTAGAATCAGGGTCAAGCAAGGGTGTGTAATTGTACCAACCCATTTTTTCATCTATATTGCACCTATTCTGTACCTTACTGTTTCCATCTAGAGTTAGCATCCAGCATTTCAGGAACATGAATGTCTTTAACATCAACTAGTTATGTTCCAAATCCAAGGTAACCAACCATTATTGATCTTCAATAGGCTGATGATTGCGTCATACATGCCCACTCAATTGAAGAGCCCCAGCTGACTCATGAAAATTATGAAATACTTGGACTCACTGCGAACTTCACAGAAACGAACATCCTTTACCAACCAGTGCCAAACCAACTAGCTGCTCCTCCATGTTTTACAATTGCAGAGCAATCCTTGGAAAACATTGATCATGTCCCCTAAGTAAGTAGCTACCTTTCCCAGAAAGTAAATATAGATGATGGTATTCAATACCAGATAAAATCTGCCAGTGCTGCCTTTGGATGTTTTCCAAACTATATCTTGACATCAGGACCCAGACCAAACTTCTTGTCTACCAGGCTGCGGTCATGCCTACTGTTGTATGGGTGCAAAACTTAGGGCATCTTTACACATGCTCTGGGGGGGAAGGCACTTTAATTAAAGCTGCTCACAGGAGCCATTCTAATTAAAGTGCCCACAGCATCTCAGGTATTCAGTGCTCCAGACTTTGAAATGGTGGCGGAGGCACTTTAACTAAGTGGCAGTGGAGGCATTCAATGAGCTTTAGTTAAAGCACCCCTGCCACCATTTTGAAGCATGGGGACACTGAATACATGACACCAAGGCTGCTAGAGTGTGATAATTAGGATATTAACAATATATCAATGTGGAAGGAGAGGTCTTGGGAATGGAGGGAAGCCTGAGGGTAACCCCTCACCCCAACTTACCTCAGGCAGAACAGGAAACACTTCCAGAGACTGGAGCACCACACTTCCAGAGCCAGTGCTTAGTCTGGATGATGGTGATGAAGCCCAGAGAGGTACTGCTAGCCCTGAAAAGGGGCAGCCTGGGAGAGACTGTGGCATCATGGCAGAGGAGATGCTGGAGAATTCTCCTGCCTGAGCCTGCTTGCAGCCAACTGTGGAGAGAGGGCACATGGTAAGGACAGACAAAGGTGGTCAGAGGACCACCAACCAGCTGGAGGATGACTGAGTGCTGGGGGTGGCAAGCCAGAGAAGGTTGAAGCCCTGGATTGAAGCAGGTACCTAGGGAGATGGGTGGTATGCAGCTCACAACAGGGACAATCAATCTGGCCAGTGTGAGTTTTGGGGGGGTGGTTTCTTCAAATTGTTTTACTCATTTTGGGGACTGTAAGGGAAACTGATAGAAAGGATCAACCCTGGATAAATGAAGAGACTTGAGTTGGTCTGTGATTCTGGTTCTCTGTGGGACTGTTAAAGAAGAGAGTTCACTGGGGAGGAGGGAGGGAGATTGACTCCAAAGACAATGCCTGCTTGCCAAATTGCTTCCTGTTTGTTCTGGGACCGTTAAAATGAATTGATTGGAGTTCACATTGACAACCCATCAGTTGACTCACAATAGAGGATGAACCTGTGTTGAACTACTAGTCAAAATTTGGATCACCCCACTGAGGGGCTTTGTTGGGGTCCAGCAGAAGGGCTGGACATAGATCCCAGGTGGTCTGGATAGGACTGTCATATGCAGCCCGGGGGAGTTGTGCCCAAGATAGAAGCTCTCAATAACACTGAGGAAGTGGTAAGGGAGGGGCTTAGGGGAAGTGGAGCCCCATGAAGAAAGTCCTCCAACAGGCCCCGATGCATCACCCAGCAGAATCAGTTCCCTAACTGAAGTAAAATCTAAGTAATGGCAGGTGAGAAAATAATATCAGACTGTGGCTGGGGGGATAGTGTCACCCCTTCCACATCCTGACGTCATTTGTTGGGAAGATACTAGGCTGCAAGGGAGCCTAGGCCTTACAGCACTTACCCCCAACGATCAGAAACACCTGAAAGCTTTGGAGCATTACCACTAGTGATGTCTTCTGAAATCTTCCATATCAATTAGAAAGACAGAAGAATGAATGCCAGTATTCTAGCTCAAGTGCTTTAATTAGTGTGGCTTCAAGAGCTTTAGCTGAACGAGATAAAGTTGAATGGGCTTTAGTTAAAGTGCCCCTGCAGCCATTTTTCAGCGCAAGGACACTGATACACATGATACTAGAGTCTGCTGGAGAACAGTAATTACCATGGTCTAGCAGACTCAGTTAATCAAGTCTGCTCCAATGCGCTGTAACTACAGCACATCAAAGCAACCTCACTGCATGTGTATAGGCGCCCTTTGAAGCCAATTTGAAGAAATGTTATATTAACATTAACACTGGGAGATTCAAAAATTGAATCATTCCCAATGGCGCCACAATATACGACAAGGCATTGATCATTTCAAACAAACTCACGTCACTACGGAAGCTAGATGAGAGAGATGAATGGAAATATCTGTGACCTGGCATCACCAGGACTCACTCCTTCCTTCCCTATTTACTGGAAGACTGCCATCCTTGAATCAAGGGACTGTTGATAACAACAACTATGATGATTTAGCTAGTAGCTGTTACTTCAATACAAACAAACCAACAGTACTGAACTTTAGCATAAACTTTGTAGTGGGAAGAATGTCCAACTTTGTTTTTAAGAGGAAGTCATCATCAGCCTGTTTATTAGCAAAGCATATCACTAGGTCTGATAACCTACATGCACACAAGCCCTGTTATAGTTATACATATCTAATGGCAGTATTAGGCCCTATGAGCACCCTGAGCATCCTATGCATTTAGTTATCTGATAATCTGTATTCACACTGGGTCTTTTTTTTTCATATAGACTTTGGGGCCTCACAGTTATCTGACCCAGGACAAGCCCTCAACTGAACACGTGCATTTGGGTTTTGACGCAGCCATGCAGCAAGCATTTATCATTGGTGATTGCTTGAGCTTAACCAGCATAATTTTAGGTCAAAATTTACTTGTAAATCTGAAGCTTTATAGGATATTTTCTGAATTAAGTCTCATGATTTAAAACAATCCTGTAAATTGAAAATCTATATCTGATTTGGCTGAAGGGGGACTTCTAGACCTAACTGTCTTAAATATAGATTTTAAATCAACATGAGTAGTTTTGGAACATTACCATTCAAGGATTTTGTTCCAGTTCTGTTAAGGCATTATTAATTCATGTTCTTATCTTTCTCATTTCATAGAATATGGGGGGAGGGAGGGGGCTGTGCACAGTCTATTAATGTGGAAACTGTAATCTACCTTTTCCTATTTTGTTTTGGTATTGTCTTCCCAGATCAAAGTTAGATTATAACACAAAGTGAATTTCATAAATTATTTTGGAAGTTTTTAACAAAAAAAGGGAAAGCAAAAGAAATGCAGGTTAAAGCCAATGACGTATCATATATCTCACAAATCATCAGGAAGCAATCAAGATCGTTTTGGGATAATCTGTTAAAATTTTATAATAAAAAGTTCATTTAATTTTAAAAAATGGCAGTTGTCATAAAAAAGGTTGATGCAAGAATAAAATCTCCAGAGTCTGGCAGTTCTGCTCAGATGTCAATAAAAGATAATGTAACCTGTCAAATTTGGAAGCATGTTTTATCCCACCATCACATTTTATCTTTGCCACTCAAGCATTACCTTGCAGGAAGCATCCACATCTGCTTGATTATCCTAAAGTAATTCTGATGAGGAGAGAAGTTGCAAATTAAAAGCTTTTTCTCTCTCCAGTTTTCCTTTTTTTTAAAGGACTCCTTCATTTTGCATGGTTCAGTTAATTCTTTCTTGAAAGGTTAAGGAGTTAGCAATTACTTTCAACGGCCCTTACGGCTTTTGAATAAGTATCTCACCTGGCCTTTATTTTAAGGAGCTTCCTCTTAAATTTCATACTTGGTTTCTCTTGCAGAACACTAATACCAACCTGAAGGTTACTGTACAGAGGTGGCATGGTGTATTGGGAGGTAATGCAATCTTGCTCCCATAAATTTGTATAAGCGGTGCCATGGAAATGGCCTCTTGCTACCGCCAATTCGCTTAATGCATCATGAGTCTTCACAAATAAATGTTGCTCTAGCTGAAAAATGCTATAGGCTGTCCCTGTTGTTTAAACAGATTTAGATTTGCCCCCTTTTTGTAAATCACTTTGTTTAGCTCCAGTGTTATTTTCCTGATGCTATTTGGCACATTTTCCACCAGCTCTAATATATAAATGTGACTTGAGAGACAGACCCAAACAAAACACAAGATTTCAACAGCCGAACTATGTATCTCAGGACTTCTAGTGGCAGCTGTCACCTTGATATTAAATAAGTTTCTATCAAGTGCCTGTGATATATTTAACTGTTCTTCTGCTTGCTGGTCACTGTGCTCCTGGAGTAGGTATTTCCATCCAAATTCCATCACAAATGTCCAAAAAATTCAGTACACTGACATGTGAGTGGCTCTATTTACAACTGAACACCAAATCCATGAACCCAACATGCCAACTAACATCACAAATCCTCTTTATGCCACAACAACCAGGAACCAGAGGAGGTTAGGAGAAGGGTGCACCATGGGGCAAAAAGAAATCTTCGTGGGCTGGCATTCCCCAAGCTTTGTTCCGCTACTGACTTAGCTCCTGTGCATTGGCAGGAAATGCAGTTCATTCCATGATTGCCTGTATAACCAACATGGAGCAAATCTGTGAAAAACAGGAGCCAATCCCAAAACAAAACAAGTGGGAGAGAAGTAAAATTGGCACTGTAGTATACATATCACCTATCGCAAAAGAAATCCTTTAACACCAGTACCTTCAAATTGGGACTGATACCAGTTGGAAGGTAACACTGATGATATAAACCCTTTGGTAGCAGAGAACATCCATCTTCCTTTGACTGTTCAAGGTTATTCTGTTCAGTAATGTGCTGTATGGCCATTCTTTCTTTCCTTCTCTTTCCTCACTGTAATGCAACTGACATAAATCCATTTTCTTGCATGCTGTTTGAATAATACAGTGGCTGCAAGCTTCACACTTCTCACTATCTGTAAACTGAAAGACCAGTTTGAGTAGCTGGAGGATGATCATGATAGGTCATAATTTCTGTACCTTCTCAAGTTCTGTCAGAACTTGGACATAAATTTTACATATATGAAAATATTATGATGAATAGTATAATTTTGCCTCCCTCTTTCTGTTGGAGACTTAGTAGAGTATCTCCATAGCTTACTCACCAATAGTGGGAATTCAGATATCCACCTTCAAATAAAACTAAAGGCAGGTATGGCATGCACAGTAGAGGCACTACTATGCAAAGCCACCAGCCTCACTGTGCCTGGCCCAAAACCTCGCTTTGGGAATCTCCCTCAGGAAGCCTACAGCTGGCTGTCCTGCTTCCTGGAGAACACTCAGAAGCCTGCAGTAACACTGCCACCACCTGGACACTGGTCTCTGGCAGGGCTCTGTGTAGCCTGGGGCACACAGACACTGTGAACCTTGGGGGTGCTTTGCCCACAGCAATATTTCTGGGTGCTTCTTTCAGCCCAAAACATCCCAAGATAGCATCAGGTAGAATGAGGAAAAATAAAAAGACAAACTTCGCTGGCCAAGCAGGGTAGAAGGCCTCTCTCCTCTCTCCACAGTAGCACAGCAAGACAAGCTGTAACCCAAC
>NW_017728886.1:112576206-112585171 GCF_001723895.1 Crocodylus porosus
CATGTTCCCTCTGCTGCTCTCCTCATCCTCCGCACTGTATTTTGTGCCCAAGTGCCTCCACCACACTGCACTGCATACCCCTATTCCGTTGTTCCCCATGTGCTCCCCTGCACTGCATGCCCAGGCACCATACCCACTGCTGCTTCCTGGGTACCCCACTCCATTCTGCATGCATCTGCTGTACTGTACATCCCTCTCAATGCACTGTGAACCAGGTGACCCCCACTGTATCACACCCCCCAGCTGCTTCCTGCAGCTCTCCGCTACACTACATGTCACCTGCTCTTGCTCCCCAGCCCCCCCGCCGCCCCTGGTTGCACCATGCACCCTGACTCACCCTGCACTACCTGGCCACGGGATTCCTCACTGCATCATGCCACTCAGGCACTCCAGGCTACAGACTCCCCTGAAAACTGCACCCACTGCCCCACCCTGGGGCAGGGACAGAGGCAGGAAGGAGAAGCTGGAAGGATGGAGAACTTGGAGTCCCTGGTTGCTGGAGTAATGGTGGGGAGTGGTGGGCAGATGGGTGCCCGGTATCTGCAATTTAACTCTTTGCACAGACAGCTGGACAGTCCTGCCCTATAATAACCTTCAGGTAATGCCTTTGAACTGGGGACTGAAATGTAGGAGTTCCAGTCCTGAGCTCAGAGAAACAAACAGCCCTTTTAAGTTCCCCCTCCTCAGAAACTGTTTCCCATCCCATATTAACATTTAGGCAACTGCTGTTTCTGTCTGTGGTACATACTTGAAATATGATGGATAATACAACAGGTGATAGATTTTTACATGTTCTAAATTTGAACTTCTGTAGGTGGGTTTGTCCATGGCTATTTCCTTCCAGTACAAAGCATTGACAATTGCTTCCAGAATTAAATACTCTCTATATGAAAAAATTGTTCCCACGGAACAACTCACAGAAATTTGCAGTGATATAATAATAATGCACAGTCCATTTGCTGTCTAATGTATGTGTGGGATTGAATAGCTCTGTGCAATACATTTCCTTCTAGCTAAATTACTGTAACTTCAAACTGAATTAAAGTAGTTAGTTGCCACTACACAGCTGAACTTCAATCGCTGGATGCACTCCAGAACTTAGGCCTGCAGGCTGCTTTCCTGCACAAATTCACAACAAATGGGAAAAGGCAATTGAAAAGAAAATCTTTAGCAATTCTGCTCTGTAGCAATTGTGCTGCAGTTTTCACTCTGGAAGTTGGGACTTACTTTGTCAAATATAAGCAGGCAGGCAACTTCCTAGAAACTTCAGGCAAACTCCACAGATTCCACCTGAGAGTTGTCTACTTCTGTATATACCTTACAGTCCCTTCATAGCACAGCTATTTTCCAGCCAGCAATGCCACCACTTTAATTCAGCACTGGTATGTGAAAGCAGAACATCAATGGTTGATGCATTTGTTTAAACAGCCAGTCACCCCAGAATTGATGGCAGATTTCTCTCTGGGATATGATAGAAACATTCAGCTTAATTTATTGTTGCTGCCACCATTGCCACTAGCTCACAGATTCATAGAATCGTAGAAAATCATAGCTGGAGGGGACCTCCAGAGGATATCTAGTCCAACACACTGCCAAAGGCAGGATCATCCCAATTCAAATCAGTCTATACAAATCCATAATCTAAGCTCTTCATAAAACTACCATCCATGGGCAAGTGGTGCATCCTGAGTTGGGGAGAGGCACTTGCCCGCACAGTAGACAGTGGACTGGTGGCGGGGCCTGCACCTGATGATGCTGACCAGGGTGGGGGGTCCCCCTGCAGCCAATCTCGCCGACCCGCAAGTGGCCATGGGGAGATCACTCCTCCTGGCACCCCCACTCCCTGGGCAGCACTCTCAAGGGGGAACCAGTGCTCTCACCTGCCCCCCTTCCCAGGAATGCTGGCTATAAGGGGATGCACCCCCGTATACCTCCTACGTGTCGCTACTGCTACCATCAACCCTGACACAAAGCATAACACCTTAACCTGTCACAGGTAAGGCAGGGGTAGCCAATGTCCTACTTCTATAAAAGGTTTTTATATACACTCAAGAAAT
The DNA here is from genome assembly GCF_001723895.1 of Crocodylus porosus. Taxonomy (NCBI): domain Eukaryota; kingdom Metazoa; phylum Chordata; order Crocodylia; family Crocodylidae; genus Crocodylus; species Crocodylus porosus. Next base: position 112,578,264 of record NW_017728886.1, read on the forward strand.
CCCAGGTAGAGGGCCACACCACCCACTACAGAGGAAAGCAAAACCCCCCAGAGTCCATACCAATTTGACCATGTGGTAAAATTCCTTTCTGACCCTAAATATAGTGATCAGTCTGACCCTGAGAGGAAGGGCACAACCTGCCAGCCAGGAACCTCCAGCATTAAGTCCCAGCAGGAGCACTGGGAGACCCCAAACAAAATCCTCAGCCTCTCTGAAGCCAACACCCTGACACATGTAACAGCAAGAGGGGGTGGCAAAGAACAACGCCCAGAAACATGGAAAATACCCATAGTAGACTATAGGCATAATTATGCCTATATCATCACTGACCAGTGCTGTCCAACCTCTTCTTGAACACTTCCAGTAATGGAGAGTCCACAGCTTCCCTAGGCAGTATATTCTACTGTCCCACTGTTTTTACTGTGAAGAAGTTTTTCCTGATATCCAATCTAAACCTACTTTGCTGCAACTTCAAGCCATTGGTCCACATCCTACTCACTGCAGCATTTCTTGTTGGTGCAAGGGCAGCTGGACTGTGGAGAAATATCATCTCCATAGCACAGCATTCCCATCCGCTTTTATTTGCCATTAATCTATGACAGAGAAAAGCATAGGTCCTTAGGTGGGGGAACTAGAATGCCAGATAGACTTTCTTCAAGTTCTGTCATTTTTATTGGGGGGGTTTAAACCAATAATATATGTGCATGAAGACTTTTCTGATTCACTAAGATGGCAGTTGTCTTCAAATCAGTTCTTGGGCTGAATAATATTCTAGCCCTACAGACATCTTTCTTTCATCTAGTTGTTTTCACCCGGCCTTAAAGCCTGAAACATAAACAAAGTATAGGTTAATTCAGAGCTCAAAGCTGTGGTGTTAGAACAACTTTAATGAATGTATCCTGACAACTGACCAGTAAGGGAAGGATTTGTTATTAACCCCCTACAAAAGGAGGAGAACAGACATTAAATGACTTGTTCAAGGTCATATGGAAATGATGAGCCAGGAATTGAACACAGATCTCTTGAGTGCTAGTCTATGTGTTCCTCTAGAGACTCTCCTTCCTTTCTAACTAAGAACGAAAGGTTATTTGGCTAGAACACTTCTGATCCCGGACAGCTTTAACACAGCCTGCCTTGGATACTGGAAGATGAACATGAAGAATCAACAGATTAGAAAGCATATCTTTCAGAAAACAGCTTTATGGGAATGGACTGTCTTACAGGGAGTCAGGGAGGAGGGAGGCAGTGAGGGGGTGAGGGGCCCGCATGTGTCTCCAATCAAAAAAAGATAGCTCTAATTCAAACTGTGGTCTGGAGACAACCACTGGTCTCTGGAAACTCCCTAGTGGCCCGCACAGCTGTTACTGAATATTCATTAATACACATACACATGCATACACACTTTCAGACTGAACTTTTATTTTAAATTAATTAAAGCAACAGCAAGAAGGAGCCAATCCTTGCAAGTCAGTGAATATGTCTTCTGCGCAGGCTGCCCCCACCATCCCTCCCTTCCCTCCCCAATCTGCCTATGTATAGATTAGAGCTTATGGCCCTGCTTTAACTCAAGTTAATGATTGTCAATTAGGTTAAATGACACTCTTTTAAAGGCTGCACCCTTTAGCCCTAGGTTGCAAGCTGTCTGTTGATGTTAGTTAACGCTGGGCTGAATATCACAGTAAGAAAGAACACTTGGGCAGATCAGATACTGCATAAACCCAGAGCCTTATGCATGAGAAATGACATTCTTTTCAAAACCAAAATGGGAAAAGGGTTATGAATGCATACAAAATAGGTGGCTATAAGTGGATGTCATAATCCCACTGCTTGTGTCTGAAGGGGTATCTGGGGTACAATGTTCTAACAGGCCTGGGAGCCAGTATATGCTAATTCTTATCAGATGATAAGGGCAGATGATTCTAGATGCCTAACTGCTGTCATGTAACTGGGGAGAAGCAATAACCTTCCATTTTTGGCCAACATTCCTATATATATTAGGGTTAAGATCCTTAAAGATATTGAGGCACAAAAACTCCTTTGATTTCAATATAAATTACATGCTTAGCTTTCTTTGTGGATCTAGTCTTAAAACCTTATTACTGACCTAATCTTTTCCCTGTTACTTCCACCAGGGAAATCTTCACTCGCAGATTGGGAAACGCTGATTATGGAATTGAGAATAGGAGGTAAATCTGTGATATTTGTCTTCTGTAAAGTGGTATAAAAAGTGAACAATTTCAAGAAGGGAAATTTGCTCTAGTTTCTAGTTTTTCCCAGATAATCAAGGACTTGCTTTTTCCCAAAGGGGCTTTAGTTAATAAAAATTAGACTCTATGATTATGGCAATAAGTACACAGAAATTATTATTATTACTGTGCCAGGTAAAAGAATTCAGGTGAAGCAAACGTGAAATGTGCTATCAAACAAAAACGTTCTCTATAGTGCAAGTGTTCAGAAATCCTTCATCCTACAAATATTGTTTTTCTAAGGCAGGCATAAATGAAAAAAAAATATTGCTCTAAATTATGCTCATTTACAAAAACTTTTATAAAAAATCTAGTACAGAAATGCACACCACAACAAATCTCTCTGTTCCGTTATAAGTACGGAGGCATCAAAATTCATAGTAATAACTTTTACAAGAAAAAAAGATCAATATGGCATGAGGTATTTCAAAAGCAGAGAAAGACTCTAGCAAATTCCAGTGCTGGTAGAAAATGCATTGGAGAAAATGGTCAAAATAAAAGAGCCACTCTTTTTAAATGGTGGAGAAAACATCCCAAAATGCACTTGAGCAGATGCACTGGTGCTTTCTAAACTAAATGACCGAGGTATTTAAGCCAAGAGCATGTTCCAGGAAGTCTGATGACTGCCAGCACAGCATGTATCTAATGACAGCATACAGTTAGCTGTAATTGTGTTCTCAGTGCATGTGTGCAAATATCAATGTATAAATGAATTGGTCAGTGTTGGCTTAGAAAATGATATTTAGAAGTGTGTTTTTGGAAATTTGCTCATAGGCAATATAATAGTATGTATGTATGTATTAGAATGGTTCAGGATGGACAGTAGAGGTTAATTGATTTTTAAGAGCCTGGGTCTCACACACAGAATTTCACACAGCCTTCAAAGCAGACAGGCTGTCTTAACACAATAAGGCCAACAGATACACACAGTCTGAGAAAGTGGGGATATGTACCATACTGCTCCATAACATGAGATGAGGGTAGAATCAGCTAACAAAGCCCCAGAGTCGGGGGGCCTGAGTCACAGTTTGGGGGGAACAGACCAAATTAGAGGGCCTGGAAAGACCAGATTAGTATGTGTGTATGTGATGAGGTACGTGGACATAAGGCACAGAGACCAATCAGCGATAGCCATGGATGAAGAGTCACCAGGAGTCATCAGGAGGGAAGGAGAATACAAAAGAAGGATGTTGGAGCAGCAAAGGCTTCCTCCCTGTCCCTCCTCATCCCTCCTGGGTCCTCTTCCTCCCCAAGAGGGGTTCCCATCTCCTGGGAGGGTCCCCAAGGCCACCAGGGACACAGGGCACACCACCAGCCTGTCTCATCCACCACACTGAGGGAGAGGAGTATGGACCTTGGCATCCTATCTCCAGGCTGCTGACATATGATACCTAAGACAAGCCTCAGAGTGAAGACTGCATCCTGGACAGATGTACTTTGACTCTGATGACAGCCCTAGGATTGGTAGATATAGAATTGCTATGTTGTTTCTATTGTTTCTTTTCTGTTATCACTGAGAATCAATACATTTGCCTATTATTGAATGGAAAGGTTATAGTTGAATGGGTCCCCGCCGTGGAACAAGGTATATGGGTCCTAAATCCAGAGCCAACAGTCAGATCATAAAAATGAAACAATGGAGTTGTACCTACTGTCCAGGACTGAAGGTCAAATCATCTGATTTCTGTTCCCATTTATGCCACAGACTTTCTGTCTGATCAACAGCAAGTCACTCAGGCCCACAATGTTCTGGCATCTCCATCTGAAAAGTGCCTATTTTTCTGGCAAAGGCACTGTGAGATTTAATTCTGTAAGATTTTGTAAAGTCCTTGAAGGTCCTCAGCTGGAAAGTTCTACACAAGTCACTTGACCCCACTGTGGTTTAAGGACAGCAGTTGAGCAGGATGAGAGCAGCAGACAGCTTAAGGAAGCTTTCCAAATAGAAGTTATTTATTATTGTCTCTATTGTCCTTGAACCTAGAAGCCCTACTCATAAACTAGGGTCCTTTCATGCGAGGCATGTTTGTCCAAATATGAAATAATCTGTGCCTCTGAGATCTTGCAATCTAATTCTAGACAAGAGGCAACAAGTAAACTCAGACCGACAGGCAGGAAGAACAAGGAAACAGTATTGAGCCCTGTCAGAAAGACAGGCAATAATATCAGTGCATCTGCAGCTTGACCACCATCAAGATTTCTGCACAAGAATGGAGAGTTTTAAGAAAGGATATGAAAGAGAACCAAGGGTTGGCTCTGCAGATGTCTCCAGGGAGTTCCTGACAGGTGTAAAAGGCAGTGCATGAGAAAAAACAAAGACAACTGTATTAGTTGGCAATGTAGAATGGCACCATAGATAGCCCATCTGCTTGGAAGCAGACAAACGGATAGCTCACATTCCCACCTCATCTCATCCATTTAAGTTCTGGAAAAGAGGGAACATTGTGTGAACACAGCCCTGGACTCAGGAGAGAGCAGGATGTACTTTGTAAACAGGGAGAGATAATGGCTATGGATAGGCATTACATTTGTGTTGGGAAATATGTCCTTTGCTCAACACAAAAAGTAATCATGCAGACATTCCGGCAGTCTGTGATGGAAAACAAAAGACAGTGATATTGCCACAAACTTCTAGCTCTTTCAAAAAGCAACTTTACTGCACCACAAAGTTTTCTAATAACATATATAACACCCATCCATGGTATTATGGGTCACTAGGACCCCCAGTATCCCATGGTCCCCGCTCTCCCACTTCCTTCTCCAGGCTGTCCAGTGTTGCAGCCCTCTGCCCACTCCCAGCTGGTGGCACTGGGCAGGAAGTGGTTCTGGGGGCTGCCTCCTGCCCCATCCCACCAATCAGCTGATAAGCAGGACTGGGTAGGGAGTGTTGTGTCCCAGTCACACAGCTGGCCAAGTTCCAGCTGTGCTAGCTGGTGTGGCTTTGCCCTACAGTATTCTGAAGCCTTACCCCCGGGACTGAAACACAGGCAAGAGCTAGGAACAGCCCAAGTCCTGTGGGGGCGGGGGTAGCTCTGGTTGCTCAGGAACAGCCCTACCTCCCCCTCCCTATCCTCTGAAAAGTTCCAGGGAGCCTGAAACAATTCATGTAGCAGCACCACTATCCCTTGCTCTGTCCCCATGCATGGTCCCAGTGCATCTCTGTGAAAGGGGCAGGGGGCATTCCCCTGCTGCTTGAACCATCCTGAGAAGCCCTTGAACCATAGCCCCTGGCCTTGCTTGGTCCCAATTTCCCTGGAATTGTGGAAGTGATAGGGGGAATATGCAGTGGTGGGGGTATAACAAGAGCAGCTCTTTATGTCCCTGCCACTCCTTCAGGGTAAGGGCTGTCTTTAGCATCTGCTGCTCTTCATCAACTGATCATGAACAGCCAGTTCCTTCTTTGGCAGGGGAGAGTACCGGCTCCGAATGATATGGCTCCCTGAGGGTGGGGGACAAAACCAGGAGTAGCCCTCTATCTCCCCCTCGCTGAAGAGATCACAACTGTGTAGCTCTTGAGTCAGAGATCTAGAGCACCCGTTCAGCCCCCTTCTCACCACATTTTTGTGGTGCTGGCAAATTTTTGGTGCTCATATCAAATTCCTGTACCCAAAGGGGAATTACTTAGCTGGAAATGAGCCCTTCTTGGTTCATCTTTGTTCTTTTGTTTCCCCAATAAGCAATAAACTTCCCATCTTCTATTCCTGTGAGACTGGAAATTATTGTGGGTTCAGAGGAAAGGATAAGCCTTTAGGAAGCATTTCTGTTGCTTTCCCAAACTCTGGTGAACAGTACATTTTTCCTGGTCTTTCCATAATGTAATGCAATTCCAGCAAAATATTATCCTCTATTGTCTGAGACAAGTGACTAACAGTGGGATTCAACCCAGACGTCAATGCAATTACACTAGAGATGAGAACACACCTTTGTGCATACCTGAGATACTACCTAAATACTATTGTACTGCCTTAGAAATCTGTACAATAATACTAATTAATAACGTCCCTCAATTTGGTAGTCCTAGAATGCTTTCAAGTAAGAATAATGCAAGGGCTGAAGAACCCCTGACAGATTGCTATACATTCATATTTTTATAGAACAAGATGTAGGAAACAATTGTTATCTGTGCAGAACAACTATGCCACAGAAATTGCACAAAAAGCTGTTGTAGCAACAATTTTTTATCCCTCCTCTTCACAACTTATATTTTTGGAGGTCTTTTCCTTACGCAGCTTCTGAACAATAATGATTCATCTCCTGGTGGGTTTGCCTTCTGAGCTACTCTAGTATATAGAACAGAATTTTCCATTCTGTACAAAGCCTTTCCCATTCAGAGCATTTAATTTTATTTGACCATAATTCTAATATTACAAAAGCCTAAATCTGTCTGTCTGTCCATAACATTTTATTCGTGCTCTGAATGGCTGACTGAAACAGCCAGAGTGCAAATACAGTGTTTAGACAGGAGCTGGCGGTACAGCAGAGCGCCGCCACGATGGTGGGGATACAGGGGACAGAGCAGGGGGGAAGGGGGGAGGCCAGTGCCCCCCCTGCCCTGCTCCTTGCAGGTGGTGACGATGAAGCAGGGGGGAAAGGGGCCACTCCTCCTGTCCCCCCACAGCCACCACATGGGCCCAGGCCTGCTGCTCACCCCCACCATGGAGGGCC
>NW_017728886.1:112585661-112588768 GCF_001723895.1 Crocodylus porosus
GTGGAATTTCTACCAAGAATATTCTACTGCTTAGCTGGAAAATAAAATCCAATGAACTGACAAAGCAGCCCTCATCTTCTGAGGTGAGAAACAGGAAACAAAGTGATCACTTAAATAACTGTGTCCAGTGCCATCTACAGCATGAAAGACCACTCACATTTTATGGCCAATGACATATCCTATAGAGAATAGCATATTAATAATAATAACATTTTGCCTGCCTAAAGTTCAGGGGCCCAAAACATGCATCAGTTAACACACACTTTTGTTAACTGAGATTCATGAATAGGAACAAGACAAACCCATAAGGCATAGTCAGATCAGCGACAATACTACAAGGGTTACTAAATTTGAGTTACTCAACATAACAAAAACTGGGATATCAAAAATTGTGGAAGCTGTTTTGATCATGACATGGTTCCTTTCTGCAGCCCCTGATTCCTTCAGCCTCTTCTCCCCTCCACCTCTCTCTCCTCTTCCTCACATATCGCCCAGTCACCTTCTCTTCCCTCAGACAAGACACTTAGAATCATAGAAAATTAGAATTCAAAGGGACCTCAGGAGGTCATCTAGTCCAACCTCCTGCTCAAAACAGGGCCATCCCTTACTAAAGCACTCCAGCCAAAGCTTTGTCTACCTGTGTCTTAAAAACCTCCAAGGATGGAGAGTTCACTGTCTCTCTAGGTAACTTGTTCCAGTGTTTTACTACCCTCCTACTACGAAAGTTTTTCCTGATATCTAACCTAAACTTCCCTGGCAGCAGCTTGAGATCATCACTCCTTCGTCTGTCATCTGTCACCACTGGGAACAATCTAGCTCCATCCTCTTTGGAACCAACCTTCAGGTAGTTGAAGGCTGTTATTAAATGCCCTCTCAGTCTTCTCTTCTCCAGACTAAATAAGACCAGTTCCCTCAACCTCTCCACATACATCATGTGCCCCCAGTCCCCTAACCATTTTTGTTGTCTCCTGCTGGACTCTCTCCAATTTGTCCGTATCCTTTCTGTAGTGGGAGCTCAAAACTGAACATAGTACTCCAGATGTGGCCTCACCACTGCTGAATAGAGGGGAAGAATTACTTCCCTTGATCTGCTGGCAGTGCTCCTACTAATACAGCCCAGTATGCTATTAGCCTTCTTGGCAACAAGGGCACATCGCTGGCTCATATTCAGCTTATTGTCCCGGTCCTTTTCTGCAGAGCTGCTGCTTAGCCAGTCAGTCCCCAGCCTGTATCAGTACATGAGATTGTTCTATCTTAAGTGCAAGACTTTGCACTTCTCCTTATTGAACTTCATGGGATTTCTTTTGGTTCAATCCTCCAACTTGTCTAGGTCTCTCTGCATCTTTGCCCTACCCTTCAGCATATCTACTACTCCCCCCAGCTTGGTGTCATCTGCAAACTTGCTAAGGGTGTATTCTATCCTATCTTCAAGGCCATTGATGAAGATACTGAACAAACTTGGACCCACGACTGACGAGGAGACTCTGATGATACCTACCAAGAGCCAGCAGGAACTGGCTAAAGAGAAGAGAGCTCCCTGTGAGCTGCATTTCTGAAGCAGCTGCTCCGTAACACTAGAGTGTCCCCAGAAGGGGAGAGAGAAAAACAAAGATCTAGATGGAGAATGGGGAGAGGGGCACAAGAAGCTTCAGGGGGAAGCCACGTGTCTAGGGACCCAGGAAGAAAGAGGGGGACAGCCACAGCGGCGGCAAGCCAGCAGCCATCTGGCTGAGGAACTCCAAGGAGCTCCATTAAGCCGAGAGTCACCAGTGGGAGAAGCGCTGCCAAGGGGGCAGTGCTTGAGACAGGATGACTGCCTGGAGAGGAAGGGCTAGCTGGGAAGAGCACAGCTGAGCCCCAACAGAAACAAGTAGATGTTTTCCTTTCCTTTTTCTTTTTGTTTAGGGATCTGCCAAGCCGGTGTCCTGCAATCCGATGAATTAGCGAGTCAGGACACCCGAAGCAGCCTGCCGGGTTTAAAGGGGAAGGACACTCTACTTGATTGGACTCACACCCTCTGAAGTATAGGGGGAATTTGGTGACTGCAGCCTGGATGGGCTTTATTTAGTTTCATGTGGATTGTTTTCCTTTACATTTATGATTGTAAAAAGGGGGTTTATACCCAGAGAGGCTGGATGCTAGACTTACCTGAGTTGACAAGGAAGGCTGTTAGTCAACATAGACTGAAGTCCATCCCTATGATTGTCAAGATGCGTGACAACCTAAAACACAAAGAAAATAAATTCAATAAATAAAAAATAATGAAAAGAAACACCACTGTATAAGATCCAGGTTAATGAAAGTCAGCTTAACAACTGGGTGGCACTAGGATGGGGTATAGGGGAGGTTGGAGCTACAAGAGAAACCGATCTCAAGATTCCAGTGTCAAGTGGAGATAAAGAACATCTCCCAATATAGATCTTCTCTCAACATCAAGACATGGCAGGAGAGAGTTGGGACCACCACTCAGACATCCCCACAAGGGATCACAATACGTACGAACCAGGTCAGGAAGATTTACATTAGTTCTACCCTTAGTTAAATAATCTGATACCCCACAGCAGCACTCCACTTGATACCAGCTGCCAACTAGAAATTGAGCCATTAAGTCCTACCCCCTGAGCCTGATGATCCAAACAGTTTTCTGTCCACCTTTCGGTCCATTCATTCAACCAACCTATCCTTCCTTAGCTTGCCTGAGAGAATGTTGTGGGAGACCATACCAAAAACCTTGCTAACGATATTGGTATCCACTGATCTCCCCACATCCACAGTGCCAGTCATCTTATAGAAGACAATAAGGTGGTCAGGCATGACTTGCCCTTGGCGAATCCATGCTGACTGTTCCTAATCACCTTCTCCTCCAAGTGCTTAGAAATGGATTCCTTGAAGATCTGTTCCGTTTTTCCAGGAAATGAGGTGAGACTGACTAGTCTGTAGTTCCCTGGATCCTCCTCCTTCCTTTTCTTAAAGATGTGCACCAGGTTACAAAACGCCTCGACGCAGGAGGAGGGGTGGATGTTGTATACTTGGACTTCAGGAAGGCCTTTGATACGGTATCCCACCCCATACTGGTGAACAAGTTAAGGGGCTGTGACTTGGATGAC
>NW_017728886.1:112594358-112610645 GCF_001723895.1 Crocodylus porosus
GTACTCCAGCTGCGGCCTGACCAGTGCCGCATAGAGGGGGAATATAATCCACGAGCAACTGCAGTATAGTCATCCCTGGTGATGGCCCCTCCTTTCCATTGGGTGTACACCTCCCTTTTAGCTAGGAGACATTCCCGGATGTTTTTGGTGAGCTTTTGGTTTGTTTTTGCAGTCTCAGTAAGGTTACTTTAAAGTACAGCTAGCTCCCTTGGACTTCTCTCCCTCTCAGACTAACCTCTGAGGGGATCAAACTCTGTTTTTCTGAAGTCCAAGGTCTGGTGCTCTCCTTCCTTCCTTTCCTCAGGATTCTGAACTCAAATCATCTTGTGGTCACTGCTGCCCAAGTTGCCATCCACTACTCCTCACCAGTTCTTCCCTGTTTGCAATCAGTAGGTCAAGAAAAGTATGTCCCCAAGTTGGCCACTTCAGCACTTACACCAAGAAGTTGTCCCTAACACTCGCCAAAAACTTCCTGTGATTGCCTGTGCGCTGCTGTAATACTCTCCCACAGATATCCCCTTAGACTAGTCTGCCCTGGGCTTCTGAGTGGCATGCCCTATCCATGCCATATTCCAAAACTGGGGTAGACTAGTCATCCTGAAGTGGATCCTGAGTGCACACAATACCAACTTCCAGCTATCTGTCCTGACTATCCTGCCTCATTTGAAGAATCTGGTGAGCATGGAGGGGGAGTGATTTAAAAGGGCATGTTCCTCATGGGCTCAACTCAGAAGGAAGTCCACTATCTCCTGTGTTAGACACTCTTATATGTGGTTTCTGAAGTTGTGGAAATGAAGAAAGGAGGGGAAAAGATTTGCCTTTACACTGGGCCATAAAGTGCTCTGACTAGTGCTAGTTTATGTCTGGTATAAGTGCGTCATCTTCATTAGACTATTCCAGTTATACCGTTGTAAACTGGAAGCAGAGTTCACCTGCACTTCTTCTGTGGTGAGATCTTTGAGGTGTGGCTGTCTTAATACAGAAACCCTGTCTGCCTTCCTGGCTACTGGCAACTGAGGATCTGCAAACCATTCCTGACACCTTCTTCTGTCTGCCCTCTGTACTCTGGCTCCCTCCCTGTCCACAGGTCCCAGAAGATATTCTGCTTTAGATCTCATATAGTAGATATCAATGGGAAGACCCTCCTCCCCTCCCCTCTTCCCCCACCCCGGCTGCTTCATATTACTTTAGTGTGCCCTTGTTGCAAAGAAGGCTAATAGCATACTGAGCTGTATAACTAGAGTGTTGCCAGCAGATTAAGGGAAGTGAGTATTCCCCTCTATCTGGCACTGGGGAGGCCAATTCTGGAGTACTGTGTCCAGTTTTGGGCCCCCCACTACAGAAAGGATGTGGACAAATTGGAGAGAATCCAGTGGAAGGCAACAACAATGTTGAGGGCTGGGGAACATGACTTATAAGGAGCAGCTGAAGGAACTGGTTTCATTTAGTCTGAAGCAGAGAAGACAAAATTTAGTTTATTTCACAGTCAGGGCATCTAGGATCTGGAACCAACTTTCAAGGGAAGTGGTGCTCACTCCTACCCTGGGGGTCTTGAAAAGGAGGCTAGATAATCACCTAGCCGGGGTTGTTAGACCCCAGCATTCTTTCCTGCTTTGGCAGGGGATCAGACTTGATGATCTGTTCAGGTCCCTTCCAAATCTACCAACTATGAAACTAAGACTGTCTTCAAGACTGAGGGGTGCTTAAATAGCTTTCATCTACCTGAAGTGTGGTTCCAAAGAGGATGGAGCTAGACTATTCTTAGTGGTGGCAGGTAACAAAACAAGGAGCAATGGTCTCAAGCTGCTGAATGATATAATTGGAGATGGTCCTGCTTTGTACAGGGGGTTGGACTAGATGACCTCCTGAGATCTCTTCCAATCCTAATTTTCTATTATTCTATGATGACTGAACCCTTGCTTGTCACATCCCTTTGAGTAAAAAGCCAACAGAGAAAGGGTTTCATCCAATATCACACAGCCAGTCAGGGGCAGAGTTGGGAGCAGGGTTAATTCCCAGTACCTTACCTGCACTACTGCTACTGCCATTGGCCTGGCACCTTCAAAACATGAAAAATAAAAAAATATTAAGGCACTGGTCCAAGGCTTACTGTAATCAATAACAGTCAGTATATTGATGTCAGTGAGCTTTGGATCAGCCCTAACAACATAAGAATGGTATTAGAGGATGACTATCTAAATCTGATAGGTATCGATTTATGGAATAAGGTGAAGGAAGTAAATTAAAATACATCATTCAAAGAGAAACATGGGATGCCAGTTAAAAAGGATCGAGAAAAATGGTGTTTGTCTCTTTGCAATTTTTCAAATTTTTCCATAACTTCTTCAAGATGCAGAAAGAATTGGCTTTTTTATTTCCATATTTCACTAAGTTTCTTCAGGTAACCAAGCTGAGCGGTTAGACTTTAGGAAATTGCTATTACTTTGTCAATGCCTGAGCTGACAAAAGTGTATTTTCTTGCACTTACAAAAAAGAAAAGGAATTGAATAGGTTTGAAAAACCATGCTACGTTATAATATGTCTTAGTGACATGCAAGAGTATATCTACAATATTAGACAGAGTTTAGTGAAAAACTCAAGACTTCTATTGATAACACTATCCTAGCTTAGAACATTCAGTTATGTCAAGAAATGTTTCACATTCATTTTTCTGTGCAATCAGTTCTCTGGAAGTTGAGGAAGCAACAATTCCTTGTTTCAGAATGACATCAGCAGGTATTGAATTTTCCTTTAAACACTAGACTTTCATTTTCATAATTCCATGTTTCTAAAAAACAAAATAATTTCCACTTTTATTCAGATTTTCTCTCAATCTTAATGTAGTTTTACTATTTTTGATAATTTTACTTTCAGATAGATTATATCATATCATATGGTATCATATAGTATAGATAATATATATTTAGTGTGCAGAAAAAAGTGACATTTTTTGAGTAATTTGGCCCCTGAAAGAGCTCTTCAGCCATGACCTAACACACATGGCTGCAGAGTGCTTCTAAAATGGCTGACTGTCCAAAAATTTAACATTCATTTGATCAGATAACAGATTAAGGCGCTCTCCTTTAGAGTACCTCAGGGAATTTGTGTTCCCTTGAGGTTTTATTTTTCAAACAGGGGCAGGCTGCCAGCAGAGTGGGAGTGAACAGAGCAGCAGCAGCTGTGGGGCTGCTATGCCAGGCCCGATCTGGAGTGAGGATTGAATGGAGGCCCTCACCTTGTGGCCAGCTACCCTGGCTGTGGTATTGGGGGGAGCTGGGCCAGGCCCCTGAGGCAAGGGGGTTCTGTTCCACTCTGTCCCCCCAGCTCCAGTCAGGCCTCCTGAGAGCAGCAGCAGCAGCTGTGGGGCTGCTATGCCCAGCTTGACCAGAAGGGGGAAGGGGAAGTGGAATGGAGTCCCCTCGCCAGCTGGGCCTGGGGTAGCTGGCAGGGTCACAAGGCAAGGGGCTCTGTTCAACCTCCATTCCAGCTCAGGCCTGGCATAGCAGCCTCACAGCTGCTGCTGCTCACTTCACTCCCTCTCTGCTGACAGCCCTAGATCTGGGAGGTGGGACAGGACTAGGGAGAGAGGCCTGGCCAATGCCCTTTCCTGCTGGCCATGAGGGCCACTGCAGGCAGGCTTGATTCCCCCCTTACCCAACAGTGAACCTCAGGGGGTGGGCGCTCTAACTCATGATCCTTTATGTAAAGCACCATGAGTTGGATTGGGGCCCTGAACATCCGTCTGTGCCCTTATAGATGTTGCAACTCCAGGTATGTCATCTGTGCATGCCCATTTCATAGAGTTTAAACAAGTAAACCTATTCATATTCAATGGCATATATATTTTATTATAACACAGTAAAGTCTTAATATAATTACAAATATATTGATTTATGATCTCATTTCTGTTATTACTGTTAATCGTCTTTTATTACTGATTCAACCTTTATTGTTTTTGTTATCACCATTAATAATCTCTGAATTGTCCAGTCATAACAGTTCAATTTTAGCTTATCAATGAAACAAAAGTTCCTTTCCTCAAGTTTCCCCATGTTTGCAAATTGTCAAACAAGGACAGGATGAGGAAGGGGGGAAAAAAAGGATAGACTGTGTTCCCTTTACTCCTACTGAGTAGCACCTGGCACCAGAAATAATTTTAATAGACTTCATAATATGAGGTAATAGTCAACATGAGGATGAATATCATCATCTGACTTGATATGAATGTAATCTATTTATTTACCATCTGTGGGGATTGGGAGGGTGGGGAAAAGTGCTTATTCTGCAGACTCTGGGCACTGAAATCATCCAGGAATTTAAGAACACTGATGACACGGGAAAAATATACAGCTGCTTTCTTGCATCAGTGACTGAATTTCATCCAAACCATTTGGAAGACTGGAGATGAGCCTGGCACAAAAGTCCTCCTCTCAACACCTCCTGAAGCTAAAAAGAGAAGCCTATGCCAGATGGAAAACGGGAGTCATCACCAAGGAGGACTACACAGCACTACGTGTAGAGAGTGGACCAGAAAAGCTAAGGCAGACACTGAACTCAGGCTAGCCATGGGAATCAAGGACAACAAAAATTCCTTCTTCAGCTCTGTGGGAAGTTAGAGGAAGAACAAAGGCAACATTGGACCCCTGCTAAATCAAATGGGGCAGCTGACATCTCATGCTCAGGAAAAGGTGAATCTCCTAAATGATTACTTTGCATTGATCTTCCACCTGTCCAAAGGGGTCACCCTGTCAGATAAGACACAAAGCATCCAGGGGGCAGGAAATGGGCCCACAATTGACTTAGATCAAGTGAGGGAACATCTCAAGAGATTCAACATCTCTCCACAAGTCTGTGGGCCCAGACGGTATGCACCCGAGAGTCCTGAATGAGCTGACAGACATCATAGCACGCCCAATGGCAAAGATATTTGAGAACTCATAGGTGACTGGTAGGGGGTCCACATGCCCCCATGACCCGATGGGGCCAGCGCCCCCCCAATGGTCGACACTGATGCAGTTGGTAGGCCTGGTGCCCCCCCGACAGAGCTGCTGCCATAGGTGGGTGCCCCTCCAGATTCAGGAAGCACCAGTCACTCATGTGAGAACTCATGATGCTTGGGAGAGATACTGGAGGATTGGAAAAGAGCCAATGTGGTCCCACTCTTCAAGAAAGGAAGGAAAGACAACCCAGGGAATTACAGACCAATCAGTCTGACATCCATCCCTGGAAAGATTCTGGAGAAAATTATCAAGGGTTCCATCAGCAGCAGGCTAATGGAAGGCAACTTTTTGAGTGCCAGCTAACATGGCTTTGTTGCTGGAAGGTCTTGCCTGACCAACCTCATCTCCTTCTATGACCAGATGCTTGAACAAGGGAGACAAGGTTGATGTCATAAGTCTGGATTTCAAGGCCTTTGACTGGGTCTCCCATGATGTCCTCATGGCAGCTGGAAAACTGCGGCCTCAACCATCTCACAGTCTGATGGCTGGGGAACTGGCTCCGGGGTCAGACCCAAAAAGTATTGGTTGATGGGAGCAAATCAACATGGTATGAGGTGACTAGTCGTATCCCTCAGGGCTCAGTACTTGGGCCAGTACTTTTCCACATTTTCATTAATGATCTGGATTTGGGCATCAGATGCAGACTGGCAAAGTTCGCAGATAACACTAAACTATGGGGGAAGGTGGTCACACTGGAGAACAGGTTGGGGATACAGGACAACCTGGACAGGTTCACAAAATGGGCAGACCACAACCTGATGGCATTTAATGCAGAAAAGTGCAGGGTGCCCTACCTTGGGAGGAAAATCCAGTGTCATACTTATAGGCTTGGCAGTGCTATGCTTGCTAGCACCCTGACCGAAAGAGAGTTGAGGGTCTTGATTGACCACAACATGAACATGAGCCACCAGTGTGATGCCATGGTTGGCAAAGCAAACCAAATTCTGGCATGCATCCACCAATGCATCTCAAGCAAAACCAGGGATGTCATCCTCCCACTCTACTCAGCCTTAGTGAGGCTGCAGCTAGAGTACTGTATCCAGTTTTGGGCCCCCCACTTCAGAAGGGACATGGATAAGGTTGAGAGAGTCTAGAGGAAGCCACCTGCATGATCAAAGGCCAAGAGAGCAAGGCTTATGAGGAGAGACTGATGGACATGGGACTCTTCAGGCTGGAGAAGAGAAGGCTATGGGGGGACTTGGTGGCAGCCTATAAGTACATAAGGGGAGTACATCAGGATCTGGGAGAACAGTTGTTCACCAGGGCTCCCCAAAAGATAACAAGGCCCAATGGCCACAAATTTCTGGAAGGCTGATTTAGACTGGACATAAGGAAAAACTTCTTTATGGTCTGAGTGTCCAGGGTCTGGAACAGACTCCCCCCAGAGGTGGTGCAAGCACCTACTTTGGACTCATTCAAATGGCATTTGGATGTTTATCTTGCAGGAGTCATTTGACCCCAGCAGACTTCCTGCCTATGGCAGGGGTGACTGGACTAGATGATCTTGTGAGGTCCCTTACAGCCCCTAATGTCTATGAATTTATGAATCTGTGAATTGGGGAAGCTGCAAAAAAGGATTGGAATCTTGAGACATTTGTAATTAAGATACCATGGAGTATTCAGCTACCTGGGGACACATGCTAAAACCAAATTTCACAGAAAAACCATTGTACCCTACAGGGCACCCCCTGTACCTTGGTAAGACCTTAGTCATTATTAAAATTTTATTTTCTCCTAAATATCATATATGAATTTTTAATCCCTGATAAAGATCTTAAAGTGAAAGAGAAAAATGTAATCATGTCCAGCTCCAACTGTAACACATCTGAGAAACCAAGTGGGTATGTTTCTTTCCAGTCAAATGAAGGGGGACCACATGCCTAGCCATCCGATGCAACTGGATTTCTAATGTCCCCTTAAAAATATTTTTCAACAGTTTTCGTTCCTCTCCCCCTCTTTTTTTAACCCTCAAACAACAACTTGCCCAAATACACTGGGGCACCTTCACTTTAAGAAACTATAAGCCAAATGCTCTTCTCAGATGTCAGTCTTCTCCCTACATAGATGCATATTGACATCCAAATAACCAAGCCAGGTTTCTGCACTCAGGAGGCATGAAGACAGAGGAAACCATATGCAGCTCCCCAGATGGGAATTCTGTTGCTTGAAGAAAGTCCCTGGGGTTGTAAAAACTAGCATAGCTTAGCTAATAAAAATTACACCTTAAGGCAATATGACTAAATGAAATAACCACACAATCTGCCACATGGGGGAGGGGGGAGGGGTTCCCACTATAAAACAAAATTGAGAAAGTTCCAAAACAAGATATGAAGAACCTGATTCTGCAACAAATTTGTGGTAATGAGTAGTAAAACGATTATAATAACTTGTAGCATTTTAATAGCATTTTTTCTTTCATACATCTCCACGAGCTTTACAATGGAAGACAGTTATTCTCTGTACAGTTTACAGAAATCAAACTTCAGATGTTAGAGATCACTCTCAGCTAGACCAACAGAAGGACATATGACTTACCGTCCCGTTGGAATCCACAGCCCCATGTTAACTGTCTGGGCTCTCCTATACTGTGCACTGGGAGAGTTAGGTGCCTCTGAATGGGATCCACAAAGGTCAGCATTCTAAGCATGGAGCCACCAAAGCTGGTCAGGAAAATGCAAAGAAGGGTGTGGTTTCAAACACATCTAACCCATTATTTTGGACTGTGAGGTGGCACCTCCATCCACTTGGGAGATGGGCATCTAGGATAGCTCTGTCTAACAAAATGCTTCTGGAATGAGCTATGTCTTATGACCTAGTTAACAGTTATACCTAGAATGTGGGAGCCCAGGGTCAAATCCCTCTTATACCTGAAGACACTTGAGCCCACATCTTAGGAAAGTAACCTAACCTTTAAGCCAGGGGTTGGCAACCTTTAAGGAGTGGCAAGCAAAAATAAAGCAGCTGGGTGTGAAAGTTAGGCTGCAGGTTATTCATGGGTACAGCTCTCACTTTCACCTGTTGAAGAAGTCCCATCTTGCCTGGAACACATAAATATTAATTGGTGCAGGGACTGGGACCCAAGCCTTCCCACTGCCAAGAGAATGTCCTAACCTTTGGGCTACTGAGTCATTCCCATTCTTGCTCACTCTCTCACCAATCCAGTGAATATTTAATTACTGTACATTAAAAAGAAGAGTTTTGGCAGGCAGGAATGAGAGTGCTCCCCTTCTAAAGCTAGGTGTTTAGGGAGTTCTCCCAGGGGATTCAAATATCCTAAGGCAGAGGCATAAATAGGCAGCTCCACATTGGTGCATGGAGCAGCAAAGCCAGCCATTAGCTGCATTGGTGGCTAATTTTGCAGCTCCTTCTTGGCCCCCTTGCCCCAAAGGCAATGCCTGGGGCTGCTGCTTCAGTTGCCCCCCTCAGTTACTG
Organism: Crocodylus porosus; assembly: GCF_001723895.1. Classification (NCBI taxonomy): domain Eukaryota; kingdom Metazoa; phylum Chordata; order Crocodylia; family Crocodylidae; genus Crocodylus; species Crocodylus porosus. The sequence continues at coordinate 112,602,791 of NW_017728886.1, forward strand.
CCCTCAGGCATATGACAGAATGGAACCAAGGATCTCCTCACCCTGCAACAGTGCTTTAAGCACTAAACTATTGGCTGACACAGAGGATAGCGGTGCCACCTAAGCTTGTATTGTTTTGGCCTGATTCCAGTGTGCTAGGCACACTAGTAGACCAGGGCCTACAGGTAGAGGAATGCCTATCTTCCAAATCTGGCTGGACTTAGGTATGGACCAACATCAAGTTGCTTAGCACTGTTGAGGTACTCTTAGCAGCAAAACCTTGGCTACCCAGGGAACTCTAATATCAGATTATACTTGATATCCATTAGAGACTTAGGAACATAGGACTGGATGGGTCCTGTGTTCACAGGCAACCAGTTACCCAAAGTGTCTTAAAAGGGACAGATAGTTTCAAAGACATGGGACTTCAAGGAAATATTTCCCTTTCTGATATGTGAAATATATATCCAAAGACAATCAGGAGGTTCAAATTCCAACAACCACAGAAGTTAGACACAGAGCAGGAGGTGTTAAACAGGAAGAGGTATTGGGCACATTACTCAGGGTTTTATTAGCTGAAAGCAAAGTGCTGAATGAGTTAATGGATACCTAGTGCTGTAGAAAATCTGTAGAGAGCACTCATAATGCTGTTCATGGAGGGGAACCCCATCAGGACATAGCTATGAGCCATCACTCAAATTTTCCAAGATGTCTCAACCTGGCCTTTAATGTTGAAACTCCAGGTGTGTATGTCAGTTGTACACACCGAGATTACAGCAGTTACATAAAACCATTCATATGCAACTGCATGCAGATAGCAGAGGTATGTAAAGGGAAATTCTGTTTTGCACAATAACATACTGCACATGCAAGCACAATCAGAAAAAATGGAGGTACTAGCTGGTACCAATGTGCCTCTCCAATAGAAATCTTGTGGGCATGTTAGAAGGGTACATTTTAACCTCTCCCTCATGGAGAGGTGACAGATGGCACATATTTTCATTTAACTCCAATTGGTTCCCTTTTTGCAATCCTGAGCTAGTATTCATAAAAATCTTGCCAAAATTAAAATTATGACTCTCTTTAATGTTCCAAAATGTGGCCTTAACTCATACTGAAATCAAACACTCTTCAGGTATATTTTTTTTCATCTTTTCTTTGTTCTGAAAGAAAACCCCCAGTGGCAGAGCCAGGAATAAATGATAGATTCGTTGGCTCCCAAGCCACTCTCTGTAAATACAAACTCATATAAATAGAAACATTTGTATAAATGTTTAACTGCTAGAATGTTTGTTTGCTGTCATGGTGGTATTATACCTACTGCTCTCTAATCCCCATCTTTCTCCTTTGCTTCACGGTGCTGCCAGCTTTAGGATTCTACTTGTTACTAGCTGGCATGTGAAAAGTTCCCATCAAACAGCTAAAGGGTGGATTATTACATCAGCCAGCTTTGCAAGAACACAGGAATCTCATGACTGTGTGAACAAAACTTCTGATAACGCAGATATTTTAGGAAACAAGAACAAACCTCTTAAGCACATTTTCATTGGGCAGGAATGTATACCACCCTCCAAGTCAACAATTTGAAGGCACACTCAAATGGCCATTCTGAGTGATAAACATTCAGTGCCAGATTCTTCTATCACAGCTACTGGCTGACTTTCCATGTAAGGAAAGAAAATTTCAGTCCTGTAAAAGTTGTGTAAGGAAGAATCAGTCCCACTGAAGACTTCTGTTAAAGCAAGATAAACAAACAGCCCAGTGCTGTGTAGATAGCTATCAGAGGGTAAAATGCTGTTGCACTTACCAGGAAGTGAACATGCTTGAGTAAAAGTGTATAAAAGGGTCAGGGAAAGAGGCTAGATTGTGCATTTATCTAATGCAATAGCTTTTAGTAACTGAGACTTAGTCATGACAGTGTGTCATCTAACTGTTTTCTGAGTGGATTGATGAAAGGAACACAATGTTTTCTACACAATCTAAGCTCCTATTTTAGAAAAGTGTGTCAATCAAAAGCTAAAGTGAGTCCCTTAGCAGAAGCAACTGTCCTTTCCACGATTAAGGCATAAGAGACAACTTATCTGATCAGGGGTTGATATAAGTTTGATCGTGGGCTGCTACTGGAGTGTTAAGCCTCGATTTTGCAAAGTACTTAAACACTTGCTTTGCTTTGAGCGGTTGAATGGGTGCATTGGGTGAAATCCTGACAGTTTTAAAAGCTGACTGGAAAATGGAATTCATGTCCCATGGGAAATTCTGTCAAAGCCTGTTTTCCTTCTGAATAAGTATGAAAAATCAATGTCTCAAAATTTCACATGAAATAGAAACACAAAAATTTTGATTCAGTACTATTAAAATATTTCACTTTGCTAATGTTGATATATTCTGCTTTGATGAGGTACAAATAACTAGTATCAATAATATCAAAACAATTCTAATATCATAAAACTTTTAATCTGTCCGTCTGTCAGTCCGTAATATTTTATTCGCATGAAGAAGCACTCGGACAGGAGGTGGCGGCACAGCACCGCCATGGTGGCAGGGACACAGAGGACGGAGCAGGGCGGAGGGGTGAAGCCAGTGCCCTGCTCCCTGCAGGTGGGGATGATGGAGCTGGCCTCGCCCCCTCCCCCCCTTGCTCCTTGGAGGTGATGGCAGCAGTGGCATGGGAGCAGGGCTGGGACGGGGGGCGAGGCCACCAGCGCTGGCCTTGGCCCACCCCTCCCCGCTTCTGTTGTTGCCGCCTGCAGGGCTGACGTGGCAGCAGTGGGGGCAGGAGCAGGCCCGACACGGTGGGGAGGGAGTGGGCACGCCATGGTGGTGGCAGTGGAAGGTGGGGAGGAGTAGGCCTGGGCCCGATGCAGAGGAGGGGGGAGAAGAAGCAAGCCCGAGTCGGGGGAGAAGCCAGCCTGCCACAGCAGTGTGGGGGGAGCAGCGGGCCCAATGTGGCAGCGGGTGGGGGAGGGGAGGAGTGAGCTTCCTTTCCCCTTGGGCTGGGGACCAATCCTTCACCACTTTCTCTACCCCCGTGTCAGCCCCGAGCCCACTCCTCCCCTCCCCCTGCTGCTGCCAGGTTGGCCCAGGCCCGCTGTTCCCCCCCGCCATGGCAGCCTGGCTTCTCCCCACCCTTGGGCCCAGTCCTCCCCTGCATTGGGCCCAGGACCGCTCCTACCCTCCCCCCACCACAGCAGTGGGTGGGGGGAGTAGGCCTGGACCCCAAGCAGCAGGAGGAAGGGTGGGAGGGCACAGACCTCCGTCCCCACCTGGTCTCCCCCTTCTCCCCCCTGTCATTCTTGATGGGCAATTGCTAGTCTATAAATATATTTAGAAGAGATGAATACACTATTGCAATTAGTATATAACGTGAAGGTCAAAACCAAATAGAATGAAACAATAATGGGGAAATTAAATGATTTTACCTTACTAAAATAAATTTTTTTGATATTCTTGAAAGAAAACACTGAAGTTGACATGATTCTTTTTGACATTTTTCCATCAAAAATGTCATCAGAATTTTACCTGCATGGAATGAAATGTTTCGCTTTTTATTCAGTTGCTTTTTCTAATTGAAAATGATTTCACTGAAAAAAATGTTGACCAACTCGATCCTTACTGAATTTAGTGTAAGCTTTGCCATTGATTTCATTGGGGCTAGAATTTCCCCCAGTAATTTATGGGAACGGAGGAAGGTGGGGCTATCCACTCATTTGTTTTCCAGTTTCAGCAAGGATGTTCCCTTAAAAGGCAAAGCCAGTTGCCAAGAAACTTTTATTCAACATCATGCATTACTGGGAATGTTTGTACTTATTTTTTGAGAAATACATGGAGCATACTGATAATACTAAGTGATAGCATTTTGCCCTATGGGTGGATGTGCCTCCAAGAATTAATCGTGCTTGTGGAGTACTTGTCTGTTTTGGATGAGCTACCTTTTAATTGTTACCCATATTTAGTTGTATTATTTTAATTGGAGAGAGGCACCTTCTCTTTAATTTTAGTAATTCATCTCTAATGCACCAGAGGCAGAGGGGGTCAGTCCAACCTGGGCAAAGCTGGAGGCAGGAGCTCCCTGCTAGGAGGGAAGAAATGCTGGGAACTGGAGTCTGGCTTAGATTGTGCAAGCAGAAGGATGTCCTTGCATAAAGCTGAGACACAGGACCAGAGACTAAGGGTAAAAACAAACAACCACCTTGATAGGAGATTTATTGGCTTTGTTTATGGCTCACACTAAAACAGGTGTGGTTCAATTATTTACACACCAGGATTAAATGTCAATGAAGTTGAATTATCTGAGATTGTTCGGAGGCAAAGTGTTAATTTAGATATTTCACAGGTATTTAATGCAGGATATTGAGTTTGGTTGTCTGTGAAGCCTGCAGTTGGTTTAGCCCAAAACGCTCTCAAGCAAATCAAACTGGCTGTCTGTTTTTAGTCTACGGGAACTGTGAGTAGACACAGGAGGGCCAGAGCTGGCAGAAGCCAGCAGGACTGAGCAGGGGCTTGTGGAAGGCTTTTAGAGGCTCCTCATCTGTGAATTAATTTTGATAAGGGTTTTTCTTATTGCAATTTGAGGTACTAGGCACAGGAGTGGCTGAAGAGGCAGAAGGAGGTCACTGAGGGTACCTAGGGAACGCACAGCACTTGACCAAGGACTGTTAGTCTTGAGGCTGAACTCAGGGACGACAGAGCCCAGTAAATGGAATTAAGCCAAGGGGCAAAGGAATCACTCTGGACTGGGGCAACCTTCCAAATTAATAATAACATGGAAGTCATGGCATTGGGATTAGACTGGTCACTGGGAAGTGCCACACCTGCCTTTAAATGTTGAATCCTGTTACATCTTAGAACATCCACAAACTGTTTTGGGTTTTAAGTGGGAGAAGTGAGAGCATGTAGTAAGAGACAAATCCCTGTCCCAAAAGTTTACAATCTATGTAAATGCAATAAACACAGGATGCATTATTACCCCGGTCATACAGGAAGCTTAAAGCAAAACTGGAAATTTGAACCAGAATATTCTGAGTGACACATCTAATATCTCAAACAGAAAAATCAAACATTTTCTCTCTCTCTGGATCCATGGTGCTTTAGACTAGACACTTGCTGGTCTCAACATGAGAAAGGCAGGATGTTGACTGATAGACAAGTACAGGAGCCTCATTCTGAAGTTGATTGACACTGTTCACACTCCTTTTAGTCCAGTTCTACAATGGTGCAACTCCACTGAAATCCTCTGACTGGGCTTCAGTGTTACCAGATCTTGTTCAGGATTGGTTTACCGTACTTTTAACATTTATGAATAAGGAATAAAATCTGTACATCTACTAATGCTAAATTCATTCCTTTTATATTACCTATCTTCAAAGACATTTTCCAACTATGTGAGTGAATGGCCTGAGAAAATTTTCAATTGAATTATACTGGAAAACAGTGGAGACCAGCTAGAAATTAATGGCACTACCAGCAGCATAAAACTAGAACAACACAGGGATGAAACCAGGTCAGCTGATGTTCATTTCAGCTTTATCAGGTCAACCACTGAAAACTATCCTATGTGTGTGACTTTCAAGGGCTGTGAATTTAGGGGAAGAATGAAAGAGCTAAGCACCTGTTTATAATTACGCTGTCCTTTCTCTCCAAAAGTCTCCCTAGAGGCTTCCCACGGGTGTGATGCCAGTGATTATTAATCACTTTGGTGACTTTCCCCATTGTTTGCAGCAAGATAGTTTTTGCCTCACCACCCCTGGAACTAGTATTGCATTATAGATCTATCAGTGATTTGCTGGTCCATCTACCTTGTCTCACAACTGCTGAGGTAAACATTGCTGCACCAGGATCAGATGATGCTCTCCCTGTACCCACAGTTTAAAATCTTGTGCAAGTTTACACACTCCATGAAAGCTCTGCAGCACAGATGGACTAAGCATGTCCTGCTAACTTCAGCAACTGCCAAAGACAAGGGTATTCAGGGCACAAGCTCACAAGTTAGGGACAGAAATTACACATAAACTGGTTTAAGTGATTGGAAACCAGTTCAAGTGCACTTAAACCACTTTCAAAATGGCCAAAACTGGTTTAAGATAAATCTGAGTGGTTACAGTACCAGACTTAACTGATTTAGGTTAAATCAGTTTATTGAACTTGTCCCAGATCCCTTCCAGATTCAAGTTAACTCACAGATATTCAGTATCCCAGGATTCATAGATTTCATAGACATTTGGGCTGGAAGGGACCCTGGAGGAACATCGAGTCCAGCCCCCTGCCCCAGGGGCAGGAAGTCAGCAGGGATCATAGGATCCCAGAAAGATAAGCATCCAAATGTGTATTGAAGGCATTCAAAGTGGGTGCTTGAACCGCCTCCGGTGGCAGTCTATTCCAAAACTTGTGGGCTCGGGCAGTGAAGAAGTTCTTTCTTATGTCCAGCCTGAATCGGTCATGGCAGAATTTGCAACTGTTCGATCTTGTCATCCCTTGGGGTGCTCTGGTGAACAGATATTCCCAGATCCTGATGAGCACCCCTGATAAATTTATAGGTGGCCACCAGATCACCCCTGAGCCTTTTCCAGGCTGAAAAGTCCCAGGGCTCTCAGCCTCTCATCATAAGGTCTGTTTTCCTGACCTCTGATCATGCGCGTGGCTATCCTCTGCACCCTCTCAAGCTTCTCCACATCCTTTTTGAATTGTGGAGCCCAAAACTGGATGCAGTACTCCAGCTGTGGCTTCATCAAGGCCAAGTACAACGGCAGAATGATGTCCCGGGATTTACTTGAGAAGCATCTATGGATGCAAGCCAGTGTTTTGCTCGCTTTACTAGCCACAGCATCATGCTGAAGGCTCATGTTCATCTTGTGGTCAACCATGACCCCCCCAAGTACCTTTCCTCTGTAGTGCTAACCAGCGTAGCACTGCCAAGCCTATAAGCATACTGCAGGTTTTTCCTCCCAAGGTGGAGAAACTTGCATTTTTCGGTGTTGAACACCATCAAGATGCTTTGTACCTTCCCCACCACCCCCTCCCTCACAAGGTAGGTGGGTTAGACTTGGCCCAAGCTGTCTGTTCCACCTGGTCAGGGAGGTGTGCTCTAGCACCTCCTAGCTTCTCACCTGGGCAACTGCAGACATGTGGCTGCATTTTCAGAATCAAAAGTGAATGCCTGTTCACTTTTTATTGGCTCAAGCTACGCATCTTAGACTAATCTGTGAAGATTGAATCAAATCAACCTTGGGCTTTTTGACTGTCTGTACTTAGCCACAAGCACTTGAGCCAAGAGACATTACCTAGAACTCTGCCATCTTTCTCAGAAATAGCATCAAACAAAACATCAAATGGCACCAAGTCTATGAACAATACTAACTGGCTGTTGCTAAAAGGACCCGTTTCATACTTTTGCCATACTTCATTTCCAACCTGAAATGCCCAGTATGACTGAGCAATAGACCTGTGCTTAAGTCCTTTAAATTCACAGATTCACAGAAGGTTAGGGCTTGAAGGGAACTTGAGAGATCATCAGGTCCAGCCTCCCTGCTCTGGGCAGAAAAGACTACTGTGGTCAAATAACCCCAGCAAGGTATGTGTCCAGTCTCCTTCTGAAGATCTCCAGGGTAGGTGCCTGCACCACAATATTCCCTCTAAGGAGTAGTGGTCCGTGAGCATGCCGCCTCGGTCCGTGAGTGCGCCACATCAGTCTGTGAGCACGCCGTCTTGGTGTGGCGTGAGACACTTACCAAAGAGGGCTGGGGGCCAGAGGCCGGGGGCTGGAGCCAAAAGGTTGGAGACTGGAGGCTGGGGGCCGGAGGCTGGGGCCAGAGACTGGAGGCTGGGGCCAGGGGCTGGAGTGAAGTGGATGGGGGCTGGAGGCTTGGACTGGGGGTCGGAG
>NW_017728886.1:112610745-112627320 GCF_001723895.1 Crocodylus porosus
GCCACGGGCTGGAACTGGGAGCCAGGGGCTGGAGCCGGGAGCCAGGGGCCAGGGGCTGAAGCCTGGGGCTGGCGCAGGCTCTGTTGGCTCCAGGGAAGTGCTCTGCTCTCCCACATCAGGGCTGGGGAGTGGAGCAGCCCCCCACCCCAGCCTCCATCCCTGCCTTGCTTCACCTCAGGGAGGAGACGCTGCCTACCCCAGTAAGGCTCCAATGGCTCTGAGACACTGGTCTGCTCCCTGGCCCTGATGCCATGTGCCTCCTCGCTCCCTGGTATATGGCTGTAAGAAATTTCATATATTCATCTATGGGAAGCCTGTGGTAGCTGAAACTGATCATAAACCTTTGGTAACTATAGCAAAGAAAGGGTTATCAGATATACTATCCAGATTACAGAGAGACTTTTCGTTCAAGTGCAAACATATGATCTAGATATACAGTACATGCCAGGAAAATATCTACTTATTGCAAATACAGTGTCCAAAGCATATGACCCAATGGAAAATGACAGAATTCCAGACTCAGACATAATACATGTTAATCTAATTAAAAGAGTGATTCCTGTCACAGGTAAAATCTGGGCACTAACTGCAGAAGCTACTGTTCAGGACAATACATTGCAAAAAGTGGTAACAGCTATTTGTGCTACTTGGCCTGGAAAACATATATCTAGCCCCAACTCTCAATTCAAGGAAGAGCTGTCAGTACTGAATGACATTGTTCAAAGGCTCATGACTTCTTGTTTCATCAGTACTAAAGAAAAACATGTTTATCAGAATACATGAGGGGCATCTAGCACTGAAGAATGCAAAAGGAGAGCAAGGGGTGCTCTATCTTGTCCCAACATAAATAATGACATTACAGATGCTGAAAAGGCTTGTACAATGTGCCTAAAGTACAGAACAGTACAAAGAAAATCACACATGAAGGTCTTGAAGGAACTTGTAGCTCTGGGGTATCAAATGGGCATTGTCTTATTCATACATGCAGGAAAAAGATTATGTGTTAGTGCTGGATTATTATTCTTACCATCCTGAAATTGCATTGCTTGAAAGCACAACAGCAAACCATGTCATAACTCACATCAAATCGATTTTTGTTACACATGGGATTATACAAACTGTGAGAACAGACAATGGACCTCAATTCAACTGTTTTGAGTTTAAAGAGTTTGCAAACAAATATGGATTCTGTCACAACACTTCAAGTCCTAAATATCCACAATCTAATGATTTGGTGCAAAATTGAGTACAAATAGTGAAAACACTGTTGAAAAAAGCTACAAATTCACACACCAATGTCTACCTGTCACTTAAATTACAGGCCAATACCCATGAAACAAGGATTGTCCTCAGCAGAAATGCTGTTTAACAGGAAACTCAAAACCAGGCTGCCAAATCTTGTGGATGATGCTCATCAGTATGAAAACTAAGACATGAAAACATTACAAAAATTCAACAAACTCCAACAAAAATGGTACTATGACAGGGGTTCCAGGGAGTTACCACAATTGCACAACAAAAATATGATAGTACTTTCAGATGGATGAACATGGAAACAAAAACACTAGTTTCCCATCAAGTAGCTCCCGGAAGGACAGATGTTAAGAAGGAACAGATGACACTTGCAGCTCATAAAGGGGAGAAAAGAAGCAGCATTGTGAGATTCACCAAAGGAAACAGAGCTAACATAAAAGCAACAATAAATGACAGAAGAGATTGAAAATGATATAGAAGTAGAGACATCTGAACCAGAAAACCAAACAAGAATTGAACCAATAAGGACTGAGAATGTAGAGAAACTGAGAAGATCAGTTAGAGCTAAAAAGCGAACACAAAAACTAATAGGTTAGGGACAGAAGTTACACATAAACCCATTTAAGTGATGAGTAATGGGTTTAAACCTGTAACAGAACATAAGTTCAGTGAATATAAACCAGTTTCAAAATGGCTGAAACTGACTTAAGATAAACCTGGTTGAATGTAGTATCAGACTTAACTGACTTGGGTCAAACCAGTTTGTGCAACTTCTGTCCTAGACCCCTTCCTGGTTTAAGTTAAACCAGAATCCTCCAAAATCCCAACATGCTCTCTGGGCTCTGCTCCAGACAGCAGGGCTGGTCCCTCCCCTCTGCTCTCTAGCCTAAGCAGGGGTGGGGATGTGGCAAGACACTGGCTGTCATGGCTCCATTAAGGCAAAGTAGGCAGGAAGGGTGTTAATTCTTCCTTCATTCCCCTCCCACCACAGTTGGGGTCTGCCTGTCTGCAGGGAAGGAGCAGAGGCAAAGGGAGTGGTTGGGGCTGGCACACTTTGGCTGCAGGGCAGAAGGGATAGAGGAAGGAATTAACCCTCTTAATGGCCCCTGCACCTTAACAGGGCCATGCCAGAACAATGTCTGAAGCAGCAAGGGGATGGGAAGGGGCAGCAGCCTTTGTCAGGGTGCGCAGGAGAGGTTTCATTCCCCCCACTCCCTTCCCTGTCTCACCAGCAGGGACCGCAGCTTTTTTGACTTGGTCCCATTAAGGTAAGAGGGCAGGGAGGGGATTAATTCCCCCCATCCCACAGGAGGACCGCAGCTGGGGTGGAGCAGCTTCCCTTCTCCCTTTCCACCCCCCTCCCAGAGGGGGACTTTTCCTCCTGCTCTTCCTCCACCCGGGGTGGGGAGAGGGGTCTCTGTGTGGCACTGCCTGGCATGGCCCAGCTTGAGCATTGGGAGTGGCTGTCACTGAGCCATGGCTGCTGGGGGTGGCCCCACCACCATGGCCAAGACCGGCCCTGCTGAGTCCTGGTCGAGGTAGCCATGTGGCAGGGCTGGAGCCATCCACAATGGCTTCAGCTCTGTGACAGGGAGCCTGAGCCCTGTCAGTGAGTGTAGACTGGCCTTGTGCGTATGGGTGGCAGCGGCTACCCAGGCCAGCTTGGAGGCATTGTGGGGGCTCGTGAGTCCACAGTGAGCCCCTGCAGTGGACAGCTGCTGGGCTCCATATTCACTGGTGCCTCTGAGCTGGCCTGGGTAGCCTGCTGCCTGGCCAGCCACCGCCTGTGCATGTCGGGCCAGGCTGCCGTCACCGACTAGGCTCAGCTTCACCATCACTGAGCTGAAGCCACTGCAAATGGCCCTAGTCCTGCAGCCCAGCCCAACCCAGCCCCGCCATGTGGCTGCCTTGGCTGGGGCTCAGCGGGACCAGCCAAGGCTGCAGGGGCGAAGCCATCCCTGGTGGCTGTGACTCAATGACAGTCAATCCCCATGCCCAGGCTGGGCAGGGCTGGGCAACGCCGCACAGAACCTCCTCTCCCTGCCCTGCAGAGATGGCAGGTGGGAGGGGAAGAGGATGGGGAAGAGTTCCTCTCATCACTGAACACAGCCCCCTCCCCTCCCTGGGGGGCAGGCAAGGGGGAAGAGTCCCCCTCTGGGGCTGGGCAGCCCCACCATAAGGCTATGGTGCTGGGCAGCCCCACCACAGCAGCAGCAGGGGGCAAGAGGAGGGGGAAGAGTCCCCCCAGCTTTGAACAGAGCCCTGCTCCTTATTGTGTGGGTGGGAGGAGCAGGGGGAAGAGTCCCCCTCTGGGGCCAGGCAGCACCACACAGAGTCTCCCTCCCCAACCTGCGGTGGCAGAGGGTGGGGGGGGGGGCAGAGGGGGAAGAGTCACTCTCCAGCATTGCACAGAGCCTCCTTCCCTGCCCCACAGTGGTGGGAGAGAGGGAGAAGGGGGAAGAGTCCACCCCTGGGTGCAGACAGCACTGTGTACCTGGATTGCACCTGGCAGTAAGGGAGCCACTAGGGCAGGCAGATGTCTCCCCACTCCTCCTCCCTCCCAGGCTCCCTCTTCCTCCTCCCTCTGAACTCTGAAGGCCAAGGTGGGGATTTAAACCCCTCCTCAGTTTTACTCACAGCTTCCCTGTGAAAGGGAAGGGTGGACTTGCTCTAGTGCTCCCAGACTTCTGGCCTGAGCCACTGCAAGCATGTGCCTGCATTTCTGGAATGAAAAGAAAATGTCTATCCCCCTGCAAACCAGTTCCATCTTTGTAGGTTAGACTAACCTGCAAAGACTGAATCAATTCAGAATTGGGCTTTTTGAATGTCTGTCCCTAACCATGGAGACTTATTAAATGTGCTTTAACTATGGGTTGCACTAAACTGCCAATGTTAGTATTATATGGGAATATGTTACATATAAAGAGGGAAGATATGTGGATACCTTTAAGAGTGTTATGTATAAGTTGTTACATCTGCTCGGGGATTGAAGAAGGGAACAACAGATCAGTAGGCTAAGTAGACTCTCTAAATAAACAAACTTTATCATTTTATAAGTTTAACTCCTTGGTCTTTTGAGAATAACACTATCTAGTCCAGTTCCCTGCTAAAGATAGGATCATTCCTGACTAAACTATACCAGGGAAGTGTCTGTCTAGTCTGCTTTTGAAAATTTCCAGTGATGGAGATTCCACAACTTCTCTAGGTAGCTTATTCTGATGCCTGACCACCCTCACAGTCAAAAAGTTCCTTCTCATCTGCAACCTAAATTTCTGCTGTTGCAGCTTGAGTCCATTGCTCCTACTCCTGTCCTCTACAGCCAATCTCCATCCTCTGTATAATCACCTTTCAGGTATTTGAAGATTTATTAAATCCCTACTCAGTCATCTCTTTTAGTTAAAGAGAAATTGATTTTGTGAATGAGTTAGTGGGGCTGAAAGAGCTAGGTTAAAACTCCACTCTTGTAGGTTGGGCAAATATCTGTCACAGATATCTTAGACACAGCTGATCCTGCCTTGGGATAGGAGGATAGATTAGATCAGTGGGGGCCAATATTTATGGCACGCATGTCACAACCCCACCCCTCTGCATACTCCCAAGTGCCACCCAGATCCCCTTCCTTTGCTCCATCTGCTGCTCTACTTCCTGCTCCCTTCCTTATCTGTCATAGTGCTGCCTACCCTCCTCCCCAGTCTGCCATGTGCTGCAGACAGAGGCTACCCATGCTGCAGGTTGGCCATGCCTGGATAAGATTATCCTTTGACTATAGGACAAGAACCTTATCCTTTTAGACCCTTCAGATTTTTTCATCTTCCAAAAGTAAAATGGAGTTCAGCTGAAAAACTTACCAACCCAGAGAAATGTTTGCATGAAGATGATGACACAGGATACTTGAAGTGGTCTCAAAATGGTTTGTCAGCCTTTGTGCACTGAAATTTCCTAAATGCCAGACTGCCATCAGACTGTCACCTGGAAATCAGATTAGATTAATAAATGTTCAAGATCACAACTAAACTGGGTGAATTGGTTGACCCGTATAATTTATCTGATGATTCCCCTCCACCTCTCTCTTTTTTACTCCCCCAAGTAGATTGTGATTGAAAAATATATATATATTCCCTAATGTAAAATCAATTGTCATATTACTTGCATGAATAACCCTTAGTCTGTAATTCAATTACCAAAAATGTTTTAGAATATTCAATATTCAGAATCATATTATAGGAATGTATACATTTAATACATATGCATGCAATATGATGTGTGGATATGTATTACATAGTGCAATAGTGTTATGATAACTATATACATGGGGGATGTATGTGTGTATATACATACATACATAGGTACACACACACACATATATAATGTGAAAGAGAGAAAGAAAATATATAATACTGTATAATTTCATAGATTTCATAGACATTCAGGCTGGAAGGGACCTCTGAAGATCATCGAGTCCAGCCCCCTGCCCCAGGGGCAGGAAGTCAGCTGGGGTCAAAAGATCCCAGCAAGATAAACATCCAAGTGTCTCTTAAAGGAGTCCAGAGTAGGTGTTTGCACTGCCTCTGGCGGCAGTCTGTTCCAAGCCCTGGGGTTCGGATAGTAAAGAAGTTCCTCTTTACGTCCAGCCTAAAACCGTCTTGGAGGCGCTTGTGACCATTGGACCTTGTCATCCCTTGGGGCGTTCTGGTGAACAGACATTCCCCCAGATCCTGACGTACCCCCCTTATATACTTATAGGCAGCCACCAGGTCCCCCCTGAGCCTGCGCTTTTCCAGGCTGAGGAGTCCCTTAGCTCTCAGTCCCTCATCATAAAGCCTGTTTTCCAGCCCTCTGATCATGTGTATGTCTCTCTTCTGGACTCTTTCAAGCTTCTCCACATCCTTTTTAAATTGTGGAGCCCAGAACTGGATGCAGTACTCCAGCTGTGCCCTCACCAAGGCCGAGTACAGTGGGAGAATGACATCCTGAGATTTACTTGAGAAGCATCTATGGATGCAAGCCAGAGTTTTGTTTGCTTTACCAGCTGCAACATCTCATTGGTGGCTCATGTTCATCTTGTGGTCAATCATGACCCCCAGGTCTCTTTCAGCCGTGGTGCTAGTGAGCATAGCACTACCAAACCTATGAGCATGCTGCGGGGGTTCCCCCCGAGGTAGAGTACCTTGCATTTATCACTATTGAACATCATCAGGTTTGTATCTCCCCACTTACTAAGCTTATCCAAGTCAGCCTGGATCACTAGCCTGTCCTCAGGTGTGGATGCTATGCTCCAAAATTTAGTGTCAACAGTGAACTTGGCCAGTGCACTTCTGACACCAATGTCCACATCATTGATAAAGATGCTAAAGAGAACCGGTTCAAGGACAGAGCCTTGGGGGACACCACTGGTCACGGAGCACCATAATGATTCGCTACCATCAACTACTACTCTCTTGGTCTGACCTCAGAGCCAGTTTCCCAGCCATTGGACTGTGGTGTAGCTGAGGCCACAGTCTATTTCATAGATATTAGGGCTGGAAGGGACCTTGCAACATCATTCAGCCCAGCCCACTGCCCAAGGGGCAGGAAGTCAGGTAGGGTCAAAGGATCCCAGTAAGATAAACATCCAAACGTTTTCTAAGAGTCCAGAATGGCTGCTTACACCACCTCTGGGGGGAGTCTATTCCAGGCCTTGGGGACTCGGACAGTAAAGAAGTTTTTCCTTATGTCCAGCCTAAAATGGTCTTACAAAAGCTTGTGACCACTGGACCTTGTCATCCATTGGGGTGCTCTGGTGAACAAGTGTTCCCCAGATCCTGATGCACACCCCTTATGTACTTATAAGCATCCACCAAGTCACCCCGAGCCTTCACTTCTCCAGGCTGAAGAGTACCATGGCTCTCAGCATCTCTTTGTAAAGCCTGTTCTCTTGCCCTCTGATCATGTGCATGTCTCTCCTCTGAACTCTCTCAAGCTTCTCCACATCCTTTTTGAATTGTGGAGCTCAGAACTGGATGCAGTACTCCAGCTGCAGCCTCACCAAAGCCGAGTACAGCGGGAGGATGACGTCCTGGGATTTGCTAGAGAAGCACCTATGGATGCAAGCCAGAGTTTTGCTCGCTTTGCTGGCTGCAGTATCACATTGGTGGCTCATGTTTATCTTGTGATCAATCATGGCCCCCAAGTCTCTTTCAGCAGTGGTGCTAGAGTAGCACTGCCAAGCCTATAAGTGTGATGCAGGGTTTTTTTCCCCACAAGGTGGAGCACCTTGCATTTTTCTTTGTTGAAAGCCATCAGGTTTTCATCTGCCCACCTTACCAGCCTATCAAGGTCAGCCTGGATCACCAGCCTATTCTCAAGTGTAGATGCTGTTCCCCAAAGTTTGGTGTTGTTCACGAACTTGGCCAGTTCACTTCTGACACCAGAGTCCAGATAGTTTATAAAGACATTAAAGAGCACAGGTCTTAAAACAGAGCCTTATGGGACTCCACTGGTCACTGAGTGCCATGTTGACTCAGGACCGTCAACTACCACTCTCTGGGTCTGACCTTGGAGCCAGGTCTCCAGCCATCAGACTGTCGTGTAGCCGACACTGCAATTGCAACAGTAACTGTTGTGCCCGATTCTTCCACAAGGACATCATGGGACACCAGGTCAAAAGCTTTTATAAAGTCCAGATATGTGATATCAACTTCTTCTCCTTTGTTCAGGTGATGAGTCACCTAGTCATAGAAGGAAATGAGATTGCTTAGGCAAGACCTACCTTTAACAAACCTGTGCTGGCTGTCCTTCAGAATGTTGCCTTCAGCTAGCCTATCGAGAATGGTTTTTTTGATGATTTTTTCCAAGATCTTTCCAGGGATTGAGGTCAAACTGATTGGCCTGCAGTTCCCCAGATCTTCTTTTCTCCCTTTCTTGAAGATAGGCACTGTGTTGCCCCTCTGCCAACCTTCAAGTACTTTGTCCAAGCGCCATGAGTTCTCGAATATCCTTGCCAGTGGCTGCACTATGATGTCTGCCGGTTCCTTAAGCTCTCTTGGGTGCAATCTGTCCAGACCAGCTGATTTGTGGGTGTCCAGCCTCTCAACGTGTTTCTTCACAAGGTCTATGCCAATGATGGGCATATATTCACCCTCACCCTGGCCATCCCGCATCATGTTAAATAGGGTGGTCCCCTTGGGTTGGTGAAAAACTGATGCAAAGTAATCATTAAACAGGGTGGCTTTTTCCTGGGTGTTGATTTGTCAGCTGTCCCATTTGCTTTAGCAGGACTCCAATGTTACCTTTGTTTTTTTTCCAACTCCCCATATATCTGAAGAAGGACTTTTTATTGAGTTTGGTTATAGCCTTCGCTTTCCTGGTTTGCTCCCTACAGGTGCAGACTAGTGCAAAATACTTCTCCTTAGTGATGTTTCCTGTCTTCCATTCTTTATATGCCTCTCTTTTTAGATAAAAGACGTCTATGAGTTCCCTGCTGAGCCAAGGGGGTTGCTGCGGCCTTTTCCTACCTTTCTATAGGTTGGGATGGACATTCCCTTGTGCTTCTAAGATTGCTCCCTTAAGGAGCAACTATTCATCATGAACTCCATTCCCTTGCAACTCATGGCCTCTCCGGACCTTGACAACAAGCCTCTTGAGCTCTTTAAAGTTGGTTTTCCTAAAGTTGAGGACTTCTGCATTGCTGACTAACTTGCTAGCTTTGCGATGGACAGCAAAAGTGATCAGCTCATGGTCATTGTCTCCCAGCTTCCCTTTGATTCTTAGATCCCTGACTAGATCATCCCCTTTGGCCAGTACCAGGCCCAGCAGTGCCTTACCTCTTGTCAGCCCATAAACTTCTTGAGACAGGTAGAGCTCATCCACGCATGTGAGGAAGCTTTGTGACCGATCTGATTTAGCTGAGTGCTCATCCCATTAGATGTCCAGGTAGTTAAAGTCTCCCACGACAACCATGCACTGAGAGCATGCAGCCTTAGCCAGTTCCCTGGTGAATTCATGGTCAAACTCTTGTTCCTGATTAGGAAGTCTGTAGTAGACTCCTACCACTGGATCACCTTCACCACATTCCCCTCATATTCTAACCCAGAGGGTCTCCAGTCATCCTCCATGAGTGCCAATCTCAGCTTGTAAGGACATGTAGCTTTCCTTGACAGAGAGAGCTACACCTCTACTCCTTTTTTCAGCATGATCTCTTCTACTGCCATCTACACCTAGGGTCCAGGCATAGGATGAGCCCACCAGGTCTCCATTATCCCTATGAGATCATAGTCCTTTCTGTTTAGCAGAAGGACCAGTTCCTCCTGTTTATTCCCCAAGCTCCTGCATTGTGTTCAGTAGCAGTATCTCTACATTATCGAGTGCCTCCATTCTCCAGCTGGACACTTCCAGGGCACTGAACAGCATCTGGCTTTCTTTGCAGATGCCATCAAGATTCATCGAAGCCATGTTGTTGTGCAGGACACAACAGTTACTGTTTCAGTTAGAGCATCACCTGCTTGCACTAAGGGAATTGAAAAAGTAGGACTGTTGAATAGGGTCATCAGCATTATAACAGCCCTGCTCTTTACATTTAAATTCTTACACACCTCAGGTTCCTGTAATCACCCCTTCTCTAAAACCTTGGGGTGTCTGATGATTGCAGAAACCCATGTTTTGCCTGGGGCTGCAGATAATGCTTAGTGGAACAATGAATAGACCTGCCACAAAGTATCACCCCAGCAAACAACCCCAACCTGGCAGAAGCTGGGAAAACATCAACTGCAAAATCAGCAGGCTAGGATGCTCAAGGGATGCACTCCTACCCCAGCCAAGGAACAGAGTTGATCCTTGAGTGCAAGGAAGCCTATGGCACAGTTACTTGTCTATTAATTCTATGATGGACCTTCTACAAAAGCACCAATGCAGGGTAGCAGCTTCTCAGGCCTTGCTACACCAGTCAATAGGCCGTGAGCTGCAGTCAGAGAACTGAGAGGAAACTGTGAATCTTCAGGCTGATAGGGTACTGTTGATCAATCTACAGAGCACTGATTACAAGGTCTGGGCCCACGCAAGCAGCTCTGACTCGTGGGAGCACATCGTACTGTCGATTTGGGATGACTAACAGTGGTCCAAGAGCTTCTGCATGAGCAGAGACACATTTGTGCATATAGTCTTGCTATTGTTGCCATACACTGAGCACAAGGACACTGTCATACATCACCCAATCACACCAGAAAAGAGGGTGCCCATGGCCAATGTGAAAATGGCCACCGCCACTGGCTTCCACTTCATCAGGAACCAGTTTGGCGTCACTCCCTGCATGGGTTGGATGATGATACATGAGGTATACCAGCTGCTGCAGGATGTTGCAGCAAACAGATTCATCTGCCTCCATAACCCCAGGGAAGGTGTTGAACAATTCAAGGCCATGGGGTTCCCTAACTGCATGGGGGCATTGGACAGCACACACATCCCAGGCCTATCCTCATCCCAGGGGAGCTGGTCATTCACCAACAGATTTGCCTCAGTAATCCTCCAGGCCATAGTTCATCACCAAGGATGGTTCACTAATATTTATACAGGCTGGGCAGGCAGTGTGCATGATGCACGTGTCTTTCAAAACTCGCCACTACCTGGTATGATGGAGACTGGAGGCCCGGGGTCCTAAATGTGTGCCTGGGGTCCCTGACGCAGTGATCTGGGGTGTTATCATGCCCCCGTTTATCATAGCAGATGTGGCTTACCCCCTCCTGCCCTGGCTCATGAAGCCACATGGAGGACAAATTACTGACGACAAAAGATGGTATTCAACTACCTCAGCAAATGCCAGATGAATTACAGGCTCAAGGTGGAACCAGAAAACTTTATGGCATTCACTGTGGCAGCTTGCATGCTCCATGATATTTGCAAGACCAGGGGCGAGGTATTCAGTGAGTCCTTGTCTGAGGAAGTGTGGGCCAGACAAAGGCATAGGCAGGCAGGGCACAGTGCCCTCTACAATCAGCATAGAAATGTTGGTCAGGGAGCCACTGTGGGGAATTGCCTGGCAACACACATTCTGGCTGTTGTAGATGGAGAGGATGCTCTGTAGGCCACCGATTGATCAGTCCAAAATACTAAAACATTTAGCAGTTACTGTTGAGTGCTCCTATAAATAAAATAAAAAATTCATTGCAACACTTCTGTCTGTCTCACCAATGTAAAGGCAGATTAATACCAGTGGAAATGGATGATAGGGCTACACCCCATGCCTCTCCTATGCACTAAGCTCTTTGCAAAACTTTAGATAAAACCAGAGGTATAACTGGCCAGGCAGACCTTCTGCTGTTTGCTGTTCTTGAGGGGAGAGATCATCTAATTTTTTGCCACAGATACCAATGTCAAATGGTAAAAAAGCTCCCATTTTCTGAGGCAAAAAAAAGCGCAGGGAAGGGTTACACCTCCTTGGAGCAGCAGCAAACTCCACTGCTGCTCTACAGAACCACATTTCCCGGAGTGCTTTGCACTCACTGACACACACTTCACTACCATGGCTTGCTGCAGGGGCTGGAGCAGAAAGTGAAGGTGGAATGGGGGGAGACAAGGGCGAGGCACCTACTCACTCTCGAGTTTCGCCCCCCTCTCCCCATTAGGCAGTGCCCAAGGCTTGTGCCTTGCTAATCCACCCCTCCTTGGGCTACCACTTCCTGTAAGGATTTGGTTTTAGAATTGCTGAACCCATTCAACTTGGGCTGAAGTCACTGAGGCTGTGGCAGCTCAGCCTTTCTGAAAACTAGCTTTATGAAAGCCACTGAGTGCAACTTGTTTAGATTTTTAATGAACAGAAAAGACCACATCAAGGATTCCAAATTAAAAAAAAAATAAAATCAGAAGAGCTAACTTGTAACCTGCCCCAGGCTAAGGGCTATAACTTAATTATGATGCACAGTTAGATCTGTAAGCAGCTTTGCAGCTCTTGTTAAAAGTAATAGTAATAGAACTGGCATTAATTTATGCCCAATCAGTTACAATGATCCAGAATGAGGAGGTTTTTAACAAGCTGATGTCCAATAATTTTGACATGTTTTTAAACAAGCTGTCCTGGTTAGTCCTGTCTAGGCTGATGCTTCCATTAAATTTAAAGGGCCTCCAAAGAAAAAGATACAGTGACTCAATAGAAACAACTGCATAGACTTCTGCAGTCAATTTAGAAATGATGAGTAATTTGTTAATAGAGAAGCTATATTTTTTCCCACTGATAAAGTATAGACAGGGTATTGATGAAACAATCTAAGTTGAGAAAATTCTAGGTAGATTGGAGAATTTTCAGTTAGGCAGCTGGGTTCACAGATTTGAAATGTGCTTGTATATGTTGTTTGATGCCTTAAGCTATGATTATCCTAGAATCTCTGAGACAGTAGCAAATGACTGAAGTCAAGCTGACACTGAAACTTATGAGTGGGGTACCACCATTCACTGCAAAGCAGAAGGAGTGGAGGACAAAGAGGATGTTTGGAGGACAACACTTGTCTAAAATATTTTTCTGGTATTTTTTTTTCCTTTTGTCTAAGGTAATTTATATAGAGAGGAAGAATGCAGACAGCAGTCAATAAAGTTATCCATACTAATACATTCTGGGTTAAGGCTGTCAATTTACCTCAATCTGACTGGAGAGCAACCAGCCACTATTAACTTGCCCCTGCTTCTCCATCAAACTACAATTCATTCTCAAAGGCCATTTTGTATGTAAACCTCAGGCTGGATTTGCTGCACCTTCATGATGCATAGTGAAGGCAGAATTTTTTTTCCAGTAGAAAGTCAAATTCAGCTACAATTTTAAATACTTCTAATAGAAAATGCTGATGCCTTGTCCTTCTGGCATTGTAGTTTGGGTAACTTGTGTTCTCATTCTCTTCCATAAAGTAGGCTACAAGGTCAGAATGTATCTCCCACGATGGCACTGGTCCCAGCACTGAGAGGGGAAACTGCAATGCATCATAGGAGATGTGGTCCAGCCAGGGAAGTTGGCTAAAGGGACAGACTACATGTTAAAGTTAGCAGGTGCTAATTCCAAGGTATATTAGTCTGTGTTAACTAGTGTTAATGATCAGTTACATACTCTGGGTTAATAGCCTCTCTAATGTGCACTGCTCAGACGTGCTGCTAGAGCAGGACAGGCAATTATTTTGGGTGGAGGGCTGTTTACTGAGTTTTGGCAAGCTGTTGAGGTAGCCCCATGCCTTGACAGGTGCCCTGCCTCCTGGTCACCATTCTGTGACCAGAAGTCCCACCCCCTAACCCCTGATCTTTGCCACCAGAAATCCCTCCCCTTGCCCCCAGAAGGATTTTTACAAAGGGTTTTGCCATCTCAGAACCAGAAAAATACCAAATTATATTTTTAAAAGCAAACATCTAAAGCATTCATTAATTTGATTTCAAAAAATATTTTTGTCCTGATTTACATGTGTTTGTGTAGTGTACATAGAAGTGATTGTATATAATAGCTTAAAATGAAGCCTTACTCTTGTATATTGTAGGGGGGTGGGAATAGGTTTACGTGGGACTGGGTGTGCGGGTATGTGGGGGAATGTGTGAATGTGTCTATGGGGGTGAATAGGTGTGTGAGGTGTGGCTGTGGGGTAAGGGAGCATGTGGGTGTGTATGTGGATATGTTGGGTGTGGGTGGGTATGCGGTTTGTGTGGGGGAGTGGGGGAGGGTGGCTGGAGTGTGTGAAGGGGTGTAGATGCTTGTGTATGGTGGGAGAGAGGATTTTTTTTTTTTAACTGAAACAATGTTAGAACACGAATGGCAGAAGGTTAGCTTAACACACACACACACACACACACAGCCCCTCCCTATACACACACACACACACACACACACACACACACGTATCAGCACAGCCCTGTGCTCCCAAGTCCCATGGTGCAGCCAGGAGCCACATGGTGCTGGAGCAGGGCTGGGGCAGGAATGCAGGGAAATGGCTGGGGGTGGGGCGGAGCTGGGCTTCTGCATTCCTGATGAGGCTTCCCCTGGGTCTTGCTGCCCCTGGCTTGTGTCATTTTTGACAGGCAGCCAGGAGGAGATAAATATTTTCTAAATTTTTTAGGGGCCCTGCAAGCCATATAGAATGGCATGGCAGGCTGCATCTGCCCTGCGGGCCATATTTTGCCCACTCCTGTTCTAGAGGATTGCCGAGCAGGGGTATGGCTAAAGGCTGCAAGTCCGCTTCATGCCCTTCCTGATCACTGGCTCTCTAGCCAGAGTGTAGACTTGGGGGAATGGGGAGGAATGAGGTGCCAGGGACAATTTGGGTGTTGGGGGGTAATATAGAGGGCACCAGTCCAGCAGCTCCGCACCCACCCATGTACTCTCCCATTCCCCCTCCCCCTGGTTCTCCTACTCTCTATCACCCCTTTTCCCTCCTTCACCGCTCATCACATCCCCACCTACCTGCTGCTCAGCTGTTCCCAGCTGTCAGTCCAGGGCCATAGATTCTTGGATGAAAGCTACCTGGAAACTGTGCCTCCATGTGATAATGGAGGACTGAAAATTGGTTGTTTTAGGTGTTCAGGTGAACACCTAGAAGTTAATTTAACTCAAGGTAAGTAGCATGGCTCAGAGATATTCCTCAACCAAAGGGACATAACTTTAAGATGCCAAAAGGGCGTTTAGCACTAATAAGCCTTAATGTGTGAATTCAATATCAAGTGTTTTAAGCGCTCTTAACAGGTTTTTATTGTAATGTGTAATGGAAATGTGAGGCACCCATCCATGCCTGAGGTTCTGAATTACTGGATATTAATGTTAACTCTAATGCATAACCTCAACTTCTCAGGTTCCATTTCAGTCTTCGTAGAGATTTTTTTGAAAATACTTTAAATTTAGAGAATTTTTTTAAATCAAATTTCTCTGCAACAATCAGATGTTTTTTATGCAAAAGTGGCTTTGGTTAAAAACTGAACATTTTTGGTTTCACTGAAAAATATTCCATCAGACATAATATGGACTAAAGCAAGCTCAAATAGACTTTGCTTTCTTCTTTCATAATGTTTAATTTCTTTTATCACAAAACTGTGTCAGATCCATGCTTAGCTCTTTGGCTCCAGCCCTGTCTCTGTGGCTAAGGAATTTCAATACTATGGATACATAAGCCAAAAATACAAATCTAAAAATACATATTATTTTTGTTACCTATTTATATTTAGGCACTGAAATAAATGGCTTGATTTTCAAAAAGGCTAACCATCCAGCAGTTTATATTCAACTTAGCCATGCTGGTGCCTATTCAGCACTAGTGAAAAGCAGGCCACTCTTTTTCATCCTCTGTACCTGTCATAGGGTTTTATATTGATGCCCATCACTGTACAATCACATGTCCACCATGTAAAATCAACAGCAGCAGCAGAGACCTCAGCAAACCCCTTAGAGTGTCCAATTCTTCTTTCTCAAGGTAAAACCCCGGGAAGCAGGAAAGGGCTAGCTGGGTTTTGTCCAGTATGTTGATTTGTTTCAGTTTGAGGGGGTTTGCTTGTAGAGATTGGGGTGTAAATACTGAGATCATTATTCTTGCTATAATTGGAAGGCGTTTTTAAAAATTCATTTTGGAACCTAAGTTTCTGGTCCTGATTTTTGAAAAACTCTGAAGAGATTTTCATTGATGCTGCTGCCGCTTGCAACACTGCTGGCTTTCCAGCCCTATGATGAGCCTTGCAAACTTCATGGGAAGTCAGAAAAAAAATAAGGGCAACATTGGACCCCTGCTGAAACAAATGGGGTAGCTGACAACTGACACCCAGGAAAAATGCTGACCTCGTGAAGGAACATCTTGAGAAGCTGGCTACCTTCAAGTTGGCCAGCCTTGACAATCTACACCCCAGGGTACTCAAGAAGCTGGCGAGCATCATAGCCCAGCCCCTGGCACGGATCTTTGAAAACTCCTGGCACTCTGTTGTAGTGCCCGAAGACTGGAAGGCCAACGTGGTGCCTACTATCTTCAAGAAAGGGAGGAGAGTGGATCTGGCTAACTATAGGCCCATCAGCCTGACTTCTACCCCGGGGAAGATTGATGTCATATATCTTGACTTAAAAAAAACCCTTCGATCTGGTATCCCATGATCACCTCTTGGCAAAACTCGCCAATTGTGGCCTTGGGTCCACCATGATCGACTGGCTGGGAAATTGGCTCCCTGGTCAGACCCAGAGGGTAGTAATTGATGGAAGTCACTCATCATGGCGTCCTGTGACCAGTGGGGTCCCCCAAAGCTCTGTCCTTGGACCCATATTGTTCAACATCTTCATTAATGATGTGGACATTGGAGTCAGAAGCAGACTGGCCAAGTTCGCCGATGACACCAAACTTTGGGGCAAAGCATCCA
>NW_017728886.1:112627794-112634128 GCF_001723895.1 Crocodylus porosus
CTGGGATCCTATGACCCCAGCTGACTTCCTGCCCTTTGGGCGGGAGGCTGGACTCGATGATCTTCCAAGGTTCCTTCCAGCCCTAATGTCTATGAAATCTATGAAATTTATGAAAAAGCTAATCTCCTCAATGATTACTTTGTGTCGGCTTTCCACCAGCCCAAGAGGATCACCTTGCAGGACAGGAGGCAGGATTACCAGGGTAAGGGTGATCATACATCTACAATTGGCATAGATCTTGTGAGGGAACACCTTGAGAGTGCTGGACATCCACAAGTCAGCTAGCCCAGCCAGAATGCACCCAAGAGTGCTAAAAGAGTTGGCTGACATCACAGTACAATCAAGGGCAAGGATATTTGAGAACTCACAGCATTTGGGTTAGGTTCCTGAAGATTGGAAGAGGGTGAATGTAGTGCTTATCTTCAAGAAAGGAAGGAAGGAAGATCCAAGGAACTACAGACCAATCAGTTTGACCTCAATCCCTGGAAAGATCTTGGAAAAAATTATCAAAGAATCCATCAACAACAGGCTAACAGAAGGCAACATTCTGAGAGACAGCCAACATGGCTTCGTTGCAGGTAGTCTTGCCTGACCAATCTTATTTCCTTTTACGACCAGGTGACCTATCACTTGGACAAGGGAGAAGAGATTGATGTCATATATCTGGACTTCAAAAAAGCTTTGAGTTGATCTCCCATGATGTCCCTCATGGTAAAATTGAAGACCTGCAAGCTTGACTAACTTATGGTCCGATGGCTGGGGAACTGGCTCGATGGTCAGACCCAGAAAGTGATAGTCAACCAAATCAACTTGGCACATGCTGACCAGTAGCATCCCCCAGAGGCCAGTACTTGGACTAGTACTCTTTAATAGATTCATAAATTATCTGGATTTGAGTGTCCAAAGCAGACCGGCTAAATTCACAGATAATACCAAATTATGGGGAAGTGTGGTCATGCTAGAGCAATGGCTCCCAACCTTTTTTTGCTGTGACTCTAAATCTGGGTAGTGACCCCTGCCCCCAGCCTCGCCGCTGATTCACTCATGCCTGGTGGCACCAGCAGAGCCCGGGCCAGGCTGGGATCGTGGGGGACAGCGGTGGTGAGAACCACATGGACTGTGCTCTGGGAAAGCCCCACAGATGGGAGGGGCAGAGTGAGGGATGGATCCCCCACGACTCGGATTTGGGTTGCAACCCAAAGTTAGGAGCCACTGCTCTAGAGGACAGACTGGGGATTCAGGCCAACATACACAGGCTCACAAGGCAGGCGGATCAAAACCTGATGACATTCAACACGGAGAAATGCAAGGTGCTCCACTTCAGGAGAAAGAACCTATATCATACTTACAGGCTCGGCAGTGCTACACTTACTAGTACCATGATCAAAAGAGATTTGGGGGTCATGACTGATCACAAGATGAACACGAGCCATCAATGTGATGCTGCAGCCAGCAAAGCAAATAAAACTCTGGCTTGCATCTACCAATGCATCTCACAGCAAGATGCAAGAAGTCATCCTCCCAATTTACTTGGCCTTGGTGAGGCTGCAGCTGGAGTACTGCATCCAATCCTGGGCTCCACACTTTAGAAAAGACATGGAGAAGCTTGAGAGAGTTCAGAGGAGAGCCATATACATGATAAGGGGTCAAGAGAGCAGGCCTTATGAGGAGAGGCTAAGAGGTCATCTGACTCCAGCTGACTTCCTGCCCTTTGGGCAGGGGGCTGGACCCAATAATCTCACAAGGTCCCTTCCAGCCCTAATGTTTATGAAATTTATGAAACTGGATAATATAGCTCCACAACTCAGATCTGACCTATGGGCTACATTTTGGTAATCCCTATTCTAAAGCATTCACTAGTGCCACTGTCAGACTGGATAGTGGGTTGGATAGATCATTGGTCTGCCATGGTATGGCACTTCTTATGTTTCCATTATAGAAGTATCGACCCAAAAATTTTTATGTTGAGGCAACAACACCACATGTTCAGGTGAGAAAACTGTGTTGTAGCACCCTTCATAGTACTGAGTCGGTATTTAACCATTCTTCTGGAGTCATACATCACCTACATTTTAATCTGATTTGGGGTTCTCTGATATGTTTTGCATAAGTACTTCCAGATGCATCTCCACAATTTTTGCTATTGTTTATTAGTAGGCTTGGCAGGATTCAATTTTTATTGACAGACATTGATAAACATCGATTTCATGTCACACACACACACAGAGCAATGGAAAAATATTTCTGTTGGTAATGATCAAAATTTACATAAACGAGACATTAAACAAAATCTGGGACTGAGGTAAGGAAATCCAGGGCAGGGGGTGCTGCACACATGCAAGCACACGTACAGCAGCTGGGGGCCATGCTGGTAAGGCTCTGCTGGGAGTAGGGGTTGGAGGGGAAGGGCTGATACTGCCTGGGAACCCAGTGCTACCAGCTGCTTGCTCTGCCCAGGTCCCAGCCAGGGCAAAGGAAAAACTTCCCCAGAGCTCAGCCCAGGTCAGCCTCCGTGGGAGTTTGGCTCCCCACACCGGGGCTGGGCTGGGCCAGACTCCACAGGAGTTTGGCCCCTGCCCCAGTCGCACACAGGCTGGGCCTTGCCAGATTCCACAGGAGTTTGGCCCCTGCATGATTGGGGAAGGGGCCAAACTCCTGCAGAGCCTGGCCTGGCCCTTGCATGGGGAGTCAACTCCTGCAGAGGCTGGACTAGATCAGGTTCCGCAGGAGTATGGCCCTTGCCCTGGCTGGAACCCCTCCACTCCCCCTCCCAGTACAGCCTTACCAGCATAGCCCCCAGCTTCTGCAGTGGCCACCATGTGTACACGCATGTGTGTATGTGTATGTATGGAGTTCTGAGATACTGCTTTGTCAATGAGGATGGCTACTATCTGCTTGCATAAAGGAATGGTTGATTGATTTATGGATATTACTTTTTATACTACTAAATTGCTAACACTCCTAATTTAGTACAAACCTGAGCATTTAAATCAACTAAAAGTCAAAAGACACCCTTAACCTTGTACAATCCTGCAAGCCTATTCATTAGGTAAATACAATAAGCAAATCCCTTTGTCAATGTTCCAGTTAGTTTTTTGGACAAATAAATAATGATTTTTTACCTGAGATAAGACTCCATACTAGCACCCCTAAAATAAAACTCTGTGTCAGTTCTGGATCATACCTCAAAGTGAACTTGACACAGCTGCAGGTGTGAAAAACCTGCAAACTCCTCACAAGTCTCTCGTGAACCTGTTATTGACACAAAAATGCAGCAGATGTCCCAACCAACTGTTATGGACCAAATTCAAATTCACTGTAACTCTGTTGAAATCAATGTATTTATTTATGCCCAGAATCGATTTGGGTCATTGTTCTGCTATGATTTTATTCTCAGTCGTTCTAAGCAGGCTACTAGCAGGCTTAGGGACAGATGCTGAGTGACAGAGACTGTAGAAATTAGCTTTCCCCAATCTTAGTGGTTTGCCAGTCCTGTCAGAAAATATAACACTCTTTCAGACGTATGACTGATGTTATATATGTAAGGGTACTGAGCGGGCCAGTTCTACCAAACTGTACAAATGACTGATCATTTAGGCAGCACAGGCCAAACGGAATTTGTTAACTAATACTATAATCAGGAAGCACCATGCTGCCTTGATTTGCTTTTTTCAGGTTCACTTCTGTATCCCTGTTTTAATGAAAGATCTAAACAGAATACTTTTAAAAGGTGCGTCATGATTTACAAGGGGATAAAGTACTCTTTGGGAGAGTCATAATTCTGGTTGCCTTTGTGCAATATAACCACTAATCAGGCAATCTTGGCCTCAAACCTCTATAATCTGAGTTGTGTCCAATGCCACCTTCCAAAATCTGGTTAAATCTAATGTAAGGATGTTCTTCACAGAGCAAAAATCTTTTTTCGGCTACTGAAAAAGGGCAGTACTATCCAACTTTTTGTTTTCTCCTCTCATCTCTCATGATTAGCACTTAGGATTTCCCAACTTACATTCAAGCCAATTTTCATCCCAAACTCCTTCTGTATTTCAACAGTAGCCAATATTCCTCTTTATTTGCTGAAAAATGCAATAAATCATCAGTGACGAGCACAGTGTGGTTCATCTCTTTCCCCATTATTTTCTGCATAAATGAGTAATTATTAATCATTTTAGTGACAGGTTCTGGAGGCATAAGAAATAACGGCACCTTTGTCTCGTTTCCCTCCTCAGCATTGTATTAGGGATTTTTTTTCTATTAACAATTACAGAGGAAGACAATAGGAAGGATCATCTGGTAGTTAAGACAGTAGATGGGAGCTCAGAAAATCTATGTTCTGTCCTTGGCTCTGCTATATGGACACCCACTGGGTGAGTCTGCATGAGTGGTTATTGTGCATTTATTTAGTACTTGTATTAGCAAGTACTAAATAAATGTGCAATAACCAGAGTTACTGGTATGTGCAATAGTGCTGGCAAATGTCTTTTAGGTGATGCTACAGCACAGTAGCCTAATAATACTGTGCAGCAGCATATTAGCACTGCCCATGCTATGATTTGCTACTGCGTGGTATTTTTCAACTACTACACAGTCAGGGTCTTATGTAGATGCACCCACTGTGACTTTGGGCAAGGCTTTTGAGCCCTAGGGTTCTGATATTTAAAGTGGCAATAACACCACTCTCTTTCCTTGTTTTGTGCCCCTTTTCTACATTTTGATAGCAAACTCTTCAGGGCAGGGGCCAATTTGCTTGGCTTCTACAGGGCCAACACATCACAATTCTTATATTAGCGAAGACCTGCCATAATACAAGTAACTACCGGACATCTTTCTCTAGGTAACAGTTTAGTTGTGTTAAATTCTATTGTCTCAAGCATTCCTTATACTGTTGTTTAGGGTTTAAAAAGACAAAGTGTTAGAACAAAAAAAAAAAATTATGGAACCATGTACATCCTTAGCATCAAGGGCTGGCAGGGACCTCAATGATCATCTAGCCCAATCCCCTGGACAGATTCAGGATTCATTGTTCCTAAGCCATCCCAGATGGATGCTCAGTCCAATCTTTTCTTCAAAACCTTCAGTGAGGAAGATTCTGCAACTTCCCTGAGCAGGATCTCACATTCCCCTACTCCTGTTAGAACCAGAAATAAATTTTCCTGAGATTGTTCTAAATCTGCTTTGTTGCAGCTTAAACCCATTGCTCCATCTCCCATCATGGCAAAGGACAGCAATGTTTCACAACTTCTTTATGGCAGCTGTTCAACTATCGTGTCCTCCCCATTTTCTCCGAGTTATATGGCTAGTTTCTCAATCTTCCCTCACACAGTTTGCTTCCCAACTCTTTTGTTATTTTCATTGCTTGCCTTTGGACCCGTCTTTAGCTGCTCTGCATCCTTCTGAAACTGAGGTGCTCAAAGCTCCAGTGGAAATCTAACTGGTGCCAAGGAGTGGATATTACCAAGGCCCATACAAGAACGCTGCTGATGGAACCCAAATGTCACGTGCTTTTTGTGACAATATCCCATTGCTGAACGAAGCTGTGATCCACCAAAACCTCCAGATCCTTCTTGGCAGTGCTACTGACTATCCAGCTATCCCCTAGTCTGTATTTGTACATCTGTTTTTTCTTTGCTGTGCATTGCACTCTGCATCTGATTTTTATTGTTGTTGATAGCTCAATTTTTCAATTTAGAAAGGTACCTCTGAATTTTAATCCTATCCACCTAAGGGCTTGTGACCCTTAAAAGTACTGGAAAACTGTTGGTGTGTGCCTTCATCTGGTTACATAAACTACTAAAGACTACTGAGAAAAACTGAATGCCAAATTGTTGGTTTGTGGCATGATTCCCAAATGATCTGACCTTTTTGAAGACACAGCTTGTGGTGATATTGTGACTTGCCTCATTTAACTGGCACTTCGCAGTGCTGCTGAAGTGCATCATTGCCAGAAATATGACATATGATGACAGTACTTCACAGACTATAGGGCCTGATCTTGCAATCCTTTTCCACACAGATTGTCTTATTGACTGCTATTCTGACATTAGGAGGATTACTCACATAACAGAGAGAGGCAAGGATGATGTGAAGAGTTAGGAATTGTATTAGCAAAGCAAAACACCTTTTCAGTAATAAAATAAAGGATGTGTTAACTATTTTGTGTGATCTCTTGTGGCTATATTCAGCCACACAAAAACAGATTTCATAGACATTAGGGCTGGAAGGGACCTTGGAAGATCATCGAGTCCAGCCCCCTGTTTTTAATCAATTATTTCAGAATAATATTTGATCATAAATAATGTTTTAATATTCAGTTTCTAAGCCTCATTCCCACAGC
>NW_017728886.1:112634228-112640766 GCF_001723895.1 Crocodylus porosus
GGAGGTTTCTCCCTCGTGCTGAGCTGCCAAGGCGGCGGCACCCCCAAGGGGTCCAGCACCCCAGATACCCCTGTGGACTCTCCGCCTGGCTGGCCATACCTGCCAGCACCCCCCGCAGCGCAGCTCCCCCATGCCTCTGGGCTACCTTGTGCGAGGCAGAAGGCAAATCCCCCCCCATACGATCCGTACCAGACCGGGGTACAGTGAATTGAAGGAGGTTTTATGTCAGTCAAATAATCATTTAATTTGGACGCTATTGCTTCTGGTGGTGTAGTACCCCATTTGTACTGATGCGCACTCCTGGGTGACTGGTCAAAGAACATTCACTCTTTGATTTGCTGAATTTGTTGTGTTGTTCATTATACATAATGTTGTGATGCTAATTAATATTATAAAGGCTTTTTAGCTATACAGATTTCATAGACATTAGAGCTGGAAGGGACCTTGGAAGATCTTTGAGTCCAGCCCCCTGCCCCAGGGGCAGGAAGTCAGCTAGGGTCAAAGGATCCCAGCAAGATAGGCATCCAAATGTTTCTTAAAAGAGTCCAGAGTAGGTGCTTGCAGTCTATTTCAGGCCTTGTGGGCTTCGACAGTAAAGAATTTTTTCCTTAAGTGCAGCCTAAAACAGTCTTGGAGGAGTTTGTGACCGTTTGACCTTTTCATCCCTTGGGGTGCTCTGATGAACAGGCATTCCCCCAGATCCTGATGTACACTCCTTAAATACTTATAGGCAGCCACTAAGTCACCCCTGAGCCTGCACTTTTCCAGGCTGAAGAGTCTCATGGCTCTCAGCTTCTCATCATAAGGCCTGTTCTCTTGCCCTCTGATCATGTGCATGACTCTCCTCTGGACTCTCTCAAGCTTTTTGAATTGTGGAGCCTAAAATTGGATGCAGTATTCCAGCTGCGGCCTCACCAAGGCCACATACAGCAGGAGGATAACATCCTGAGATTTGCTTGAGAAGCGTCTATGGATGCAGTCTATGGATGCAAGCCAGAGTTTTGTTCACTTTACCAGCTGCGACATCGCATTAGTGGCTCACGTTCATCTTGTGGTCAATCATGACCCCCAAGTCCCTTTTGGCCATGGTGCTAGCAAGCATAGCACTGCGAAGCCTATAAGCGTGACGCGGGTCCCCGCCCCAAGGTGGAGTACCTTGCATTTTTCCGTATTGAATATCATCAGGTTTTTATCTGCCCATTTTCTGAGCCTGTCAAGGTCCGCCTGGATCAGCAGCCTGTCCTCAGGTGTGGACGCTTTACCCAAAGTTTGGTGTCATTGGCAAACTTGGCCAGTCCACTTCTGACACCAATATCCACATAATTAATAAAGATGCTAAAGAGTATAGGTCCAAGGACCGAGCCTTGCGGTACACCGCTGGTCACAGAGCACCACGATGATTCATTTCTGTTGATTACCACCTCAGAGTCAATTCCCCAGCCATTAGACTGTGATCTAGCTGAGGCCACAGTTGCCCAATTTTTCCATTAGGAGATCATGGGACACCAGATCAAAGGCTTTTCTAAAGTCCAGATATATGACATCAATCTCTTCTCTCTTGTCCAGGAGATGCCACCTGGTCATAGAAGGAGATGGGATTGGTCAGGCAAGACCTACCCGCAACAAACCCTTTCTGGCTGTCCCTCAGGATGAAAAATACCCATTAAACAGGTTGGATTTTTGCTATGTGTCGGTTGTCAGTTGTCCCATTTGGTTTAGCAGGTGTCCAATGTTACCCTTTGCTTTTCTTCCAACTTCCCACATATCTGAAGAAGGACTTTTTATTGTCCTTGATACATGTAGCCAGTTGGAGTTTGGTTGCAACTTTGGCCTTCCTGGGTTACTCTCTACAGGTGCGGACCAGTGCAGAATACTCCTCCTTTGTGGTGATTGCAGTCTTCATCCTTTACAGGTCTCTCTTTTTAGACACAGGACATCCATGAGTTTCCTGCAGAGCTAAGAGGGTTGCTGTGCCCTTTTGCTACCTTTCCTCTGAGGTGGGATGGACATCGCTTGTGCTTTCAGGGCTGAGGAGCCCTTGAGGAGCAACCACTCATCCTGAACTCCCTTGCCTGTCAAGTTGTGGTCCCTTAGGGCCTCGACAACAAGCCTCCTGAGCTTAACAAAGTCAGTTTTCCTAAAGTTGAGGACTTCTGCACTGCTGACTTGCCAGCTTTGCGGTGGATAGTGGAAGTGATCAGCTCATGGTCACTGTCTTTCAGCTTTCCTTTGGTTATTAGGTCACTGACTAGATCATCCCCCTTTGACAGTACCAGGTTGAGCAGCGTTTTATCTCTTGTCGGTACATAGACTTCTTGAGTCAGATAGAGCTTGTCCACATGTATGAGGAAGCTTTGTGACTATTCAGATTTGGCCGAGTACTCTTCCCACAAGATGTCTGGGTAGTTGAAGTCTCCCATGACAACAATGTATTGAGAGCATGCAGCCTCAGCCAGTTCCTTGGAGAATTCCTGGTCAAGCTCTTGTTTCTGATTAGGAGGCCTGTAGTAGACTCCTACCATTGTGTCCCCTGTGCCACGTTCTCAGGGGACACAATGCTAGGAGTCTACTACAGACCTCCTAATCAGGAACAAGAGCTTGACCAAGCTGATTACATACACATATAGAGTGTATGTAAATTAATTAAATAAAAAGGTGTTGGATCTGACATCACTTACTTCGACATTATTTACTTAGTCATGACGCTGCCAATGAGCGCAATGGAAGTTTTGTTTAAGCGAGGATTGGGAAGAGTTGATCCACTGTTAAGTAATGTAGGCCAAATTTTGGAACGGTTTTAGAACTGTTACAGTCTGGTGCAATCTGCATCTAGGTATTAAATGTTTCTTTTACTATTCTAACACAGAGGACCCAAAATACAAACGTACAGATCCAGTTCCTCAGCTCAAGCAAGTAGGTGTGACTCCACTGTACTCAAGGAAGGTTTCTCAGTTTAAAGCAGAGGTGCTCATCCTTTCAGCTCCATAGGCTGGGTGAGTGGTGTGAGGCTGGTCTGTAGACTGGATCAGATCCCATGTGCCACGATCAGGCCATCACTGCCTCTGCCTAGCTCCATGTGCCCCTGATTGGGCCTCATTCTGCCTCTACCTGGCCCTGCACCAGAATCAGGTCCTGCACCTCTCCATTGCTGCACACCAAGATCAGGTCCTGTGTGGTATCTGCCAAGCCCTGCTCGCCTGAATTGGGCCACATACTGTTCCAGCCCAACGGGCTCCCCATGGGTCTGGAAACTTGGCAGGAGAAGAGTGGCAAGTAACGCTGCCACTGCTTCTTTGCCAACAAATTTTCAGATCTGTGGCGACCCTTACAGGTCAGATGACATGACTCTAGATTTGTCCTGAATGCTGGGAATTGGGTACCCCTGGTTTAAAACAATCCTAACATGTTTGTTTTTGTATAACTTACGTATATAAAAGTTCTGTTCTGCTCCATCATGGCAGAGGGAGCACAAGATAATAAATTAAGCATATTTTTTACTCGAAGATGATATTTTTGAGTATATGTAAAATTATTGTAAATGAGCAATTTTACACAACTTTAGGAGAACTGTATCAATGTCTGCATCTTTAAAAATGTGAGGGATGGGTAAATGAGGCAGCAGTAACTGCAAAAAAAGAAAAGGAGAAAAAGAAAAACAAACAGTCTGAAAGACTCAAAATGTAGAAAAGTGAAAAGCTAAAACCAGAAATAAGTTTCAGAGACAGGTATTTGACACTGTTGGGCCAAATTCATATCTACTGTAACTTTACTGAAATCAATAGGCTTACATCAAGAGATGAATTTAATCCCTGTTCCATATCCAAAATGAGGGTTCCGAGGGACTGAGCAAAGAAATAAAATCTTATTAAACATAGACTTTCTTGGTTGCTATCTGTGAGTTACCAGCAATGCAAGTATTCTTTTATTAGCAAATCCTTAACCTCGGTCTCGGCAGCAACCTTCTGGATCAATGGCGATCAGTCATCTCAAAATTTCCCCACTAGAAATTGACAATTTCCATGGTAACTAATACCAGTCTGATTCCAGATGCATTGAGAAATGTGATCTTCTTTACTTCGGTGGGCCAAACTGAGAGTAGAACTTCAGTGTTTAGCCAAGGAACGTGCTCTCTCTAGCTCTCACTCTCTCCCCCACCCCACTTCTTTTTTTAGAGGAAAGTGTTCATTTCTTAAAAAGAAGAGACAGGTGCAAACACTATTCAGCAAGCTGTTGCTGTCTGATCCCTGAAGCAGGATTGGCAGCAATACGCAAGCTGTCTGACTGACCACCTTCGATGCCTGTGTAAACTGTAGCTGCAAGGGAGTGGGAGGGGACAGGCATGTTCAACAGCAGCCACCAAACTTTAATCAATACTGTTCTTTTTCTCCTCATTTCTTTGATGTGCTCTGCAAACTGCAGCTGAATCCCAGCTGAACACCTCCACAGTTTGGAGACAGACTTCAGAAAGCTAGGTGTTTCATTCAAAAGAGTACTGAAAAGAACTAGGAGGGGACATCAATTAATCACTGAGATACTGTTGTTTCCTTCATATCCATCACCCTGGTCACAACCAAAGTGAATTTCCAAACTCCTTTGAATTTAGTAGAACCAGGAGTTGGCCCTAAGAAAGCATTTGAACAGGATCTCTCATAGCAAACACTCACACCAGCAATAGAGTTTCAACTCCTGCCAATCTTCCTATATTTTTCTGGAAGACTCTCAATTTGGAGACTAAATCCAGAAAGCCCATCTGTTTTGTCTGAAGTTACTCTGACACCTTCATCCTCTTTGAAAGTAAAGATTTCCCCACTGTTCCAGCAGGATGCAGATGGATCATCTGAGACTAAGCCCCATTTTTCTGCCAGTGAAGTGGAATAATAGTGTGCTGTCAATCACAAGCACCATGCCAGAAGCATTCAAGTTCTGCCTTCACAGACCAAAACTCCTTCTTTCTAATATTTCCAGGGCTAATCTTGCAGACATTATTGTGCATGTAATAATTTAGAAACTGTCATAAAAATTACATTTAAAAAAAATTAAGAGAATTTTTGGTGCTCCTGAAAGGGGAAGGACTGACAGCACCAGAGACTGGAAGATTAATAACTGTAGCTGCTTTCTTCTTAATTCTTCATTTGCATTTTAAACACTGGACTCAGATTTACTGTTCTGTTTCCCCTGAATAAGTACTATTTTATTTCCACCTGGGCAAAAGTATGCAGTTAATTAGGTGCTTGGAAGACTTAACTCAGGTTGGATTTGGGCCTGTAAGCCTTAGGCTGAGTGTGCTGGAGAAGAAATGTATCAAGGCATTTAAAGGGAAGAAAATGTTTGCTTGGTTCTTCTAACAATGAATGTTCAAGGTTTGGGGTTAGCAGCCTACCTAAAACTCTCTACCTGTTTAGCATGCACAGAAACTAACCATGATTAGAAATAGGCCCGAACATCAGATCTGAATGCAATACGCTGTGCTTGTATATAAAGAGATGCCAGGGTCCTCACCAGGTATCAAAGTCATGACACTCAAAAGAATTGGATACTTGTTTTTTTTTTGTTAAAAGAAAACATCTCTACGCGATTAGTAGGAGGTATAGTTCTTGCAAACATTTAGCTACATGAATACCATAGAAACCACATAACATTCACATTCAGATCCAGCTACCTAGATCTATGATAAGCCAAATAAAGACTGCTTTCCATTACACTAACCCAATGTTTTCCAACCCGTGTGCCACGGCACAAAAGTGTGCCCTCAGAAATAAACTGGTGTACTGTGGAATTTTGCCATGGCAATGAGCTACAATAGGTATGAGGATGGGGACGGCCTTAACAGGTGTGCCGCAGAACATTTTTATTTCTGTAAGTGTGCCTTGGGCTGGAAAAGGTTGGAAAACACTGCCCTGACCCTTGTGTTCCAAATCCAAACTCTAGCCCCAAGCTATTTTCTTGTCTCAGTTCAACTTGCACAATCATTGGGCACATCTATGTGAGATGCTGCTACATTGCCATAGTGACAAGCTACAGTGACATAGCTCATTGCTATGGCAACGTAGCACTGGCAAGCACTAATAGTGATGCCACCACTACTGCACAATAGCAACTAACTACTGCGCAGTAGCTCATGGTTACTGCACAGCAGGGTTGGAAGTGACCCGTGCGCTGCCAGGACTGTGAAGTACTAGCAGGTACTGTGCTATATGACTGCGCAGCACCAACTGTGCAGATGGGCATACATGTAGACATGCCCAATGGGTATATAATCCCAAGAGTAAAATGTAATTGCTGCTCATCCAGGAATCATCCCAAAGATTAGTGAAATATCTTGCTAGATTCCCAACACTAACCAGTTCGAAAACACATTCACAGAGCTGTTGACAGGTAGATTTCATAGACTTCATAGACATTAGGGCTGGAAGGGACCTTGGAAGATCATCAAGTCCAGCCCCCCACCCGAAGGGCAGGAAGTCAGCTGGGGTCATAGGATCCCAGCAAGATAAGCATCCAATTTACTCTTGAAGGTGTTCAATGTAGGTGCTTGAAT
>NW_017728886.1:112641306-112658048 GCF_001723895.1 Crocodylus porosus
TCCAGGTCAGCCTGGATCACCTGCCTGTCTTCTGGTGTGGATGCTTTGCCCCAAAGTTTGGTGTCATCGGCGAACTTGGCCAGTCTGCTTCTGACTCCAATGTCCACATCATTAATGAAGATGAATCAGACTATACTCAACTAACATATGCTTTTAGGGTGATTCTCAAAATGGAACACTTTTTGGAAAGGAAAGACAGTAACCTGATGGAAAAGTCAGAATTAAAGGCATAAATAAGTGCATAGGAACAGATAGAGTTTGCACTATATGGTCGCATCCACATCAGCAAGTACATGCCTGTTCAGGCATTTCAAAGCAATTTGAGACACTGCAGGAGGCCTGCCAGAGAGGGCATTCAGTACAGACAATATTGATAGATAGTAGGATTGGGCTGTTCACAAAAGTAAAATATTTAGTGGCCTTTAAGCATGTGAGGCACTAGTTTTACAGGAGGATATTTTCTGATTTCCTGAGGGCAGCAAACACACTGTAACTGCACGGTCCTTTTATTTGTGGCCAACTCTCCTGAGCAAGTGCATCACTTGCACCTGGCTCTGTGTGGTTCATTAGTCTGAGATTCAGTTTGCTTCCTGGTTAGACAGTACATCAAGGATTCTCAGACTGCCAACACATAGACCCAGCCTTCCCTCTACCACCAGTATTCAGAGGACTGCAACCAAGCAAGCTGCAGCACATTTTTTTTAAGTAGAGAAAAGACTTACAGAGTGGTTACTTTAAAAAAATTAACATTTGCTAACAGATCCAACACAGTGATCACCCAGATTACAGCTCAGTGATTTCCCATGTGGGAAGCTTTTACTTATTGCTGACTTTCCAGTGACAGCCACTGAAAATATCCCAATGGACCTGCAAGAAGTAAAAATAGTATGCTGCAATAACATGCTGTAGCAGAAAGAGGGCAGCGAAAAAAACAGCAGTAGCAAAGGTCACTGTGTTAATCAGACATTTACACCCCAAAGCCTAGCAGATAATCCATGTGAAAACTGTTCAGGTGTGAAGTCTCAGGTTGGGATGAGATATAAGAATCTACTGGAGCTTGCTAGCTGTCATTCTAAAAAGCATTCATCTCAGTCACTGCCTATAATGTTCAAAGTCAAGCTGACCTTGCTGTGCCTAAATTCACAAAGGTCACACAGCACCTAATAAGCTGACAGAGCTTCACAGCCTACAGAAATGCTTGGCTTATCTTCCAAGGCCTTTCCCTGGATTTAATGTCACTGACAAAGGAACAAGTATTACGTCAGCTGCACAGATGAGGCCAATGTACAAATGTAATGTGCCTGTCACTTGGTTGGAGCTGGAAGCCTATTGGAGTAGTAATACCCATAAGAAAAGGATACAGATCTGGACAGAACAGAACAGAGAAACCAATCATAAGGCTAAGAAGGCTTATAGACTAGGAGGGCACTCTGTGTCCTGATGTACACATATGTAGTGCTAGAGGGAGAAGGAACCCTGAACTTTGGCTACATCTGAAGCTTTCCAAAGCTAATGTTCCTCAGACTATTATCATAGGATTTGTAATTCTTTTACAGATAAACATAATGCACATTCTCTCTCTCTCCTTCTCTCTCTTGTTGGTGTTGGAAATGTGCTTGAATCTGGGCACTGAAGTAAATGAAGAATTAACTGTGCTGGCTAGACACAGAAGGACAGTAGGCAGACATTTCAAAAGTTCTTCCACACATCTGCTGATATGTAGTAGCTCTAGCATAGAATATATCTCAACTATTTGGCCTTCTCTCCCTTTGCCCATGTTATTCTGCTATTTCAGTCTCCCACCTCCCCTGGCGACCAACCACCAATCATACCAAATAGTGCCAAACTATTTTGGGATGTTGTGAAATGGATTAGCAGCAAGGATGACAACACCAAATTCACATTCATTTCCAACTAAACCTACACCTAAGGAATTGTACCAATTCCAAACTTTTGGGATATTTTGGATTCAGTTCTTTATATGAACAATCACACGCTAGGTCTGTATCTCTAACAGGCCTGAATCAGAACCCTGTGTTAGCATACTCTATACTTAGTTACATGTTCAAATCTTATACAGTAGTTAGGGCAACATCTCAGCCTCTAACCTACATCACAATAGGAACACAATTCTTTTGAAGTAAAATTTGAATGCATCAAACTTTGCAGCACCTAGAAGTCCATGAAATGTACAGCCAGAAAACAAAACTCTTTAAGAACTAGAAGAGAGGAAACATTGTCACTTGCCCAAATTAAAAATGGAGTAGCAACTCGATAAAACTTTGTGTTGTTGCCCTTCTGGCCATGTTATGGCATACTTCAAAGAGCTCAAAGATCATAGCCAGCCTGAAATAGGTACAGGCAGTCCTTAGACTTCTGACACAATTGGTTCCTGAAAACCATGTCTTAAGTCTAAACATTGTAACTCGTAACCAATTTTCCCATAGGAAACAATGTTATAAATGGGGGATTGGCTCCTGAACCAAGGCCTGATACCCTATTTTCACCAAAAAATAACCCAGAATTTTGTACTCAATCAATTATACATGAATAATATAGCTACATTAATATATTTATATTTTAAATAGCAATCATATTGATTTGGAACAACTTCTTTGAGGTGACTTTGCTGGACTTTTTGAAGGAATCCTGATTGGACTTTTTGAAGGGTTCTTGGCTGGAGACTTCTCAGGAGTCCTGGCTGCAGGTTTTTCTGGAGTCTTGTCTACTTTCTTCAAGAAAGTGTTCATGGAAGTTTGGACAGATGTTCTCCAGGAAGATGGGCAACGCAGCGAACTTGTTCGCTGTGCACAGTCATGTTGGATCAAGCATTGAAAAGTTAAAACTGACGTCAGTAAGTTGAAATAGGGTGTCAATTTATAAATGTTGTAAGTGCAAAACGTTGTAACTCGAAATGTTGTAAGTTGAGGACTGCTTGTATGCCCCTTTTTGGCTCAGATTGACTAAACACTTTTCTATGATGCTAAAGAGAATTATTTATTTAATTCTCCATCCTTTGTTGTTTTGTTTAGTTTCCTGCAGGATGTCTCTGAGGAAGAAGCCAGAACAAAACAAAAAGCCAAGACTAGTCCAGTGAATTCCAGGCCAAGACTAGTCCAGTGAATTCCAGTTAAGCGTGGAAACTTGTAGGAGAAATATTTGGCAATCAGAAAGACCTCATTAAAGAAGAATGTTATTTTCCATCACGTATTAGACCATTAATATTGTAATTTAATTAGATTCTTCTTCTGTGTGGAGTTTTTCTCTTCACTGCATCAGACCTGTAACATTTATAAACCTTCCCATTTTCAATTAATCGCATCCTTAAAACTGAAATTGAATGTTGGTGAAAGGTGAAGACAATTAGGACTCATGGTAGACTTGATATCTTTTATAAGGCCAACAAGATTTTTGCAAAAACATTAGTAGCCGTAAGGTTCCAAGTGTTCCATGTACAACATTGAGAAAGCACTGCTGCCTCACTATCATGTCTCAGATGTAGTCCTGTTAAGACACAGCTTCATGCACAGGAGTACAGAACAGTCCCTATGCTTGTACAGTTGTTAAGCTTTCTGCTTAGAGTGTTCTGTCTCTAAGAATCAAGTTACCCATCTCTCTGGCAACCTGTTTCTCGCTCTTTTTCCATGCATTTATCTTATATCTATCACTACTATCTTAGATTCAGATTTTCAGAACAGTTTAGGGGGGTTAAAATTAAAGCCAATGGAAGGCATGTTTCTCTGTACACTCTAGACCCGGGGTTGGCAACCTTCTACTAAACAGCAGGCCAGCCACCACTGAGGGCTGCCGATCTTCTGTTGACACCCTAGTCATCCCAGCTCTGTGCAGACCCCTCCCAGCTCTCTCAGCTGTCCTAATGCAGCTGCTACTGAAAAATGTGTCACCAAAGAATGTGGCGAAGGATGATCTGGAGTACCACCAGTGATGCTAAGCAGAGGATGCACTGGGGAGGCAAGAGAGCAGTCCTCCAGCAACCCATAAAATGCCAATTTGTGCTCTAGGCTGAGGTGAAAATCCCAACCCACACTGGCCTGCAAGAATACCAGTCAGCATTAGCAGTATCAAGGGCACAAGGAACAGAGAATCTAGCTCACATAGTATAGAAGACTTGAGCTGGGAACATGCCCAGGATCTTTACCTTTTCAAAGTTTTGGAATATTTGAGCTGTTTTAACTAAGAGTTCCCTCTACCTTTTCCCTCCCCCAACTTTGTATGGATAAAATTAAAAAAAACTCAGCAGCTGTGACAACTTTTCAGATACTGGATGAAACTCAATAATACAAATATGTTCAAGAGCACTCACTCATCT
This sequence comes from Crocodylus porosus, assembly GCF_001723895.1. Classification (NCBI taxonomy): domain Eukaryota; kingdom Metazoa; phylum Chordata; order Crocodylia; family Crocodylidae; genus Crocodylus; species Crocodylus porosus. The sequence continues at coordinate 112,645,637 of NW_017728886.1, forward strand.
GTCTGAGCATGGATTGCTGCCCCTGTAACTGGTGCTTATCTTTGCAACTGGCTCAGCTTCTGCCTTCTGATGATGCTCTCTATTAAGCCACCTAAGCAGGATAACCAAACGTTTTCTGAGATGATAAAAAAATAAATCTGTGAGGATCCTATTCTAGTGGCTTTGTTCTTTATTGTAAGTAGCTATATTTTATTCTCTCCTTCTCATTTCAAAGGCATTAAAAATAAGGCCTAGGGGAAAAAAATACATGCCATTAAGATAATCATTGCTTTCACCACAGTAATCTGGAGGCAGTAAGGAAGGAAAAGTGACAGCATGTATGTTGAAATTAATAACAATAATAAAAAATGAATGCATTGGAGGCATGCCCAGCCCCTTTCTGCACTAGCAAAACAAAACAAAGAAAGCCTATTCTTGAGCATCTTCATTCTTGGGGAATGAATATAGGTAAATATGAAGAGCATCTGAACTGGCTGTGCTCCCAGTTGGCATGGCCTGGTATTGGTAAGCACTCTCCCTGGCCGTGCAGTGAACTCCAGCTCAGTAGCTAGCACTGGCCCCCCAAAAAGCTGGGACTGCTGCAGTGGCAGCATACTTGGCTCCAGTGGAGGAAGAAATGCTTCACATCAGTCAACATCAAACCTCTCCAGTCAATTAAGGAGTGGAGTTGACAGCTGCTGAAGTGTGTTCCACCCAGTCTTCCTCATTTGGGAGGATGAAAGCCAAGAAGCCAGAGCTTGATGGCAAAGGGCTAGACTATGCAGCATAGGAAAAGAGGGTTGGAGAATCTTCAGGTGCCTGAGACACAGGCAACTCAGGGAAGGGAAATTATCACTGTTTCTGTGAGAGAAGGAAACGGCAGCCCTGGGTAGGCAGCAGAGTTAAGTGACTCTGAGCATATAAGACCATCTCGTATACACATGAATGGCCACTATCATCGAGAATCTCACATCTCATTAAGGAACTATGTTTATATGACAGTGGGTGTGTCTACACTTTCATTAATGTGTTTTTGCTACCACACATTAAATTTAGTAAGTCTAATATGAGGTACTAACTAAATGCATGTTAGGCTACCCTAATGCACAGTAGCTAAAGTACATGCTTTTTTAGTGACGCTTAATGTGTAGTAGCCTAATTTTACTTAGGCTTTACTGACATTAAAGTGTCATGGCAAAAGCCATGCTAATGTGCAGTTAAATAAGCTACTGTGCATTAAAGCATGCATATAGAAATGCCCAGTTAGTAGAAGGGGTTTCACAGGTAAAATTCAACCCAGAAATGCCAAAAATTCTAGACAACCATTGTGCTAGTTAAACTGAAGGAGAAATTCTTTTGAGTCAAGCCAGCACAAACCCCTTCACATTCAGATCTAGAAGAAGGCAGGTATGCCTGTCTTCTATAGGATTTCACAAACATGTTATATCTGAGCTTTTCATAGAGCACCTGCAGGGATGGTCATGAGGCAGAAGACAGCTCCTGGAATTCTCACCCCTATTCCTTATACATCCAAAGAATGCCAATCACAAGCTGACCCTTAGTCTCAGTACTGTTCTAGTTTTACAACTGGGGGGTTAAATGACTGCCCCAAGCTATGCAGCAGTAAAACAAAGTCTATCTTAGAATTACCAATACTTCCCATCTCCAAGCTGCACCCACTCAACAATAGTGCTCCTTTCTATGAAAGTGGTGATTTCTCCATGTAGCAACAGGACCCTGAAAGAAATTTTACATCAAACACAATTCAGCTATGTTAACTGCACTGCAAATAATCATCATTTTAACTGTAAAAGTCAAAGTATGGATGCCCAGGCTTCAAGTTTTGCACAAGCGACTTTCACTGCAGAACAAGTAATCTTCATTAAAGAAGGTTGTGAACTATAGAATTGGGTTCCATATCTGAGTTTCCTCAAAGTTCAGGTGTGTTTGTATCCATGGGTTTTGCTCAATCCCATAATTTCAGTGGTTTGATATAAAATTGGATTTCGGGCTGTGCAAGAACCACAGAACAGAAGAAGGAAAATGAGGGATCTGAAGGTTATAGTTTCCCGTTCGTACTTAAGGGAGGGTTCTTGCACACATTCTGTTTCTCCTCCCATGTCTGAGGCATCTCCCAGGCACAGAAAAGAGTGATGCGCTTTATACACATTATTGCTTGTCTGCTTTTGATGGGAACTGCAGGATAATTGAGTTCCTAAGAGTGAATAAGTGTTAAGTTATTAAACCTCCACTCATCTTATCACACAAAACCCAGTCAAATTTCTGTACTGTTTTTTTTCACCTACTATGTCACTTTTACAAGAGACCTATGTTCAGCAAGACAGATTTTCTTCTAAACTGGTAGGTGTTTTGCATGTTCTCCTACCCCTTTGCCTTTGATGGTGAATCTGCCTCATCTCAGACGGATATTTGCTGCCTGACCTCTACATACCCTTGTATTTTCAATATGATACCCTTACCACTGATGCTCTATTCTTAAGACTTTTATGTCCTGAATGTTTCTTGTTGGTCACTTCTAATATTGGTGACTGCTGAAGTGGAAGTTTATCCTCCAGTATTGTGCTGCTTAACTGGTTACTAGCATCCTCAGGTTATTTTCAAAGTGTAACTGTTACACCAGCCTTAAGCATGACCACAGCAAAAAGTGTTTCACTTGTTTATTTCTCAACTTTTTCTCTCTGTTTCTCCTGATTTCCAAGGATCTCTCTGTAAGCCTTTTCATTTCTGTAACTTAACTCTTGCTTGTCACTATCTTTATGTTCTTTGCTTTCACTTCCCAGCATCTATCCCTCAATAAACCATTCATAGAAACCTGATAATGATGCTACTGTGCTTTCAAAATATAGAAATGAATTACTCCAAATCTTCAACACAGATTTGTCCCAAAGCTCATCAAATATCTCCTCATAAAGGCGTAATAATAATCAGACCACTTATAAACATTGCCCTGTCAACTAGAGCTTTTAGTGCACTGATCAGGGAAATATAATAAACACTTTTCAAATGCTTTGAACAACAAATATTTCACATAAGACAAATAACTGGTTTCCTTGCTTCATCACCTGAATATTGAAGGGGAGCGTGGCTGGAGATCCTTACCGTTGTATCATCACTATTCTGACTTTTCAGGATTAAATTGGTCTTCTAATGTCTCAACAAAAAAAAGAAGATTTCTCATATCACTTCAATCATGCAGTTTATTCACGTCTTTGACACAGACACCTGGACACCTATTCTTTCATTTCAAATAGAAGCTTTTAGTTTGCTCACCTCAGTCACCTGCAGGATCTTTGAAACACCTCCTCTGCTGTTCCTTCCAAAGAGTGCATCCCTGCATCTCCCACTGCATTCCCGAGTCCATTTACAGTGCAGTCAGTAAGTTCTTGCTAAGTTATCATTTGTAATTCTGAGATACAAAAAAAGGTGTTTTTCCCCATCTCTTTGACAATTTTGCTTTCTCAGTGGTCCATCACAGACAGGTCTCCACTAGTAAACTGAGCAACCTATCCTCTTGTCTCTTCTTTTCTTCTTTTTTTGTAAACATATAATCAGTGCTTCAAATGCCTCAGGTATCACAATCTCTATTTCTCTACTGCCATCTGCTGGACACTAAATAGCACAACTTTGTTGGAGAAACTGCTAGCAACAGATATACAGTATATTCTTCTTCTGCCCTGCTTAAAATCAATAATGATACATGGTGACCAAAAGTCAACACAAATCATTCTATTTTTCCCCTTCATTACAAAACACCAAACAAGATTTACAGCTTGTTGGTCAGCCATGGCAAGCTCAAAACGCTGAACAACAGAAGCAGGAAGCAGTTGGCAAGACACGTCGACTAATGTGCTTCTTGTGAACAAAAGCCAGGATAAAGCGGAGACAAATGTATTCTGTCTCAAAATGCAGGTGGGTTTACCCCAATGATGCCATAAATAAAGTGTTCTACTGCAAAGCAGAAGATTATCTGATATGAACAGCTTGGATTTACAAACACTACATGAACAGAAATATTGACTTTGATGCGAACACAGTAAGTGAAGGGAAAGAACTGGACCCAAAGAGAGCAGTGAATTACAGCCTGGAGATTCTTGGTTATTTTTTATTTCTTTTAAGAGATTTCTTACTATAAGCATTTATTATTGCTATTTGTCAAGCACCAATAAAGTGTTCAGCACTGCCTGTAATGTAAAGGAAAACACAGTCCCCGCCTCATGAAGTTTGTACTGTAAATTAGACAAGGTCAATAAGTCTAAGCACAAGGTATGTATGAATGGAGTTGTGATGTACAGTGTGTTATGGATGAGGCTGACATGCCTGAAATTGATGTACAAAGCAAGCCAGTTTGTATAACCATACCAAATTCAGTATATTTGGAATGGTTTATAAATGGCAGGCTGAAAAGCTCACTTGCAAACACAGCCTAGGCTTCAGAGTGCTTAAAACCTGGAGCAGTTCCTGGATTGGAATTCTGCAGAATGAACATCTGCTTTTAAATGCAGTGTCCTGCTTCATCACCGCTATCACTAACTCTGTATTTTTAAAACATATGTTATGGTCAAAGCTGGCACAACCCTGATTGTTTCTCTGCACAACTATCCATTTGAAAGGATGGGTCTTCAGTAACGAGACAGCCCAGAACTGGTGCATCTGTGCACACACACAACAAAATCAGACCAAAGAAGGACAGCTCACCAATGAGAATTAGAGGGAGACCAAAGTAAAGGCTGATGACAGAAATACTGGAAGTGAAAAAGAAAAAAAGATACACACTAAAGGAGAGAGCCAAAAATATTACTGAATTGAAGGTTTCCAAATAGGCAACAGACATCTGTTTTGCAAGACAAAAGAATTGCATCAAGTGAGGCTTCGGCTTATTTAATATTTGTGAATGTGGCTAGAAAGCCCAATTCTTGAATGACAGTCCCTTCCGTGCATACTGTATGTGAAGTTCATATCTAACAATCTTGAATATAGTGTGGGGTACTTTCTGAGGTTTCCTCTTTCCTCTAAAGTTTTCTTTCCACACTTAATAGATCATTTCCAAGTGTTTCAGTCTTCAGCAATCTTCTCCCAGTCATTTGGCTCAATGGTCACTGCCCTCATATCTTTCTTGCAAGCCCATCTAAACCAGAGATAAGGAATGTCTGCATGGTCCTCCTCCTGTAAAGTGCTCTCTATGCAAGAGATCCTTGTGTATATGGCTATCATCCACTCTCCACATATGACCATGCCACTGAAGTCAATGCTGACTGAGAAGAGAATGGATGCTTGGAGTGTTGGCACATTCCAAGACCCCAGTGCAGGCATCTTTGTTCTGCCAGGAAATTCCTAGAATGCAGCAAAGGCAATGCAAGTGAAAGCTATTGAGGCACTTTTCTTGACTAGAATGTGTGGTCCAGGATTTGCTGCTGTACAAAAAAGGGTTGATGATGCAAACAAGATATACTTTGACATTGGTCTTAACAGCAATTTGTTGTTGTTCCACACTCATTTGCTCAGCATGCTCATTACACCCGATGCTTTTCCAGTACTTGTACTCAGTTCAGCCTCAAATGACAGGTTGTTGATAACAGTGGTGTCAAGGTATGTACATTTACTTAAAACATTCCATATGTTTTCTCCTGATGTGATTGATGGTGTTGGATGAATGTTCTGGCCATAACATTGGTCTTCTTGATGATGATTGTAAGACCTAACCCGTCAGGCATGACTGAAGTGCCCGAAGGTTGATAAGTGCAGCAGCATCAACAAACAGCAGCTCACAAATCCAAATTTTCTGCACTTTAGTCTTAACTTTAAAGCAAGTAAGGTTAGATAATTTTCCATCTTAGATGGAAGTAGATCCTAAAAGTATGTCACAAGAAGAGAAAAGAAAATCCCAAACAGGGTTTGGAACAGGTCAGACCCCTGCTTGACTCTGAACATCACAAGCCTTGGATGTTTATCCATCATAACTGACTGTTCCCTGCATTTCAGCATGGAAAGAGCAGATTATGATAAAGCGTTCTGGTGGTCAGCCAATCTTTTCCAATAATGTGAAGATGCTTTTTCTGCTAACAGATTTGAAGGCCTTTGTTAGATCAAGTAAAGCAATATAAAGGGGTTTCCTTTGTTCCCTACATTTTTGTAGGATTTGTCAAAGTGAGATCGTAGATATGATCTCACACCTACTAGCTCACACCTGAAGTCACATTGGGTGCGTCTATACAAGGCACGTTACTGTGAAGTAGCACAGTTTACTGTACAGTAAGTATGTGCTTCTACATGTGCACATGCTTACTGCACAGTAAACCTCACTAATCATGAGCAAATTTGCTTCCTGAAAATGCAAGTAGCAAATTTACTTGCTATTACTAACTGTGCAGTAGCACTTGTATAGATACCAGTCCACGAGCAAATATGCTCCTGGTCAGCTGGCCAGCAAGGGGTGAGAGATTGCTGCCTGCTCCTGGGAAGGGCTCTGCCACTGGAGCCTGAGCGGAGACTATGCCTCCCTGTCTGAGCAGTAGGGAGTTCCAAGCCCCCACACTCTGAATCATGCTGAGAGATCCTTATTTCGCAGCACTGGCCCTGGTGTCAAGGAGCTGGCACCAGAAAACAAGGATTACCCAGTCCTGGCTCTGCAGTTATGGAGCTTCCTGGGGGCTGGGGAGTCTGTTCCGCACCCGGCTCTGCTATCATGGAGCTGAACAAGGAAAAAGCTCTCCAGCCTATTCCCCATGCAGCCTATTCTCCATCACGGAGCTGAGCAGGGAACAGATTCTCCAGCCCCCATCCCACGATTGTGGAGTTGGGGTTGGGAACTGTCCTGCTCAAGGGCAGGTCCCAGCCCCATACCCTGATCGGGTGATTGAGGCACAGGGCCTGGAAAGAGCTGTACGGGGGGAATAGGTTCCAGCCCTCTGTCCTGATCTGCTGGTGGGGCAGCTAGCAATGTCATCATCACACGGTTAGTGCTCGGCAACACTACTGTGTGATAGCAATGAGCCATAGTGTCTTGTGTAGACACACCCAGTGGCTCAGAATAAACATGGTCAGCAGGGATATAAATTCTTGAGTACTAAGAAGGTCTCCAAAGGAACAGGGAGTCAAACTGAATCTGAACCAAAAACCAGCATGAACCTTTATTTTTTCCTGAACTGGAACAGAACCTGAACTATTATCTGAAAGTCTCTGTTCAACCTGAACTAGAACAGAAGCACAAAAAAAAAAATTCAGGTTACCAGATCAGAATAAGGGTTCAACCAAACAAAACAAACCTGACGTGGTACACTCACTGGCTCTACCATAATCAGAATGAGCACATAAATAAAACCAATATCTGGGAGGATTAAAGATTTATATATTTTGGGTTTGTACAAGCTTCTATACTCTTCAAGGGCTGGGCCTGGGAAGCATTAGGCAAAGACTGGACTGGAGGCCTGCTTGCTGCTTCCCCTTTGTGTCAGGGGTTTGGTGAACATACAGCTACAGCATGAAAGGGATGAACATACAACACATGTGAGGTGATACAACAATACAAGACAGGTGACATAGGATATATTTAGCGTCTATCAAGTTGTCTTTACATTTACAGTACAGTGAGATCATATATGTAAATGTAAAATGAAGTAGGAATATGTTTGGAGAAACAGGGATTAATCTGTGAACCCAAAATTGGGGAAGGAAAACAGGAAATAACAAGATTATAGAAACACAGGAAAAGCAGAGTACCTCCCCATGCTGTAGTGCACAGCCAGCCTCTGCAGGTGGCAGATATTAATGCATCTCTAGTGGCTAGGCCTTCAGGGTCACAGGTAGAGCAGAGTGCACAGTGCAACAGCTTATTAGCCTAGTGCAGGCCCTGAGAATCAGAGAGGTGAGTGATCAGGGTCTCCAAGGCCCAGGAAGTCTGAAAGAGCCCTCAATCCAGGCAATGGTGAGCATGATGTGTGGGGGGAGGTAGGCTCTGGGGCTTCCTGCTTCCCAGGGGATTAAAAATTTTGAATACCCTTAATGTTAATGCCAGGTAGATAATTTTTTATTTATTTTATTTATATATAGCAGGGGGATTACCCTATAAGAGGGAGCTCTTAGGGTAATGGGGGAGGGGGGTACCACCAGTGAGTGCTGCTAGGTCACTAGGACTGAGACTCAGAGGTAACAGCCTCCAACAGATTAGAGAGGAATATCAGGCAGCATGGGGATAAGTGGTGAATGTGACTGAGCAAGAGATTGGCGGGGGAGGGGATCCTGGTCCCATGATGTGACTAGTAACTGATCTTAGAAAGATTAGGTGTGGAAGCGATGTGTGTGATAGGAGAGAATGAAGCCATGGTGGATTAGGCTGGACCTGTGATGATGTGAAATTACATGAGTCCTCTTGTTGCTTACAGATCAGCATCACATTCCATTTCCAAGATGGGTAGGGAACAAGTCAACCCTGTACAGAGACATTTCAAGTTTGAGTCCACAAAAAATGAATCAGTATGTCAAGTTGAAGACTGTTCAGTAGTGATGAAGGGCAATCATGCATCCAACTTGGAAAGGCACCAAGAGAGGCATCACCCAAAACAATACACTCAACTTTCACTTTCAAAAAGGAAGAGAAAAGAAGAATCTGAATTACAAAAGAAAAATTCAACCCATTCAGTACAAAGTACTTTATATTCAGTATTTCATAGGAAAAGAGCTCCAGTAAATATTGATGTAACATGCAAACTTGTAACATGCAATGGAAGGCCATTCACCTTAATTGAAGATTCAGGATTTAAGAAGATAATTGATCCCATAATTGAAGGTATTGAAGGGAAGATAGCAATCAAATCTGAGACACAAAGTTGCAGAAGCAGCTGGCAATATGTGCAATGTAATCAGGGATGAAATAAAAAATAGGCTAATTTGCTTGAAGTTTGATTGTGCAACCAGAATTGATAGATCAATACTTGGATTTTTGCAATGAGGGAGATTAAAGGGAGGCATACCTCCGAGTACCTGAGAACTTTGGTCATGGACACTATCACTAATTATAGTATTAAGCCCATGAAGCTATATTCTATAACAACAGACTATGGATCAAATATGGTAAAAATGGTGCAACTTATGGATTGACGATCAGGAAGAAGATTGTTCAAGTGAGTCCAGTTCGTCTACTGAAGAAGAGCAGGATGGAATGAAGGACGAGGAAAACGGATACACAGGAGAGGGAGACAGACTCACAGAAGACTTGAAGACAATGGAAATTGTTTTTTCAATGCATCATCAACGGGTAGTTGCAATGTGTGTGTAGAACAGTGAACACTTTTAACTAAAAGAAGGGGTGAACTTGTTTCAGAAAAACAGTCAGCTGCTCAATTTATTGCAAAAGCATGCTATGTAATCTAGAAGCAAACAATAATGATAGTTCCAAAAAAATTAAAATTGAAGATACCCATCTTAGATTGCCCTACAAGATGGCACTCAACCTGTGACATGTTGGAGCGATTGTTGGAACTGCAGGAGTTTTGTCAAGACATGGCAATATCAAACCATGACTTTCACATCCATGACAATGACTGAATATCAATTCAAGAACTGATAGCTGCTCTGCAACCTGACAAAGTGGCAACAAACAAACACTGAAATCTGAACAGCTCACCAGAGGGGATTTCTATGGGACATGGTTGAAGTGTCAGCTGGAAATCTCAAAAGTAGTAGCAGTTTTCTAGCAAGTAAGTAGGCAGCATGAAAAACCGTGAAAAATACCTTTTTGAAAATAAAATGATACTTGCAGCTTGATACCTAGATCCTAGGTATCAATTGCTGTTGTCTGACATGGACAGAACTAAAGCCAAGTGTCATCTCATGTCAACATGGCAGAGGATGAAAACTGTTCATGGCAATGGCATGAATGTAGAATCATCAGTTGACTCTAATCTGCATACTATACACACAGAAAAGGATGATGATGACTTGGAATCATTCCTTCAGTCAAGAGAGAACTTGAATCAGCAAGAGTCATGGTCTTCTGGCACCCAGTCAAACAGGATTTGTTCTTTTCTAGACTCAATTGTAGATGAGCCATGACTGAATAAAGATTTAAATATTTTGAACTACTGGGAGATTCAGAAAATACCTAGATGTGAGCTGTACAAATTGGCCCAGGTTGCCTGGTTAGTGCCATCAACTCAAGTAAGCGTTGAACGAACATTTTCAAGTTTAAAATTCATACTGTCAACATAAAGATCCAATATGAAGGAGGTAATCGTGGAGGATGTTATGTTAGTGAGACTGACTAGAAATTACAGAAAGCTGTAATACTGAGTACAAAACAATGCAAGTCAAGCATGTTGGAAATATGATAGGCCTAAGATCCATCTGTTTAAGGTTGATAATTCTTTGTTTCTCTGGTTTTATTAAATCAGTTGAAAAATACATAATCTTGAGAAGTTAACTAATCACAGTGACAATTCTGTGACTATTTACTAAGTCTTTTTCCTTTCTTTCCTCTTTAAAATTGATTTGGTTGCTTCTTCACCTATTACACATGTCTCTGGTTGCACAATTAAAATCAAATAGTACAAATAAAATAAGCATTTATTTGTTAAGTACTTAGAATTTATTTTTTGTTTCATGCATGCTTCATCGTACTTATTGCTGACGCTTAGTGCAGCAGTTTTAGACCAATTAGCTTGCTCCACCCCACTGTGCAAATGATCATCATTATAAATAATGTGCCTTATTTAAATTTTCTCATGTGAACCAGAACTGAACGAGTTGGTTCATGAACCTTTATTGGTCTGAACCAGAACCAAACCGAAACAACTTCAGTTGCAGCTGAAACTGAACCGGAACTGAACCAAAAAATTTAATGGTTTGACTCCCTGCAAAGCAATGAGGTGAAACCATATTGTCCAAAATCCAACAATACTTTAATGCAGCTGGAATCCTTGATTCCAGTTCCTGCTACCCTTAGAGCTGGCACCCTGTGGTCCCCATTTTCAAGTACAAAGTTGCTTCCATTCTCTAGTCTTTCTCAAACCACCCCAGCAGCACTGCAGCCAGTGGGGAAAACAACACTTATTTCCATATTTTAAATACATTTCTTTAAATACACACTTTTTGGTACTCCAGTACAAAGAAAATGTTGCGACTCTTGTGAGTTTAAGTAAAATGTACAAGTATGTGTATAAGCATGGAAAATATTCCCTTAGACTACAAAAGAAAAAAAAAATTCTTGTCTCCCTCAACACTTGTGGTCATTTGCATCTTCTTGTCAGCTTTCTTCTCTATCTGATGTTACAAACCAAAAACCGCCCCCCATATAGTAAAATACATATGGGATATATTTTTAAAAGACATTTTAAGAAAGTGTTTTTTTTAAATCAAGCCACTTTGTTGAGGTGCTGGTTGAAATTTTTCATTTAAAAACGTTCAGGTTGAAATTTTTCATTGAAAAATGTTCCCTTTCCCCCTGCTGAAAAAAGCAAAGTTTATTACCAAAGACTGTCAAAATGTGTTGAAAATATTCATTTCTCATGAAAAAAAATCTGTACCTTTTTGGTATTTCTTAATTTATCACAAAGTAGAAAAACCACACATTTCAATGATCTTTTTGAGGTTTTCTTTCAAATATTCAGAATAAAAAATATTTATTTTTTGTTGAACAAAAATATTTGTTAAAGGAAAAAAATCACTTCACAACTGTGGCAATTTGAACATTTGAAAATTTTTGTCTCATAGCAGCTTTTGCTTTTTTCAACCACCTCTGATAAATAGGGAGTTGACTATCTAGCTTTATGCTATATATTTTTTAAATGTGGCCGATAATACTTACAGCTTATATGGCACTTTCTGGGCAAAAGCCCGGCCATACTGAAGACAACAACAAAACTAGCACTGCCCGTTTAAGCTGCTGTAATTAATTATCACACTACTCTAATCATGATTTTTAAACGTTGGTAACAGAAGGTAGGAAGGTTGCGAGCTTTTATGACCAACATGCAGCAGGCCAATTGCTCACTGAAGGCCACGTACATTTTCATTCTGCCTCCAATGGACATGAGATGGGTTAGACAATGCTCTTCTGTTTTAGTCACCCAATCCAGAAATTGCAAGATAAATTATATTTTGGTGTGATGCTGAAGAGATGCTTATACTGATATTCTATTAATCTCTCTGTCTCCAACAATAATTAGCATGAACTATTTGGCTTTTGAATTTGGGATGCTGTGGTTAAAACGAAGATAGTGAGTTGGCCAAAAACAGTTTGGGAAAAAAACAGAACCTTCCACTACCCTGTTGAAACAACATAGGTTATAAATAGATACCCTTGACTGCATCAACACATGCAAAGCTTTCTCTCGTGTGTGGATGACCTCTACCTGACTCAAGAAGTCTATGGGCCAACGAGAGGCAAAGCGCTGCTTGACCTGGTACTGGCTACAGGGGA
>NW_017728886.1:112658059-112661334 GCF_001723895.1 Crocodylus porosus
CTTTGGGCAGGGGGCTGGACTCAATGATCTCCCGAGGTCCCTTCCAGCCCTAATGTCTATGAAATCTATGAAATCTATGAAATTAATTCAAAGTAATAAATAGATCAGTTTAAGCTGGAGCAAACTACTCCAGGACACAGCATCTACATGTGAGCCTGGGACAGCAGCAGTTTGAGTCAAGGCAGAGAAGTTTACACCAGGGCTGGGAACATGGGGTGTCAGTCCCAGGCTCTGGGTGGCAGCATTGGGTGGCAGAGGGGCTGGCTAGGGCATGAGGTTGCTGATAGTGCAGAGTCACGTGGCTAGGCGGTAGGCAGGAGTCTGGCCCCTGTTAGCTGGACTGACTGCGTGCAATTTATGCATGCGGTCAGCATCTACACATGCATTTAATCACAGTTAATTATCCTGCTGTAAGACAGTACTGTTCCTGACATTAATTTATCTAACAACTTCACATGTATAAATGGTAACACTACTCCTCAGCTAATTAGTCTACTCTGCAGTTAAGTGCATGTGTAGACATGGTCCTTGAGTTTCCATTTTGAGTTAAACCTCTGAGGCGAGATAATTTCTGTGACTGCTCTCCAAAGAGATAATATGTCTCAGTACTGTCTTTATCTTTTACTACTAAGCTAGTTGATTGACCTTGGCATTCTGGAACTCTGAGTATTTTTAATACTGAAACCTTGCTTTACTTAACATACATTGGCCATGAATCAGCGGGTTCTTTTAAAAGACTTACTGTTTGGCCACAAAGGAAATACATGAGACCTGAAATTAAAATAAGATTTTGGTTTTCTAATCCTTTTTTTTTAAATCATAAACTATATGGCTCCTCACACTAAAACATAGTGTGAGATACAGCAAAAATTGTGATGATACACTGAAGATAGAGGATGTATTGGTAGGTGCAGGTTTTACTCGCGTGCTTGTTTATTTTTTGGCCTCATGATTTTAACTTATCCCTGATTTTACGGACAATTCCGAATGCATGCATTTTCTGTGACACAATTACAAATACAGATTACCTTTCAAATAAAGCAAGGAAGTATTTGGGGTTTTTCCTCCATTGCTAAAACAGAATTACAGGCATTAAGGATGATATGCTGAGGCTGTGGGGTGAAGTAGGGCAGAGATCTCTGTGAGGAGAAGCCACTGCCTCTGCTCAGAACAGAATTAATCCTGGCCTCACCAAAATCAGTGGCAGATTTGCCACTTAGTTCAACGGGGTCAGGCTTTCAGACTGAGTCTATGGCAAATGAAGGGTAAAGACCAACCTGGGAAAAGTCAAAGAAGGTCACAAGGACTTAGACAGATGACCTCAGTACCAGCCCAGGGAATGTTCTCACTGGGGGCTTTTTTCTGAATTTGTAGCATCATAACTGAGCTAAATGTCACACATGTCTGAACAAGTTTTCTGATCCTGGAAGCTTGAATGGAACAGATGCCATAAGGTGTTATCATCTTTGGGATGCTACACAGCAGTGAACAAATCCTTGGACATTTCAGACTCCAGGGTTAGATATACAGTGGAAAATATGACAGAGGGAGGCAGAAGGAAGGTTAGATGCTACCACCTATGCACTGGATTCCATGGACCCATTTACTTTAAAAATGTATGGTGCTGAAGGAAAAAAATTCCCAGAAGTCAGAAAGCAAATGGAGAGCAAGTACCATCCATGCACCAGGTCCACTTGGTATAAACACGTGGGATGTTGTTCTCAGCAGTCGCTCCTCAATACTGGAACTCCCTTCCTCATGAGGCCGCCAAAGCCTGAGTCTGAACATCTTTTAAAAGTGCCGTAAAATTTTTCTATTTGGACAGGCATTTAGCAAACAAAGCTAGTCTGGGATCTTAATTAGAGGCAGTCTCCATAATGTTGATGCTCTAATTCCCTTTTAAATTTCTTCAGTTCTTTTGTTTGTTCTTCTGTTTTATGCTATTCTGTCCTCTTTTTGGAAGTTGGCCTGAGCCTATGTTGGGAAAGACAGCGTATAAATCAAATCAAATCAAATCAAATCAGTACATAACAAACTATGTTTAGACAGACCAGTTAAATGAGCACAGCAGTAAGAGATTCTTTCCTAGTTGGCCAGAAAGTTATGGATGCTTTTTGGAGGAAGACGAGGCAGTGCCACTGGCAGGAAGGGAAGTCAGACTGGAACCAGTAATATGCCCAATCACTGGATTGTAGCAAAGATCTGTCATGCCAACCTGTGTGCGGTCAGCAGGATGCCTCAAGTCAGGCTGCTCTGCAGGTTTCTCAATGCCTTGCTAAGGCCTGCTCTTCTTGCCCAGCATGGCGAGAAACCTCATAAATCAGTGACTGTACTGGGAAGGTTTGGGCCAAATATGTGAAGGAAAAAATTGTCCAAGCAACTACAGGGAAGGGCTGATGGACTAATTTTGTGTATAGACTGAAGGAGCTATAATACAGTATTATATGTATACATATACACACACACACATCATAGTATATATGCTAATATAATACACTAATCTCAAATTGTGTTATCATATCAGAACCTGATTAAGTTCAATGTCGAGAAATGTAAAGTGCTCCACCTTGGGATGAGCAAACCCCAACATACCTACAGGCTTGGTGGCACCAAACTGACTTGCACCACAAATGAAAGGGACCTGGGGGTAATAATAGACCACAGTATGAATATGAGCTGGCAGTGTGATGCTGTAGCCAGTAGGGCAAATAATACTCTGGCATGCATCAACTGATGCATCTCCATCAAAACCAAGGAGGTGATTCTTCCATTCTACTCAGTACTGGTGAGACAACAGCTGGAGTACTGTGTCCACTTTTGGGCACCACACTTTAACAAGGATGTGGAGAAGCTTGAGAGAGTCCAAAGAAAAGCCACCCGTATGATCAGCCTTAAAAGGCAAGCCAGGCGGAGCGATCTGGGACTCTTCAGTCTGAGGAAAAGAAACCTGAGGGGGAATCTGGTAGCAGTTTACCATTAGACTAGGGGAGTACATCAACGGCTCAGTTAAGAACCTGTTTACCAGGGCACCTGAGGGGAAAACCAGGAGTAAGGATAACAAACTCCTGGAAGATCAATTCAGTGTCTAAATTACGAAATATTTTTTCATGGTCAGGGTGTCCAGACTGTGGAAAAAGCTCCCTTGAGGTGGTGCAATCACCTACACTGGAAATCTTCAAGAAGAGACTAGACAGTCACCTTGCTGGGGTCACCTGACCCCCAGTTATCTTTCCTGCTTGGTGCAGGGGGCTGGACCCAATGATTTTCTGAGGTCC
>NW_017728886.1:112662109-112663419 GCF_001723895.1 Crocodylus porosus
GGGTGAATGGGACATTGGGGCCAGGGCAGGTTGTGGGACAGAGACTACACCCCACTGCCACTGCCTCCAGAACTGCTTGGGACACCATGTGCCTGCCGTACACTGGCTGTATTGTGTCCTCTGTCTGCCCAGTGGTGGCAGGCACACAGCACCCCATGCGGTTCTGAAGGCAGTGGCAGCAGGGCTTTGGAAGGGTTCTTCCACTGTGCACACCCCGAGGCAGGAATGGGGGGCACATGCCCCCTGGATTTGTGCATGGGGCAGAGGCAGGCTACCCACTGCACCCCGCTGCCTCTGGAACCATGTAGGACATCATGTGCCTGCTGCCACCACGGGGTGGGCAAGGGATGCAATGCAGCCAGTGCACAGCAGGAACATGGCATCACACGAGGCTCCCAAGGCAGTGGAAGCGGGGCACAGAGCCCAGTGTGCAGCTCACCACTGCACCATGCATAGATCCAGGGGGCACATACCTCACATGCCTCCCCCAGCAGGGTGTGCACAGTTGCGGGAAGCCACCTGCTCCCCATCCCTGGATGAGCCGCCAGGGCTCTGCCCATTCCACCACCCACCCTGGGGCCCCAGTCACCCCAATCCCTGCTCCACTCTCTCCCTCACTGCGTGCGCCTCAATCTTCTCTCCACCACCTTCTCCCTAACACACTTACCTGCTGGGTGCTGCTCCACACGTGGTGCTGTGTTCCTGCCTGTGTGCAGCAAGCTGTGAGCAGCAGGCTGCTGCTGGGCTCTGGGTGTGTGCAGCCCCTCCCCCCAGCCTTTCTCGTACCACTCACAGGTTGTCTGAGAACCACTGGTGGTATGCGTACCAGTTTGGGAACCGCTGATATAGAAAAATGCATAATAATAGCATAGTGATCATAATATAGACACTTAATGGCTATACATATACTATATCATATATATTAGGGGTGCACCAATAGAGATTTTGGGGCACATACCAATAGCCGATTTTTAAGGAGGCATATCGGCTGATCTGATATCTATCCGATTTCCAATACAGCTGCAAGCAGCTAATAAATCTGTTGTGGTGAAAGGGGAGTGGGGAGAGAAGGGATGTGGGAGGGAACAGATCAATGCACTCTGGGGCAAGGGGAGGAGTTGAGCTGGGGTAGGCACTGCCGGGGGGGGGCGGGTGCAAGACGGAGCTGTGGCTCATCTGGGAAGGGGTGGGCTGGCTCCTGCTGCTGATCCCGCTGCTCATCTGGGAGGGCATGGGGGGTGTGTGTGTGGGGGTGGGTCACAGGGTGCCCCTGGATCTGCACTGGGTGGGCCAGGAAGGCTGCAGTACTG
>NW_017728886.1:112663664-112665351 GCF_001723895.1 Crocodylus porosus
GGGTGCCCCTGGATCTGCACTGGGTGGGCCAGGAAGGCTGCAGCACTGCACTTGGGGCAGATGACGGTGGTGCTGGCCAAGCGGTGGGAGCAGCGACAAGACCGTGGCAGGACCACAGCAGCACCAGAAGCCACCCCCCGATGAGTTGCAGCTCTATCCCGCACCCACCCCACCTGGGCAGCACCTACCCCAGCCCCATTCCCTACCTCACTGTTGGATCAGCCCCCACCATGCCCCTGCCCTCGCCTCCCCCTCTTCCCCATGGTTGACTAGTGCTGCCTTAATCAGAGGGGGCACATGCCTCCCCTGCAACCAGTCCCACTGACTGGGGGGGGGGTGTCCCCTGCAGCCAGTCTTACTGCAGGGGGGCAGGTCCCCTGCAGCTGATCTCGTTGCCTGCGGGGGGGAGGGTCCCCTATGGCCAATCACTGTAGCCGCCTCCTGGAGTGGCTGAAGCCGCTGCTGGAAGCAGCTGCAGTGATTGGATGGAGCTTGCAGGGGAGGCACCAGCACTCCTGCCAGCCCCACCTGACCATCACCTAAGTGATAAGTGCAGCTGGTCAGGGGGGTGCACTGGTGCTCGCAGGGGGTGCACAAGCACCCCCATGCACCCCCTATGCATCGCCACTGCCCCTCCCCTTTCACCACAACAGACTTACCAGCTGCACATGTCTCCATGCTGCTGGGCTCTGCTCCTTGCTGCCTGTGTGCTTCACTGCAGTTGCACACACGCACAGGCATTTATCGGCCAAATTACTGGCCACATCAGACCAATTTCTGATATAGTCAATTTTCTTAATATTGGTGCCAATTTGCTACTGGACCGATGCATCGGTTCACCTCTAATATATATGTTAAGGTGTATATATGTATAAAAGTGTATATTATATTCCATATTCCATACACAGCATTATCACCTTACACATATGAATCGATAGATAAAATCATGTGTAATAACAGCATAATGACCATAATTCAGCCATGTAATGGTATAATACAGTCATATGTATAAAGTGATCGTATGTGGTATATATGGCATATGTTGCATACAATAAAGTGTCATCACCCCACATATTACACACACACACACACACACACATATGCGTGTGTGTAGTGATAAAAGGACGCAAAGGTGTTTGCGTATATAAGTTGAAGTGATGATGCTATGTATAGAATGTACAATATAATATGTACCTTATATATATACACACCTTTACATCTTTTTATCATTGTATGTGTGCGCGTGTGTGTGTATATATATGTGTGGTGATGATGATGCTGTATGAACCATACAGTACATACAACATACACCACATACTATCACGTTATACATGAGTGTATTATACCATTACAGGACAATACTATGATCATTATGCTGTTATTATGCATGATTTTATAAGATAGATAGATGTGCACGTGAGATGCTATGGAATATAGAATATAATATACACCTTATACATATATACACCTTTACGTACATAAAATAACATACATATGACTGTATTATACCATTACATGGCGATATTATAATTATTACGCATGATTCTCTACAGATCGCTGTGACTGATTGACCCCAGCGCTACGTGGTCCGACGCACAACACACGCGCGTTACCCCACGGGTAGGACACACTACACAGGACACGCGAAGTCTCTACGTCCGTGCGCCGAGGAGGCGGCGCTGCGACG
>NW_017728886.1:112666001-112672158 GCF_001723895.1 Crocodylus porosus
GGCAGGGGGTCTGCATTGATACAGCTCAAGATAGGCTTTGCTCCAAGGTTGTCCTTATCACCTTCCTTCTGCAGACGATGAAGGCAGCAGCAGTGAGAGGATCTGCCCATACTGCTTCCAGTTCCGGGTGCCTGGGAACCACCGTGTGCGTCTCAGGCCCAAGAGGAAACCAATGCGGCAGGTCCAGAAGCTGCTGTGTCAGAAGGCAAAGAACCGGAAATTCACCTGGAAGCAGTTGAAGCTTTGGAGAAAGTACCAGGGCTCCAAAAGCATCCTGGTGAGGTTTCTCTGTGCCCCCCTGAGCTTCTTGTTCCCCAGGAATGCTTGGGTGGAAGCTCCGGCAGTCTGCGCCAGCAAGACAGGCCTGGCCCAGCCAGCAGTACTTGGTACTGGCAGCAGCCTAATTTCAAGCTCAACAGAAACATGCTCATTGTACCCAAAGAGCACCCTCCAGTGTTAGTTCACTTGCCTGCACCCAGACTTGAACTGCCTGCCAGCTTTTTGGTTAACAGCTTATGACTCAGGCTGATCACACACAGAAGAGGCCTGTTTTGGGCCTTAGAGTGGGCTGCCAGGTGTGTGTCAGCTGATCTCTTGGGGCAACTGAGAAGGAAAACAGATGGGAGTGAGGATCAGAGGTTGATGATGAGTGCTCCAGGCGGTGGGGGATGGGAACCCTGAGTGGAAAATGCTGCACAGTGCCCACTGCCCCTTAAACAAGTCCAAGGAGCCAGTGGACACTGCCCAGTGAAGTTCTGCCTAGAGACATGACTGAACTGGTGACAAGAAAGTGGCCCTGCCATAGTCCACAGGAATTCCTTGGGGCAGAGCCTCTTTCCTGGTCAGATAGATTGCTAGCTTAGCGAGAGCCAGGAGCAGGTCAGCCAGGCCTACTTAACACATATTGGCGTTAGGCCCACAGAGCAACAGCTCTCCTTGTTAATAGAGGGAGCTATTCAGTAAGTGTCAGGTGATTACTCAGAACAACAGAAAAATAAAGTGGGGATGGGAGCAAGGGTTCCATGAGTGCACCAAAGGAGCACTGAGCAGAGCATACCAGACAGTGCCCACCCCAAAGAAGAGTCCAAAGAGCCAGTGAATGTAGTCCAGTGAAATTCTGCCTGAGACATGATTAGACTGGGGATGGAAAAAGTGGCTCTGCAGTCTGCAGGGGGCCACCTGCCAGAGCCTTGTTCCTGGTCAGGCAGATGGTTAGCTCAGGTAGGGCCAGGAGGAGGTTGAACAGGGGGTCCCAGGACTTGATGGTTCTGTGGATAGGGAGGGCATAAACTGAAAACGATGCAGGGAGCAGTAGCAGAGCCAGCACCTCAGCAACAGGTTCTGGAGGTGGTGGTGAAGGGGCTGCAGCCTGGCGTACTTGAGGTATGCGTCTGACACACCTCACAAAAGGGCAAGTATTGGGGGTGCCTGTGAATCACACCAGAAGTACACTCATGGCAACAGCTCCATAGAGGAGCTGTCAGTTGAAGTCCCCAGTGGGTCTTGGGATCAGAATGATCGAGCTTGTCCACCAGGAATCCTTGCCTTTACTGAGGGTGTCCTGCCATTTGGTGCTTTGGTGGACATGAGAATTGAATGGTGAAAAGGTGCAGACCACAAGCGTGTTAAGCTGTCAGGATACTGACAGGCGGAAGTGGCAGCAGCTAGGTTGGCACACTGGACCAAACTATTATTTCACTCAGAAAAGATGGCTGACCCCTGCACTAGCTGTAAAAAAGAGAGGAAAGCTAAATGTTTCTTTTTAGAAGAGAAGCAAACAAGATGCAATCTTTTTTTTCCCCCCCCCTCCATAAGAACCTAGCTTTCACTAGTTGACTTTCCTGCTGGGATAACTTCTGTCTAAATATATGCTGAAGAACTTATACAGTTGTGCTCTTAACAGAAGAGAGACAAGTGCAAAGAAGTCAAACAAACATGCTGTAGTTCCTGTAACTTTAAGTGTTTGCAGCATTCTGTACTCAGATTATTTTAAGATTTCATTTAAAAGCAAAACATTTCTGCATGGGGAAGATGCAGCTTTTCCAGCATAAGCTGCTGTGCTTCCACCCCATTAACAAGCAGTCTTGCAGAAATGTCTCCAGGTAAATCAGTGACAGCTGATTGATTTTTTTTTTTTTTAAACTTATCTTATTCTATTCTCCCAAATATGATTTAACTTCCTGTGCAGGCTAACAGAATGCCTCTACTTAAGGTTAGTATTCATTCATTCATTCAATCTGTCTATCTAAAAATAATGAATTTGGACCTGGAAAACTTGTGTGAAAAGTTCCAGCAGCAAAACTCAAATGACTGTGTTGCATACTACTTGCATTTTCTCTCATGAATATTAGTGTTCTATAGTACCTGATTAAACCAAATGCCACATGAAACATCAGCTCAATTTAGGTAGCTGTTGAAACATTAGCCCTTGTTTCTTGACTTCTTCTAAACTCAAGAGTGCCTGAATAGTTCAAGGATAACTTCCTGAGATACAGTACTGTTCACCAGACTTCCATTTTGCAATCTAGTGCAAAATCAGGCACCTAAGCAAAAGTTATTTATGGATGTGCACGTAAAGGAAACCATTGCAGTGTTAACTTATTGCTATTGCTTATAATTTTGAGGAAGATGCTACCACAAGTGGCATGTAGTCTCAGATGGTAGTCCATTTGAAAATAAATAAATAAATAAATAAATAAATAATATTTGTCCTGTTCCCTACCAACTCTTTGGGTGAGCTATGACCTCTTCTAGCTAGGGCCCTGATAAGTGTTCAAATTAAAAGCTGCACAGAAGTTAGCTATAAAGTTGTTATCTATTTTCAAGCACTAACTTTATAGCTGGTTGGCTCTTCTCATAGCTGGATAGACATTTTTATGGAGTGCAAAAATTACTTTGTACATGTGGCCAGTCTAATTTTATTGTGTGATTAACTAGTTAGTTGTGGTGACATGTAGCAGAGGCCATAGGGGAAATTGGTTAAGCAGTCTTGCTTTTCTTTGTTGCCTTCATCATTTTGTTCTTTTAAGCTTGAGAATTCCTGAATCATTGTTCAGGAGTGAGTACTGAATAAATGAATACTTGCTATCTGAATACAAAGTGAAGATGACTGGGCAAAAACTAAAAAAAAAGTGAGCAAGAGACTTCTTTTGTCTAGAGATTAAAAGACAACTTTTCAGCTAAATATGCAGTGCTTCATTCCAAATAAAAACTCTTTGCTCCAGAATTGCATAAAAAGGCAGCTTTAGGAGGGCTGAGAGTGCTTTTCAGACTAATATCTGCTATTGTTTATACCGATATATCAGTGTAGAGGTACTTTGTTGAAGTCTGAGAACAGTCACAAAAATGAGTTGGAAGATGCCTATTAAAATGAAGCAAAGGCAATACTAAATATAAGTTATGCTTTACTGCATGATCTTTATGTTCTAGAGGAAATAAAATGGAAGAATCTTCTAGTACTGAAGATGTACAGAGAACAATATTACACCTTTAATGTAGCATGGTGGGGGTATACAGTACTATTAAAATAGATTTAAAAAAAGATCAGACAGATGCCTTAATAAATGAAGAGAATGTCCTAGTAAGTAGGACTGCACGAAGCTTCAGTAGCCAGTTTGATTCAGAAGAGATTCAGCCTGGTTTGGCAGCCGAATCTCCGAAGCAGGAGACCCATTAAAAGCTCCGAATCAAATCGGAAGCCTTCAAATCAATTTGGGGAGATTCAGAAGGCTTGCAGCAAACAGCAAATGAGAAGAGGGAGGATGATGGGATGATCTTCCATATATGGAAACAGCTGGGAACAGGGGAGGGTGGGGGCAGGTTGTTCTGATATTGACATCTGTAGCTGCCCAGCAACTGTGATCTCTCTCAGAGTTCCCTATTGTCAGGAGGGACCATCCCTGCTTTTTTCATCCTGCTCTACCTTAACACACACAAGTGATAAGAATTTTGCTTTCAGCAATTTCAAGTGCACTTTTCACAGAAACCCCTGCACCTATCTCCTTGAAACTAGGCAGGGCTTCATGCCCTCAGATGGGGCTACCATCCCTGCTGTTTGCGTTTGAACCTACAAGAAAACAGACAGACATAGCTTTTTAGTGATTCCCCATTATAGTCTATGGCTGAATCTCCAATTCGAATCACTGAATCAAATGACTGTCCCTCCGAATTGGCTGAACCCGAATCAAATACTCGCTGCTTCGCACAGGCCTACTGCTGAGCTCATTCATGGCTGGCATACTCTGTTATGTCACATATGATAGTTTTGCAGGGGTTTTTAGTCAGTCAAAGGCAAAACTACTAAATTCTTATGCTAGTACTTGCAAAAGTAGGAAATCACCTGGAGCACCAACAACCCTAAATTAGATTAAAGTTTCAGGAATGGTACCTGCTATCACTTAGTTGTCAAAAGCAACTGGTTCTTTGGATTGATGCTGAAACTACTAAAACAACGAAAGTTATCTTTCCTCCAAACTCTCTTTTATATGAAGGTTTTTCGAAACATTCAGACAAGGAGTGATACGTTTAAATTATTCACTGGTCTGATATCAAGTTACATTCAAATTATATATGAAGGGCTTTTTTGTTCACTTTTTTTTTTTTTTTTTAAATAATTTACCCAAGGTATTATATTTGTCATCTTCTCACCCATGTTATCCGAATAGAAACATCTTAAGGACTTGCTCAGATTACTTTAAGTAGTGACATACTAAGGAATAAGTAGTTGCTAACGTGCAATTTAAAGAATAGGAGGAGAAATAAAAATAACCCTATACAGGGATGTCCATCAAACTGAAGCAGATCTTAAATTCAGATTTATTTGGCAACTTGAAAGGTTCTTAAGATGTAGCATGCATCCATCCAAAGGAATTACTAAATTTTGGTTCTTTTTTAAAAAAACAAAAAACAAACAAAAAAAAAAAACACAAAACAAAATCGGTAAATCTCTCTAAATTGGGATTTAAGATGAAGTAATATGTACTACTTTGTTTCAGATAAACTAAATTCTATTATCACTTGTGCAAGTTAAGATAAAGATTGTTTTACAGACTAACCATAATTTAGTTTGCATTCTGTGGATTTCTAAGGATTATGCTCAAAATGTTTCTGGTATTACATGCTTAAAATACTGTCAGGAACTGACAGCTCTCCAAATGACCAGTTGAGAACCCTATGCACTTAATACTGCAGAAAACAATAAGAACAGAGCTGACTGAGAATTAAAAACCAACAAGAGACTGACAGGCTACACATACAAGATGATATTTAGCAGTTAACAATACATCTTAACTGAACTAGAAATAGTACTAAATACTGTAATTTGCATTTAGTTGTCTATTCTGTTTTGCAGTATTTTTAAGCCTTAGAGTCATCATCTGCATGTACTTTTCATAAATGACTTACTGGTGAATGGAAACTTATTTGGGAAGATTTTTTTTGCCTAAGCCAGTGCTTACTGAACTGTGCACTAGTAGCAGTCTTTTGTGGAGATGCTGCCCAATCCCATACTGCTGGTTCCTCTTTGTTTTTATACAAGTGGTATTAAGAGCTTGTCACGGAGCTGTGTCCCCAGGGGTGGCTGTGATACCCCTTGTGGCTGTGACCATGGCTCCACCCCAAAGGCGCCCTCTCATCTAACCTGCCACATCCTCTTGGTAAAGTAAATTTGGAGGCTGCCCACAGGCCTTTGCTTGGACCCAGTCTGCTGAACCCGAAACAAGCTCACTGGTTTTGGGGCCTTTTGGCAGGCCTCTAGTAGTGCTGTGCGTGGCACCTCAGGCCTTGTGGACCAATTTTGTGGCTCCAAACCTCATTTTTACCATACCCCAAGCCTCACAGGCATTATCCAAATACTAGCCAATTACCCATCAGGAATGATTGGGGGTGGGGGGCAGGCAGGGGATGGAGCACCACCACTGCTCTGACTCCAGCCCCATGTGCACCTCCCCCTTCCCTCCAGCTTAGTGCAACCCTCCCCTTGCTCCTCTACCCCATAGCAGTGCCACTGCTTCCCAGGGGCGGGGTGGGGAGAGAGAAGGAGCTTGCACATAGTGGCTGCAGCCACCAGCCTATGGCACCACCACTGCATGTCCGACCACACACATCCCCCCCAGTCCCCTCCCACCCGGCTGTCATCAGGGCCTGGCGGTGGCAGCTG